>NW_003315846.1:0-318960 GCF_000151355.1 Fusarium vanettenii 77-13-4 | reverse complement strand
TTATTATTAATCTTATTAATAGTAAAGCTATCTATTAAAATATAAAAAGATCTTATTATAATAGAGTTAAAATAGCGTAATATATTCTTAAATATATTAAGCTAAGTAATCTTAAAATTACCCTAAAGCTAGTTAGGCCTAGGAAGATATTCCTAGCTTCTAGAAATTAGGCTTATATATAGGTAGACCTCTTATAATTAGATCTCCTTAATTATATTAGTAATTATTAGCTTAAAGTTAACCTATAGGCGCTCTTTATTAGTCTTCTTTTATTAATTATAAATGCGGAAGCTAATATAATATCTATAAATAATTAATATAATTATTTAGATATTATAATATATTATTATTTTTACTTAGTCTTAATATTTAGGTATTATATCTTATACTTATCGATAAGGATATTATTACTAGTATTATCCTTAAAAGGCTCTTTTATTAAGCCCTATTAATTCTATAGGTTAAAGCGAGAGTTAATAATTAGAAAGATTATATCTTAAATATGACCTTAATTAGTCTTAGTATTATTATCTTTAATAGGGGAGATTAATAATATATTATAGCTTATATGCTTTTATTTAGTATTAACTAAGAATTAAATAAATATCTTAGTTTATATAAATCTATTTATGCTAGGCTTTAATAAGGTATTTCCCTTATTTTAAGGATTAGTATATATAATTACTATAAGTAGCTATTATACTTATATTTTCGCCTTTTAGTTTTTCTCGAGTATAAAAAGACCCTTATTATATATAAGGGGATATATCTTTATATAATAATACTTATAATAAAGTATATATAAAGCCTCGAGGAGTACTTAATAGTATATTTTAAGATAGATATAGCGATCTCTCTAGATAATATTAGTATTATCCTTACTTTATTATTTAAGTTATATATTTATATCTTTCTCTTTATTATAGCTATATATTCTATCTTATTATCCTCCTTATTAATCTCTATCTTAATAATATAATTAAGCCTATAATTAATATTATTAAGCTATTATTATTTATCTTTATCTAGGTTAAGGACCTCTTTCTAGGCGATATCCTTAATATCCTAAGAAATATTATTATTATCCCCTTAAGAGGAATTAATAATAATAGCCTAAAGTTAGTCAGGGTGCTTTCTAAGTGCTATACTAAAAATATTATTAGTATAAATATTATTATAATAATTAATTAATACTTATTATTTTATATTATAGTCTTATCGCGTATTATTAATTAATATGCCCTATATAGCTATATCCGCCGATTAATACTCTTTACCCTTCTCTAATTTCGCTTTTACTCGGCTTTATTATTACTTATAGGCCTTAATAGCTTTCTCCCTGCGCTTTATATCCTTAGGTAGATTTTTATTATACTTCTAGGCTTTAATAATATTTAGGTTCTAGGAAAGCTCTTCTTTAGCCTTTTATTTCTTTAAAGGCCCGCTAATAAGGCGCCTTAGTCTAATTAATATAAAATAATTATTATAAATACTATTTTATTAATATACCTCGTAGTTATCTAATTATAATAATATATATTATTAATATTATAATAGATTAAAAAAGAATATTATTTATAAGTTATTAGAATATATATTATTAAATATTAATAGTAATTAAAAAGGAAAAAAAAAAAAAATATAATATAATATATTAAATAATATAATATAATATATTAAAAATATCTCTCTTTAATTAAAAATTAATATATATATTATTATAAAAAGGATAAAAAGAAATAAAAAAGGATAAATTTAATAAAAAAAGTAAAAGAAAAATAAATAAAGAGCTTAGTATTTTTCTTATCTCTTTAGCCTATTAACCTATATTTACTTAAATCTAATTAAGCTAGACCTAAATAGGCTTAGCTAGAGTATTTCTATATTTCTTATTAATTACTTACGCCTTTCTTATGAATTTATTATTATAATACTCTTTATTTATAATAATTAGTAATACCTTATTTACCCTTTGCCTTTATAGCTTTAAGAGCGCTATATATTTTCCCTCCTTATATATACCTTTTCTTTTTTTTCTCTATATTAATATTATTTTCTTTATATACCTATAATCTAATTAGGTATATTTCTTTTTATTTATAGTAATTACTTATATTAATCTTTATAATACTTAATATTCTTTGCCTCTTCTTATTAAGACTTATTTATATTGCCTATATACTCCCTTATTAGGTATTTCTTATTTTTACTTTATAGTTATTATTTATATTAATCTTTATAATACCTAATATCTCTTATATCTTCTCTTTTAGATTTAGTTATATTACTTATATACTCCCTTATTAGGTATTTCTTATTTTTACTTTATAGTAATTATTTATATTAATCTTTATAGTAATTATACCCTCTCGTATTATCTTTTATCCTTATATTACCCGTGGCTAAAAATAGAATCTTAATTATATATACTATATTTATGCCTATGCCGCGGCGCTATCTTAGCCCCTAGCTTAGATAAATAATCCCTAGTATACTAATAAGACTCTACCTAGCTATAACCCCCCTGCGCCCTAATAGGCCCGCCGCTTTAGACCTAAGAATATATTACTTCTTTCGCTTATTTTAATTATATTAATTACCCTTAGTTATTTATCGCAAGGAAATTACTTAAGTATATAGAGATTCTTAGCGTCTTATCTTCCCTCTTATTACCTTTACTTAGCTTATAAAGGAGATTATATATATTAAGATAAATAATATATATATATAGCTAAATATTATCTATATCCTCTAAGAGGCTAATAAGTTATTTTTTACCTCTATTTTTAAAAGTAAGTCTTTTTTAATAATATAGTAATTAATATATATTAATTTACCTTAGTTATTAATAAGCTTATTAAATATAATAAATATAAGACTCTTATACCTTAAGACTTTAAGATATTCTATAAGGTTTTTAGAATATTTTTATCTAAGGCTATAAAAATATTTGCCCTATAATTATATTACTTTTTTCTTATATTATTATTATTAGTAAGGTATTTAAATATAATAATAGGATTTATTTTATAGTAATTATTTAGTTTCCTTTTTAATTAGCTATTTATTTATTTTATTTCCTTTAAATATATCTTAGTATATTATATTTAGGTACCTATAAGTATTTTTATATTTCTTATAGGTTTTATTAATATATCTTAAGTACTTATTAGGTAACCTATATAGCCTATCTGGATTTTCCTTTACCTATTAGGTCTTTTATCCTTTTTATTAGGTGCCTATGGGTACCTATGGGCTAGGTATTTTAAACCCTGATATCTGTTTCTGCATAGATGCCTATCGAGGCGCTGTTCTTAATTTAGTACTGGTCCTAGCGTTAGATAAGAGCCTAGCTTGTCATCATTTACATCTGGTGTCAAAATGACATTGACTCCATCTGTCCCAATGTATCATGCTTACACCGGCTTCACTCTGGCTCAAAGAGGCCTAGGTCTTATATTGCCGCCGTCAAAAGACAAAGCTCCGTGGAGGAGGTTTCAATTGATATGTATGATAAAGCTGTTCTCGTTGCGTATAACGAGGTTTCGGTACGGGACGGCGGCAAAGCTTGTTTTATGCGCTGGCATGTCCTTTATTTAAAAGAGATGCATTTTGACAGAAATTGCGACTCTGGACCTATGGTCTAAGTTTAATATGAGTTTAAAGAATCCTCAATAAATAAATCATTAATCTTTAGGTGCCATATATATAAATTCTATACACTTGTCATCCAGGAAATGTGATATGTATCATCATAATGCCAGTCAAAAAGTCAATTCAGAAGATACAGAGCGCGTACCTGCACGATGCGAGGAGCCTGAAACAGTGTTGGCAGAGTATTGGCAATGTGCATGATGCAATGATGGCCCCTTTGAAGACGTCTTATGGATAATGAAAAAAATATTTTCCGAGCTTACTACATCCTAGATCATTTTCTTATTTACATGTTCTTCTTACTGCCTTCACTCAGATTCCAGAGTCCCCCCGTTTCATGCAGCATCGTCACCACGACATGTGTTCTCACAGTCTTGTGATCCTTCCTTTAGCTCATTATGCACCGTTTCTTCTTCGGGGCTTAGACGAGGTACTCTTTTCCCCTGATGGATGGTCCCAAGGTTGATAGACTTTCCCTCAAAAAGAAGATGGAGGTAGTGGATACTGTATCCACGAAAAAGGCGAAACGGCTCGTCAACCCACCGCTCAATTTCATCCCAAAGAATGTTAAGGTCTTTTCCTTCCTTGCGACATACTCCATAATTAAGCAGGTACTCCTGCCCGGCTTCTCGTAGATAATGGTACGCAGTCTCCTGGAGATAGAGGCTCTTCGAGACCTTTGAGCCAGACCAATCGGAGATGAGAGGCGTGTAGACGATGGTGATAGGTTTCGATAAGAAGCGCCAAAGGAGCTGTTCTTGCCAAAACCCGGCGTAATCGCTCCCACAAATTTCGATCCAGTTGTACGAAACTCTTTCGTAATAGAGGCCAAGAACCAAATTGAAGAGTTGGCAATTGAACTGGAACTGGTTGCATTCTGTTTTAGTGCTGTAAGAGAATCTTCCATGCGAAGGGCATTCGAATGAAACGCTCGAACCATCCTCGGCATAGATATTCTTGGTGCCATATTTCTCGACCAACCCACATGTTGGGCATCCAGCCCGGATGGCCAACGCAGCTCGGCCTGGTGCTAGATATCGGCCATAGAACTCTCGATTGAGGATCAAGTCCTGTAACACGCCGGGAATGGCTTGATTGCTGAGAAATTCTTCTTCCATCCGAAGGTGATGGGGGACTCTGTATCGTTCGCTGAGTGTTGAAAGTATCTCGACGTAGTGTGGCAGATACCGTTGGAATGTGCCTTTGTCCCGAAGGCTTCTTTGGTATGCCACCCCATCTATCGTGTATTGCTCGCCCTTTGCGCGGTCCCAGAGGTCACAAGTCACCGAAACGTCAAGGCCGATGTCAATCAGGCGACGAGCAACGACGAACGCAAGGCCAAGGCTGCAGAGTGTGCCCACATGTGGCGAGCAATTTGGTTGAATGATGATGTTTACTTCGGTTCTGTGGCTTGGATCTCGGAGCAAAGTTTTGAGGTATGAAGGATAGTCCGATTTGAAAGCATACGAGCCCCCACCAAGAGCATGATGGGAGGACAAATCATAAGCGACCGGAATGTCGTTAGACATTAGGAGATCCCGCAGCGATTATGTTGTGTTGAACTGATTAGGAAAGATATCTGATGCGGAGACCCGTGTTGTTAAGTATCTGTCCTGAAAGGGGGCGTACGGAACTGTTGATGCCTGATGAAGCGCCATCTTTATACCGGTTAGGTACGCTGCTTTCTTTCCTAGATTGCATTCACAAGGGAACATGGTGTCCAAATCTTATCACGGCATGACTGCCAGCATGGGATCGCACAAGTATGCTGATGGCAGTTTTGAGTAGCCTTTGTGTGCTGAGCCGTCCACATGACAGGACTCTATTCTCTATTGTTACCACTGTGTGAGCACAAAGTTAGGCAGCCTCTTTGGTTACCAGGGTAATGAGGGCTGTGCAACCCATTAAATGCACCCGGGAAAAACTTTGTGAACCTGTTTATTTGACTTTCCTGCATCGTGACTGAAAAAAAAGCTTCTAGGCTGTTAGGCGACAGAGAAGCCTCTCTTATCCCCGCAAACCATGATTGCTTTTTAAAAGCCCAGCAGGCCTAAATGTAATAACTTCTCAACAGATTTCATGAATCCAAATTAAGAGTCATCAGACCGAGACCCTGTGTGAGAGGGTAATGGCCATTGGTTGGGGGTTAGCGGATGCTATTTAATTCGCAGATATCCGCCTGTGTTCGCTGCCACTGTCATTGCACTGTCATCCTTCTCATCACACAAACAAACACAAACACGAACACAGCTTCAGACATCACAACACCAAACCACCTACATCTTCACAGTGAATCACCATCATCACATCGCACGCAATGGCACGTGTTCAGAAATCTCGCAAGGCCGCCTCCTCTGCCACCGCCCGCCACGTCAAGCGCGCCAAGAAGCCGGCTGTTGTGCCCAAGGTGGCGCCGCCCAAGCCCGTCCGTACCGATATGATTCTCGCGATGAACGACCCCTACATGCAACAGATCATCGACGGCACCAAGACCCACGAGTTCAGAAAGTACAACATGGCCGGCGTCAAGAGAATCTGGTTTTATCGCACCGCACCACATTCCGCCATCACACACATCTGCCCCGTGGACGAGGCCGTCACCCGAAACCCGGGCGACAAGCCCCTCCCCGAAGACGGCCTGGGGAACAAGGAGTACAATGAGGAGCATGTGGACTACGAAGGCTACGACTACGCATATCGCATCAAAGAGGTGTATGAGATCAACGCAGAGGGGGGAAAGGGGATTGCATGGGCAATGATGAGAGATGAGCATAGCATGAAGATTGCACCTCGTGGAAGAGTTACTGTCCCAGTTTCCATGGTGGCGCAATACCCTCTGGAGAACCAGCGCAAGATTCGTTAGGGAGGTGAACCACGGCTTGTACATTGGGCTTGAGGAGAGTTATTGGTAGTAATGATTTTGATTTTCAATATGCTTAACCCAAAGTGACATTTCATGGCAACAGCTCCAGGGCACTGTTAGAGTTGGCATCTAGTTGCTCCATCCCCTTGCTCTTTTTGCGCCGCGCCATCTCTTTACGAACAGCGCCCGCGACATACAATGAAAACACAATGATGCCAACCACAGAATATGCAGCTATCAACCCTGCAGAGGCTGAAGCTAGTTGCAGTCCGATTCCACCGTTAATTATACCAATAATCATCAACACCCTCCCGTACCAAAGATGCCCATGGCTAACAGGTGTTCTCTTCTGAAACTTGACGTAGTTGCGGTGATGCAACCATCCAAGTACAGGCTGCAGGATCATCAAGATACAGACGGCTAGGCCAAGCTGGACATGAGGTTCATTGAGCCACTATTAAGTGTTAGCACCCAACACATGAGATCGAAGCTTGAGATGTCCTTACCTGTCCGTTTTTATCGGCAGCAATCTTACCAACCCCAAACCCAACCCACATGCCCACAAATACCATGATCTGCCAGCCAGCGTGAACAAGCCATTTCCCAATCAGAGGCATCAGCAACGATCCAATGGGGAATCCAATGAGAAAGACTATCGACATGATGATGCCATGAATGGTACCGCTGTGGTCTTCGCCTCCGCCGCCGCCAGAGACAGCATCGTTGCCAGAAGTAGAGGTGGGCGTCTTGCTCGATGTCTTTGTAAAGGGGTTCTCATCAGAGGCGATACTGGCTTTGGAAAAATCCACTGAAAACCCATCCGTGCCGTCGTGCTCCTCGATGATGGCGCGGACACTCGCAGAGTCCAAAGCTTGACCTTTCTTCCACGCACCGATCCAGTCATTGGACCCGGAGAAGTCCATGCGAGTAAAGCCATTGCATTGTACATTAGCAACCATTGTCTTGTTGGACACTCCAGTTCCCTCAAGCAACTTGACACCTTGGAACGTGTTGTACTCGGGCATGTCGTGGCCGTGACCCTTTCTTGTACTGAGAGTGATGTTCCCAGAGCCATCTTGGTACATGACAAACATTGTGGAACCACTCATGCCAGTACCAGTTCCGAGGGCGACCCATTGGTAGTCGGCGGGAGCTTCGAGGCGGAAGAAAATGTTACCAGAGCCTGAAGAGGCTGTCGATTCTGGGACGCCCCAGCTGTAGCACACGTCGTTGGAGTCACCGGTGCAGTAGGTTGCAAGTGTTGCTGATGCTTTTTGCGTAACTGAACAAGAACAAAGTGGTATGTGAGTAGACGTTCACGGCCCAACGGAAGAATGGCCTGTACTTACGGAGTGACATCGCCGAAATAACGGCTGTACTGATGAGAGACTTCATCACGGGGAGGGGTTTGAGTGAAGCGATAGAAAAAAAACGGACAACAATTTAAACCAGCAATATGGCTGAGAGAAATTAACTGAATGTCGGAGCCCTTTCTATAAGTTTAACAGGCTTGGCCTCGGGACACCTTAATTATCCCTTGTCTCCCAACAACAGCCAAAGCGGCGACCAATCACACCCCGGGTCACTGAGGGCAAGCGTGCGTCATCGAGACAAAGACGTGGGCTATAAAAAGGGACAGGGCAGGGCAAGTCTCAGCCTCAAAGCCACATCCGTCCAATGGCGGGCCTCGCAATTCTAATGACGAGGTCTAGAACGCCGGTGGGCAGCCATGGTGAGGGAACACGGGGTTCAGGCGGCGCTACCATCAGACTGGTCTCGAACTTGAGTCGTTTCGTGTGGAGGATCGACTTCAGATCCCGTCTTGGCATTTTTGACAGCATCCATAATTTAATACCGTGATCAAGATGGCCAAGGATATCGCTTTGATCAACATTCAAGTCTCCCTGGCCTTCCCACTTGTAACTTCGACAATACTAAGCTTACAAGTGTGCCTTCGGGAATTACCGTAGCGCTTTATGCTGCGCCCGGAGGCACTCTCAGCTGATACGAAGCCACCAAGTCGTTTCTTTGTGGCGCTCGACTCGTCATGCGACTTCCCCTGCCGAGTGCCGAGTCCTCAAAGCCAGTGGCCACTAGCAAGCTTCGGATCTCATTCTACCCGTGGTCGAGCCCACCATCATATCATCTCTACTGTCAAAGGATTACGTGGCCGGGGTTATTATAGAACTGACATGCGCATCATAGCCATTGAGCACCGCTTCGACGGAACCAACATGTTTTCTCTGATTAACAGACCAATATTTTACAGGGATTTCCATGACTGCATTGCCTCCCATAGTGCAAGGGTTTAGTCAACACTTAACGCGGAATCTTTTTCTTCTTCATCCCCAAGAGTCAGTTCCTCATCACCAGAACTTGACCTTTCTACTGCTTCGCTCCATAGCCTACAGGCTGGACCGTCATATACCGGGTCAAACCACAAGTGCTGCTCGAAGCAAGGTTTGACAACGTTCCAGGGCGTTTTCTGGGCAAGTTTCTCAACACGGGTGCCATAGCACCCCTCCAACTCTGTGAATCTGGTAGCAATTGCACCGAGGACTGTCGCCCAGGTCAAGAGCTCTGAGATTTGGTCATCCTCGGTGGGATCTTGCTTATCCAACCTTTCTAGTAAGCGCAAGATCCTCTTTGCGTGGCGTAGCTTAATTCCCGTGTGGGGTGGTGTCGGAAGAAGGACCATGTCGACATGAAGGAGTGCACAAAGCCTGCAGATCTGGCGATGTGTACATGACACATCGATTTCTGACTCTTCATCTTTGCCTTCCGTAGGCATCGGTGTGTAGGGAGACAGAGATAGAGTTGTGTGAGCTGCCCAGTCGCAGTTGTTGAGCAGCACATCCAGCGAATCAGGCGCCCCCTCTCCACCACGGCAGTAATGATCGAGGCCGACAGTGACTTCCAACATGACCTGAAATATTTTGACTAGGCTTTGGTCCAGATAGATGGGTATCACTCCGTCGGGACTTGGCCGTAGACGTTGACCATACGTTGTGAGCATTTTACTGGCTTGTGCATCAGGCTTCCATGAATTGCCACCGAGTAGTGGTTCTAGCTGGCGCGGACAAGAGAACCTGGGCACACACCCTTTCCGAGCACTGTAGACGATATCAAACCTGTGATTAGGAGTTAGTGGAATGGCCCGATAGGCTAATCGACAGAGTTGTTCGGGGCCTTACAGAGGTAGCACGTATCCAAAAGCATGCGGGTCAACGCATGAGATTCCTCCGTTCTGCTCGACGAGGTAATAGAGCGCTTTAATATGCTCCTCTCCAAACGTCATTCTCCCATAGATGTTCATGTCGCGGTAGGTAGCCATCGGCGACAAGGGGTGCGGCTCAGGTCTATCCGTCAGGTCAAAGTTTCCATGGATTGCGAGAATAAAGATGGCGAGAAGGAGACCCTGGTCGACTCCAGAAGAGCCTGGCTTGTACTGCTCTATCTTGGTTCTCAGAGCTCTGATGGCTTGAATCTTTCGCTGCAGCCCTCTTGTGATGATGCGGTTCTGCCCATCAGCGCCAGGCGACGAGATGGAGTAGTGGGTAGAGGATCCAAGTATCTGAGCGTAGAAAACCAAGGGAGATTCCATGGTTCTTGTTATCCACGAGTGAGCAAAGTCACGTTTGTGGGTTTCTGACTCCCCAAACGCCGGTAGAGTCCTGTTGAATGCTGAATGATCTGTTAGACCTATGCGCAACCCGTGCAACTAGTATGAAGCGTAGCTCACCATAATGAAGTAAAAATTGCTCTTCTCGTGCCGGCTCTGGGACAGCGAGAGAGTCGAACGGATCCAAGCTCGCGGCCTTTTTTGGACTGAGCGGGATTTTGCACCGATGGCTGGCTCTCAAGCGCCGAATATCCCTGTCATCCCCAGGGTCGTCGGTCTCGCCAGTGAGGCGATAATGATTTCGGCGAGGTTTTGTTCCCGGGGAACAACTTATGAATTGCAGCACTTTTGGCTTCTTGGCCTCCTTGAGGGCAGCCTGGCGTGCAACGTGAGCACGTGCCTCTGCATTGAGCTGACCTTTGTCCGATGAGCCGGCAGCAGATTGGTGTTGGAGGAAGAACAGCGGACGAACACACGTCGAAGGCATCGCCATTTGCTAGCAAGATCATGGGAGTGGTCAAGGTGTGAAAGATTTGCCAGGCTGGAGGAAATGGACGTGTTCCCTTTTAGCTTCATTTAGCACACACAGCTAAAGTGCAGATGATCTCCATGTGAATGCCCCCCCTGTTACAGCCTTGTTCTTTTAGTGAGCCACTGAGAGTGTGGCTGTGACACAAGCGGGAGAGAAGCCAAGACGACCTCACGTGAAGATTTCCCGTAATTGAATCAGTTTGCTTCCAGTAGACACCTCTAAGCCACTCCATTTCGAGCCGCATTTCGTGTCTGATGAAGCCAAGAAAAGTGGTTGTGATCCTCGGCGACGATCATTACTGGAGATAGAAGGTGGAGTCTTTCTACTCTGGGTTAGTAGCTTATTACCTCCACTCAAAGACTTCCTCCTATTGGCTCAACGTGAGAAGCTGGAGTGTCAGATCTGGCATGGGTGCTGGTCCCCTTGGGAAGGTGGTTGAAACGTAACCCTTCTCTTACCCAATGCTCAACACTGTTTTCCCCCCTCAATTTCACTTGAAGAAGAATCTAGCAGGGAGGGTCCTCACAGCGAGTTAGCTAGCTGATAACAGTGAGACCCTGAATGGGTAGATCAAGTTGGAGCAGTGTTCTCCTCCCCTGCGTATAGGGTAGCTCACACTCACGATGACAAAATGGTCAATCGTGGACACGAAGCCTGACACCTTGCTGGTTGCGAGTGAGACGAAAATTATGATGTCCAAGCTTCTCAAAATATATTTGATTATCTAAATGTTATTCATGTGCCGTTGAAGTAGCTGCTCAGGGATATTCGATGCGAGTTGGAAAAGAATCTGTCAGCAACAGAGGAGCTTCTCACTGAGCTCTGACTTACTTAAACGTCATGATAAACGCACTGCCAGGGAGTGACAGTAGTTCCCGCAGCTTAGACACCGATAATAAAGCACGTTTGATATATAAAGAGTCCTAAATCACAAGGAAATTATCCAAGAATGGAGCCAGCCTGTCACGCACGAGGCTTTCAAAGTTCAGACTCGTGATATGCAGGCTAAAATAGACCGATCTATAAAATGTTAGACCGGTGGTCTTGGGAAACAGGTAAAAATATCAATCGACCTTGGTGGCTTACTAAAAGGGCTTATTGATTGATGCAAGCTTTGTGTGGCTGCAGAAGCCAGGGGTAATTTACGAAGAGGGCGTTCAGGAACAAACTTTGCCGTTTGGCCCGCTGCCGACATCCGACACATTGTTGATGGTACTTGTTAGATCTTATGTAAGAGTTCCCGCAGTTAGAAACGGTGCATAGTGCTGTGATCGGCCGATCAACTGGCTCGTGGGAAATCGGTAGTGTGGGGATGCTAGGGCTCCTCATATCCATGCCTGCCTACCTTCTTTGATGCTTGTCCGCCAAGGGGCATTCAGGAACTCCAGGCTCCCTCTTCTCTTCTCGTTGCACTCATTTCGTGTTTTCTTTTATCCAAACGATGGCGGATTTCTGTTCTTCTATTCCGCTCACCATTCCGCGTTTCGTGGCCAATGAGGGCTTCAAACACCAAAACGTGGGATACAAGACCAGTCACACCCGCAGCCTCACGTCCCCCTGCTTCGACCCTGGAATTTACCCATCTCACCAACTCGGTTACGGCCCCATCATTAAGCGCCGTAAATCCGAAGAATTAAGCTTGATCAGTCCTCGCTTGTTGGCCTGATGTGCCTTCCGATCAGGTGGTGGTGGCTTTGCCCCCAAGAAACGGGGCGTACAGTCTCCCACGTGTCGTACTTAACCCTGGCTTGCTGTCTCTTGTCTTGCAGAAACTGTTCCATTCAGATGTGGCTTGCTGGCACCCAGTTATGTTGATTGGTGTGCGAACCACACAATGTTCAAGGCTGCCCTTCCTAAGCCCCCAAGTTTGCGTCGGTAAAAACGCCTTGCTTGGCATGCTTTTAAAGCGTCGTGGCGCTCTACTGTGGAAGCATCTCAAATGTTGTTCCTGTGACTCTCCCCCCTTCTTTGCGTCTCATGTTTCTCTTTTAGCATTATGGCAACCACCGTGGCCTTGCTGTTCTGGGCAGCTTCTGAAGTTGCTGCAGTTGATCTGAAATTATGCAACAAGACCATTACGAGCGGCCTTTTGAATCAATCCATCAACTCGGATGATGGCATTTTCTTCTTTCACGAAGGCAGACCCATGTCTGAGCCGGGACATCTCAAGCTTACCATCGACGGATGCCACAAAATGTGTCCAGAAGCAGACTTTGGCTTGTACGAAGACATGTGGCCTCGAATCCTTACTTGGTTGCTCCCCGCCTTGTTGCTCGTGGGTAACCTCCACGTCGCTCGGGTTGGAACTGTCAACCGCTTATTTGCCATGCTGCATTTCATGGGCGATCCTATCGACTCTCTCTGGTCACTTCTCACCAAAGCCGAGATATGGAACCGGTTCTATGCCATAGCTCTCCGAGCAACTCCTCGTGGACCTGACTCGGAGGCTTCGGCTCGCGCTTTGGCGGCTATCCTATCGGCATTTGAAGAACTCACCAACGATATGCCGTCGGTCAACCGAGAACTCGAAAACCTCGTGAATGAGAACGGAGCACGTCTTGCAAAGCAGGACATAGACCATATTCTGTTGGAGGCCGCAGAGGAGTTGGTCGACAGCCGTTCTAATGAGGTGCTGCGAACATGCGTTGTGATCATCAACTATCTTTGTTCTGTTCTAAGCGCTCTTATCCCCGAGATTGGCGGAGAACAAACAAGTCAGCCTGGTGGTAGAATCGGTACAGCCATGTTTCTGTCTTGGCTCGTCACAATCGTCATGCTAAGCAACACGCTTTCCGGCTTCGTGTCTCGTCGAACATGCCTGCGCATCATGGAGCGATATTGCCGAACACTCAAGGGCAAGAAGCGAGACCAGCACATCTTTCCGAATAGCCCGATGCTAGTATCCAAGATCGCTTGGCTCACCAATAGACGCAGAAGTAGCGTCGTCGACTTTATCGATGCACAGCCATGGACGGGTAGTCTATATAACTTTCGACCCAAGAAGGTCCTTATTACTGGTGGCCAGGATGATCGATCACCATTCTACCTATTCATACTATCTCTCGCACCGGTCCTGATAGCGGCGACCTGCGCCTTGGTCCTGCTCTGGTTCACTCCTACTGTGGGGCTAGATTGTCGAAGCCTCTGGGTCATATCGTGCGCCTTTGCATTGATATTGAGCCCTGGCTTGACGTGGCTGATTCAACTACTTTTCAAGGGCCAGGTGGCTTGGTATCTGACCGTTGCTAAGGACACGAGCTTGGGAATACCCATTCTCATTGTGATTCTTTGCTCCTCTATTGGGGTGTTTAACACATGCACATGCTGGTAAGCTTCAAAACAAGCGTCTTCGTTACTTTGCTAACACCGTCTAGGAGCGGCGTGTTCTCTAGAGGGGCCGAGCGTGCATACATCACCCTCGATCCCTTGGCTGACCGAAAATACAACGCCAAACATATTTACCCAGCTATGGTAGCTACATGCCTAGGCCTACAACTAGTGGTCTATGGTCTCATGTTTAGAATAATGCGACCGGGCGCCAAGGTTTTCCGTCCCGACGAAGATACCAAGATGGACATTTACCGGCGTGTCCATGGCCTCCACTCACCAGCATCAGAGCTAAACAACACACCTAGCCGGGATACGGGCTCTGGATACTCGCCTTGGGGGCGCCCTAGGGGATCCGCTGCAAGCAGTGAGTTTGGTGAGCTCTTGCTGCCGCCGCCTGCCATGAGCCCCAAATCCAGCCCGCAACGTTTGCCATCGATTAGCGATAGCCAGATATCGTTGCAGCCTGTGTCACCAGTGGATTATTTCCGTCTCGATGATAATCAGGGAAGGTCGGAAAGTGTTAGTTCGTTTGGGGGCTCGCCACGGACAAGGTCAGAGCAACCACTTCTTGGTTCCTCTGGTCCGAGATACTAGGGAGACACCAGCCACTATGAAGCTGCCATTAGGGCTTGAGCGAGAGATTAGATATAAAGTACTGTTCTTGCCCACTCCAAAAATAACCTTAATAGTTAGGGCAGACATCGCGTGCGATCTACGGACTCATCGTGTGACAAGGCTGACCAAAAATTGGGGTTTATTATTACGAAAAACGCGGCACGGAACTCCCGCCGGAACTATTGACTCAAGTGTGCCAATAGTCCGTCAGAAATGAGATTAACCTTTCTGTGCCGCCTCTGGCAGAGTCCAGACCAAGTCCTTCTTTAGCTTAGCTTGCATGGCGCGTGGGCCCAAAAAGCACGACCTGTTAGGAGAGCCCTTGTAAGTGGTGATTATGTTTGCGTAGTTTTTTCTTTGTTGTAGAACCAACAGCATGGTCCATGCAGTAGTTGTCGAGAAAGCTGAGATGTGCCGAGCCAACTGGTGGCCGAAAAGCAGGTGAAAAGGAGAGGGTGTAACCCTGCTGTTTTTTTCGTTGGATTGTTACCCTTCAACCTCCCTCCTAATTCTTCCCTCCTCCGTACGCAATCACTCGTTTACTGCGCCGGAGACCTTCTTTCATCATCGCAATGCCTTCTTTCAAGAGTATCGTCGCGGGACTTGTCGCCCTTCTCGCGGCAGATGCTGTCATTGCTGGCCCATGCAGGCCCAGCGTGACGACTACGAGCGTCTCTGCCTCGTCCTCTGCTTCAACTGATACCGAGACGTACACCGTGTCGACCGGGACTGGAAACCTCGACAACCGAGACCATCCCTCTTTCCACCACTACCTCGTCCGAGAACTCTCTGAGCGAGACTGCTTCAACCGGAACCACGTTGACGACCGAGATTGCTTCCACGACATCGACGATCCCATCGACTACGGAAACCGCCACGTCCACCGACCTATCCTCGACAGAGTCTTCGACGGCGACCACCACATCCGCCCAAGAGACGTCGACAACATCTGCCATTGCATCCACAACTACATCAGAAGCCCCGGCTACTCTCCCCACCATTGCCAACGCAAACTTCGACGACAATACAAATGGCGCTCCCTGGGTTCGCAGCGGACCGGCTTCGGTATCCAACGGTGCCGTATTCTGGAAATACTCCGCGCCCAACGTCATGTAAGTGTACACAAGCAGCAATAAGAACCAGAAACCCCCCACTTCATGAATATGCCCTTGGATACTGACACATGACAAACAGGGTTATGCGACCCGAAACCTCGATCGCCCAAGAAATCACCGGTCTTCGCCCCAACCTGGCCTACCGCATCCGATTCATCTACGTCGAGTTCGATACGCCTTCGGCTCAGGGAGGTTGCAAGGTGACCGCAAGCTTTGGCGGCGAGAACATTGGTGAGGTTCCTACAGTGCCGCCTCGAACTCCCAACTACGAGTTCGAGGAGTTTGTCTCGACGGTTTACCAACCTTCTACGACATCTGCGGAGCTGAAGATTGGGTTTACCTGCACTGCCCCGGGTCAGTCGAACCGATACTACGTTGAAAACGTGTCGATCGAGTTCGCTGAATAGCAGCGTTGGACTTTCTAGTGCCATATTACTCTTCTTCTCTGCAGCCTTATAGCATTAGGTCCCCATATTAGTATTATAACTATTTGTACTTATCACTCCATTGGGTCATGATTTTATGATGTGTTGACAATCTGTTCTTTATTCTAGTTGTAGCCCGGCCCTTGGTGGGAACTGAGTCAGACGATCGTACTTATCACTCACTCCAACCTGTCCTGATAAGGTTACCACATGAACCTATGTTTATTTCTTATAATACTGTTTCATTAATGCCCCCTGGAAATAGGTCCCTGGAGTCAATGGGGTCTCCTTTGCCCTTGTCAGCAAGTTCCTAAACAGGCGGTTCTCGAGCTTAAGGCTCCCGTATTGGACCGCCACGACCCTGTCGCCCGAATACCGTGCCGAGTGGGTTTGCTCCTGCTCGACTCTGCTCCGATCTGAGCGGATAAACCAGCTACGTCGATACCCATGCCAACTGATATCCCGTCACAAGCTGTGGCCTTCTCCTGTTCATCCGCCATCTGCAGGTGGGTCGCCATCAGCAGCCCGACAACAACGAAAACTTCCTTCCAGTTCTTCAGCATGTCTAACAGCTCGCCCTCATTACCTTGGCAGATTGTCTTGACTTCATGGTCGTGGTTTCGGAGTTGATGTCGTAGGAGACGAGGCGAGTGGATGTGCATTCTGGACCCTCGGGACGCTCGATTAGCCGCGAGGGATATCTCAAGCATATGCCACCTTGGCGTTGGATATCTTCGACGAGACCTAGGCCACATTCCAGTCGTACTGCACCGTTTTGTGCTGCGCTTCGGAGGTCAGCGGTTCAACGAGAATCAGCTAATGCTAGCTGTTAGAGTTTCGCCCAAACACCCGCTTCTGCGGTTTAATATTGCGAATGGGCTGCCTTTCGGAATTCGGAATAGCCTCCGTTCGTGCAACCATCCCATCGTGGATCCATGCGCGCGCTTATCAGTCATCGGCCGGTAACTTTGTAGGCCCGGCTGAAAGATACTGAGTTTAGGCCGTTGGATCATAGTCCGGCACCAAATTTCGGAACTCAGTCCGTTCTGGTATGCATGTCCGAGCATAGTCAACACATCCCAGGCTTTGACAGCCGTAGAAACGCTCGTTAGTAAAAGAGCCTTGCTACTTTTAAGAAAGTTTATTCTCAATAACGGGATACCGCGCGGCAGCTTAGAAAGCCACCCCGGTCAGGCCTCTTCGTTTATCTACCATTGCCAACTTAAGATCACAGAGTCGGCACTCGGCACCTGCCCGGCAGGACATTCCCCCGACTCCTGTGCGGCGATGTCTGTTCCTTGGTGGAATGGTGATCAGGTCCATGCCGAGTGAAAGAAGTCGGCACATCATGCCGACCTTGTCAATTATTCCTGTTCCATGTATATAAGTCAAGGACGAGCTGCTGAAGACTTTTTTTGTGACAACCCTCAGCTGTCATTACAAATTCATCATGCATCTACGAGCCCTCTGTTCCATCTCGCTGCTTGCTGCTAGCGCAGCAGCGTACGATAATCTCCTGCGCTTCAATATCTCCCCTGAGGTCGAAACAAGGTCTATCGACCAGATCTACAAGGCTGCATTGAAGGAAGGCGGTGTTGTTACTGCCTGGATGGGCGGAGATGAAAAGAACCAACAAGATGCTGTCAAGGCCGCTTTCGAAAAGGCGTTCCCCGGAATGAAGCTCAACCTCACCGTCGACCTTTCCAAGTACCACGACGGGAATATCGATGAGCAACTCGCCAATGGCAAGGTATACGTTGATACCTTGGGTCTGCAGACGCTCCAGGATTTTCCCAGGTGGAAGGAGGAGGGCGCGTTACTGAACTATGCCCCTCTTGGCTTTGACAAGATTTTCCCTGATTTCCGAGATACCGATGCTGCTTACTACGGGTTCCTTGGTTTGGGCTGGCAGCTCATCTGGAATACCGACAAGTTGAAAGGAAAGGCGCCTCAGGAGTATCCGGACTTCTTGCGCCCAGAATTCAAGGAGAAGTTGGTCTTGACGTATCCCAACGACGATGATGCTATTCTGTTTGCCTTTGAGCTGATGTGAGTACACGAGCCCCCCTACCTACAGTTCCACTAACCCATTCAATAGCCTGAAGCAATACGGCACCTCCTGGTTCAACAAACTTCTACAGCAGAAGCCACGATGGGTTCGCGGTTCGGCCACAGGCCCAGACCTTGTGGCTGATCCCAACACAACCTACGTCGCAACTTTCACCTCTGGTCTTGGTCTCTCAAAGCCCCAGGGGCCACTCAATGCCACTTTTCCCAAGCAAGGCCAGTTCGTCTCTTGGCCGCAAACAGCCGCTATCCTCAAGGACGCACCCCACCCCGAAGGCGCCAAGCTTTTTCACAACTTTTTGCTTAGCAAGGACTTCCAGAAGCAAAGCGGTTTCTGGAGTGTCAGATCTGATGTCCCTGCGCCAGTCGGATATCCCAAGTTCATCGAGATGCCTGGAACCAACCCTTCGGCCTTCTCAAAGTTCATGGAGGATCGAGCGAGGGTTGAGCGACTTAGGTTCTGGTTCGAAAAGAGGCTGGGAACACCTCAGGGACTCAGTCCCCTGGACGATGATCTGTGAGCTGAAAACAGCAACTTCTGTTCGGAGCCTTATCTTAGGATGAAGAGCATGTGACATTGGAGGCCATGCTATCGTTTGTTGTGGATAGAGCCGGGTTAAAAGCCTCTAGAGGTCAAGCCTAACATTATCTTCTCTTTGTAGTTCTATTCTCTTCTCTGTGGCCAGCTAGAAACTATTATAAGCTTCATATTCACCTTGTTCAAGAATAAGCGTATTGTCAGAGTTTGTGTGAATATGGCTCACTTCTTGAGAAAGCGTCAACATCTGAGCCTTTAGGAAAACATTCTCATCATTTGCATGCACCTCACTATTCAAGAGAACGACGAACAAGATTGGTTCAGAAAAGGTTGAGTACAAATAAATCTTATTGGAGTGACTTCTAAAACTACAGGCACATCTCCCTCTACTCTCCAAATCATGGAGCAGGCAGCGATGCCGCGCCGACAGGAGGACAAACTTCCATGTTGAAACACTCCATCTTGGTGCCAATAACACATCTCTTTCCATCAAACGCCGTACCCTCACCACAAGTTGGCGGCTTAGATGAAACACAGTTGCCGTTCTCCATGTGCAGGCCATCAGGACATGTAGGTGGTGTATCAGCAACACACTTGGCTCCCTTCCGGTAAGTACCCTCAGGGCACTCCGGAGGCTTGATTAGGACACAAACGTCTCCGCGAAGTTCGGTACCCTCGGGACACTTGGGAGGCCTTGCTGTGCAGGACTTTGTCGCGCGGTCGTATGTGGTGCGTTCGGGACATTTGGGGTCCTTGTTGGAGGCGCACTTATGACCGTCCCAGGCAGTGTCGCCATCGTACTTGGGCGGGCCTCTAGACACACTGCCATGGCCATCAAAGAAGAGATCGTCAGGACATCTAGGGTCCTTGATCGAGATACACTCCTTGCCGTTGAACGACTGGCCATCGGGACAAGCGGGTCTATCCCTGCCAACACAGTGCGTACCATCAAACCATAGATCATCAGGGCACCTGGGCTTGCCTGTCGCGATACACTTGGTGCCGTCGTAGATGAAGTTGGCAGAGTGGCAATGAGGACGATCTCGAGCAAGACATCTGCCGTTACTGAAATAGCTACCGACCGGGCATTCGGGAGGTGTCGGAGAGGCGCAGTGTCCGTCCTGCAGGTTGGTGCCGTCCTTACAGATGGGAATATCGGGGTGTCTGCAGTGTCTGCCGACGAGTGTAGATCCTTCAGGACACCTGGGAGGTTCAGTTGCGATGCAATCATTTCCAGTGAGACTGTAGCCCTCTGGGCACTAGGCGTCGCCTGTGGAGATGCACTCTCGACCGTTGATGACTGAGTCTGAGGGGCACTTGGGGCGTTCATCAAAGACGCAGTCAATACCGTTGAAGGAAGATCCGGGAGGACACTGGGGTCCGCTGGGAAGAATGCATTTGCCATCAGTGTAGCTGCCATTATCAGGACAGACTGGGACAGCTTTCTTATGGCATTTGTTGCCGATCATTCGCTGTGCTCGGGGCACTGTGGGGGCTCCGGAGGCTTGATCTAACACTTTCCATCCTCATACTTGTCTCAGCAAGTTTTTTCCCATTTAAGCGCTCTATGCCCAGGCGTGGAAACGTGGGCATGGTCCAGCCCATCTAGGCTTGTCTTCGTGGCTGGCTGGAAATGTGAGACATTGGCGACCTGCAGCAGGTTAGCACGAGGCAACCCGCCGGCCCCTCGCATTACGTTTGGGATCACAGGTTGATCGATGTGCCTAGAACGGAACCATTTAACTATTCATGCTCACAGAGGAGAGACGACATTGCCCGTGCGTCCTCTATCTACTCTCTAGTTACTCCACCATTCGACAACCCAGATAGACACCAGCTCCTTCGCCCACCTACTATTCCAGAGATACAACCACTTTCTGAGCCGAGACACCCGTCGTGCCCAAGAAATCCACCGCTCCTTGAAGACTCTCCAAGCCCTTTCCAAACTCCAAGGGGCTTGGTGCAGGGACAAATGCACCAGCCTCAATCGCCTTGGGCAAGTAGTCATCCCAGACAGCCGAAGCAACATGGGAATGAATGATGGATAGGGAAAACACATGCTTGATGGTCACACCCTGAGGAGGCTCCGGCCATCCAGGCACCGTGCAGGAAATGAACTTGACTCCGTCTGCCTTTTCGGCAAACTCCAGAGTATAAGGCCAGGACGCAAAGCCAATGGTGTCGAAAACACCTGCTGACTTTTTGCCTTCAGCCGCCTTGAGGAGGTCAGCCACGACTGTTGGGCTCTTGTAGTCAAAAGCATGGCTTGCGCCTAGTCTTTTGACAAGATCAAAGTTCTTGGGCGAAGCTGTTGTGAGAACTTCATAGCCTGATGCGACGGCAAGCTGAATGGCAGCGCAGCCTACTGCGGAAGCGCCGCCCCAGACCAAGAGAACTTCCCCAGTGGGCTTCTGAGCAGGGAATGTGGGAAGTCGTAGGTTAATGAAATCGGTGTTGAACAAGCCAGCAGCTGTCGTTCCGACTGCGAGCGGAAAGGCAGAGGCTTCCTGGAAAGAGTACTTCTCGGGGATCTTGACAGACAAATCAGTCCGGAGTATGGTATAGGCCTGGAAGGTCTTTTCCTCGTTCTTGTTGGTCAAGAACCCAGCAGCAAGGCCAGCGACACGATCTCCAATCTTGAACTTGGTCACGCCAGATCCAACGGCAACGACTTCTCCCGCGACATCTTCGCCCAAGATAGTGGGGTATGTGATCTGGCCTCTGTGAACGTCGCTTGTCTGGACCTTGTAGTCGATTGGGTTGATGGCAATGGCACGGTTGCGAATCAGGATTTGGTTCTCCTCAGGAACAACAATGGAGGCGGGCTTGACCTCGAAAGGGTGAGCGTTATGTGAGGTAACCCAGGCGGCTGTGTTTTCGAGAGACATTTTGACAGTGATATTGGTAAAAGTAGAGAGTAGAAGAGTATCAAAATTGATTGCAGGTTGGATGGTTTGAGTGAGGATATCTAGGGAAAAGAGAGGGATGTCCTGAGGGTTTTATACCTTGAGGATACCACTTGATCTCAATTCGGTCCTCGGAGATTGCAAGGATTTCTTGACTTCTCCCGATGCTCGAGGCGTTGCATTTGTGGCTTCGGCGATGAGCTTCTGGGTGATTCCCCACAGGAGCGCAAGACTTACCCAATGTGGAAGGGCGATAGCTTCATCACTTTTCGGAACGAGGCCATGGCTTACAAATGTCGTCGAGTGCTGAAAATAGCTGATCCAATCGCCAAGTGTAAAAGTCCGAGAATAATTAACCGAGAAGCACTCGCCTTCAGCTCTTAATTCCGTCTATATCACGATATCACAGCATAATGTCAGCATTCCCTTGATGTTCAGACGGCATCTTAGATGAAAAAATGTTGGTTCATTGCTATATGCTCGATGTTCCCCCCTTCTTAAAACCGTCACACATGCACCCTAACCCAAGAAACCCGCCCATATTATCACGCACCCGCTCTCCAGGTAGCTCTTGTCGATGTCATGTGCCTATCGCAATGTCAGTTCTGGGCACGGATTTATATCCAGGGAGGGGTTATAACTTCAGCCAAGAGTGTTGCCTGACCTAATCCCATCTCTATGCCAATCCACTCTAAACATCGTTTCATGTAGCTCCGCATCTTCTCGGGAACGAAGGGTAATCTGGAAGCCACGTAGAGTGGATGCATAAGAAGCAAACCCCCAAGTGACTTCCCTCTGTCCGTGATTTCCTCTTCAGTATCATATTGGCTAACAAAGGCATGCATGTTATCAGTCAGATGATACGGAATCGATGCCATAATATCCTCGACAAGCGCATTTGCGCGAGGTATCCAGTACAAAGATGCTTGCCTATCACCATGGTAGTCGGATAGTTTGACCATCATGTCGATGATGCGTAGTTGAGAGGTGCGCACGATATTCCAGACTCCAGCCACGTAAAGATCGAAATATGTATCAACACGTCCGGGCCAACACCCAGCCGCAATGTCAGAGTTCACTGTTGGTTGTTTGAGATGGGTCACTGTTATTGGTCGGAACCCTGGGCACCGAGAACTTGACCAGCGGGAGAAACGATGGTACAGCGATGAGATCTCTTCATCCATCCCTGGAGAGAAGTTGGTCGTTTCAAGTGCATTCGAGAATCTTGTCTGCAAAGAGTCGAGATCAAGCATCAAGTTGTCAAGGCATTCTTCCCCCTCACTCAGAGCTGGAACCGAGAAGATGCCACGAGGCTTATTAGGCAGTCGAGTATCTAAGCACAAAATTTACTCGGAAACATACCCTAAGACGCGGTTGGGTTCCTTGGCAATACCCACTCGGTGCGTTAGTGTCTGGCCTTTTCCCATCACGTATAATGCGTAGCAAATCCAACGGCGAAGTTCCGGTCTTCAGGAGTGCGGAGAGGCCCTTTGCATGGGCATGATGTGAGCGACGATCGGCATTGTTGGCTGCGAATATCTATTCGGAGACATGTTAGCCCAAAAGACGCATTTGAGGCGATAAGAGAGAATACTTCGTAAAGTCCCAGTAGCAAGGCAATATATCTGGTCTCAAGAGATGCCACTAGAGTAGGTACTTCTATCGCGCGAGCCAAAGAGCCCAATAGTTCTTGATGAAGCGCTTCTGCTCTCTCATGCATGTGCGGCCTGTTCAACGGCTTCGCGTGACTGAAGAATGATACCGCTTGGCAAGCTTTGGCCAAATTGGATTCAGGCCCAAGTCTATAAGCCATAGCTTCAAGCCCAGATAAGAACCCTCTAGAAAGCTTCCCGTTCGTTTCTGGGATACAGAAGTCATAGAAAAAGGCTCTCATGGCGAACTCGTAGGACTTTTTCACCGGTGTTTCCGTTGGACCGACATCAGACAGAAACAGGTTCGTGCCCGGGATAGGCGCTCGTTTAGGCAACATACACCTTCGTGCGGTTGACGGTGGGCTAGATGGGCATGTATTGACAGCCTCATATCGTCGAAATGCGGTGAGTCCTTCTTGGTCATAGCCCCCACAGTTGCGGTTCGCCCTAGTGCACCTCAAGCATGACTAGATAGAGCTATTAGTTTCTCAAGACGGGACAGAATTGAAACAAAACCACTGTTGAGGGGTCAACGTACTGGGCGAGTTTGGTCACACTTCAAAACGTGTTAGCCTTGGCGCGGAGTTCGGGAAGCGGGCACCAGAATACAGACCTTTTTCCGGCGCTGCTTGCATGACACACACCCCTTGGAAGGTCCATAGAATACCATTGTGTGCGAGAGGTGACGTATAGTGATGTCTTCAGCTAGGTACTTCCGTACAGTAACGAGAAAGACAAGTTCTGCGTGGAGCATCAGTCGAGTCCCTGAGAACCGAGTATATGTAAGCAGCAAGTCAATGACTTCAGATCATTTCCGCTTCTGGTTAGCGTTGCGCTCCGGCTGGAGTTCCGCGGACTTATGCCAAGTCCGAAGTCATCTCCGACTCCCAATAGCCCGACCTACCCTATTCCTCACCGTGTTATTACTTGGGCTTTTCAAGATCTAATTAAGGTGACAATATGACAGCCACTACGCTCTTTCGCGGTTTCATAGGTCCAACCCTCCCAAGGGAAAGAATCTCAGAAATCGTCTTTCTACTATTTATTTGCGTCATGTTCTTCTGACATTGCTTTTCAAGACACGCTGCTTAAATCATGATCACCTTAAAACTTAGTGGAACTTCAAACGGATGAAAGCTCTTTGAGCTTGGGAAATTCACATTGTGGAACAAATGGGATGTTCTTTCGGTGAAGCATTTACTTATCCTTTGTTCATGCTGATTGCCAGAGTTGCGTTATCCTTTGTTGGCTTTTCTACTTACCTATAGGACACAAGGAACGCCCCTCCATTGTTTGATCAGCTGCATTTTGCCACGTCTTCTTGTTCACCCATGCAATTCAAGATGTCAGTCATTGTTCGCGAAATGTTCCGAGATGAGAAATGGGCGTTTCTAGAGCACAGTAAAGGGTACTCATGAAAGTGCCCAACCCCCACAAGAAAAGGCAATGGCTGGGGCCTGGCTCCAGACTACCTATATAATCGCGCTACCTCAAGCCTGATAGAACCTACCTACTCCTCGTCAAACCCACCCTAGAATCACCCTCAGAAACAAAACCATGTCGACCAACCAGGAGAACACCGTTTCGGAGAAGAAGGATGGTGTCGTACCCGCCTCTGGTAGCGAGACAGCTCCTTCTAACGACCGTTTCTTGGGTGTGTGCGAGAGCATTGGATTTCTCCCGCTTCTTGAGCCTTCATATGCTCAAGAGCCTAAGCCCGCAGAGAAGGAGGAGAGTCGGGAGGAAGATGACTTCTTTGGTCTCAAGGACTGCTCCTCAGCTTTCTCTCAGCCACAGGAAGAGAGTCGCACGGATACTTATAAGGAAGTGAGGTATTATGAAGATGAGATCTTTGACGCAAATGGTGGTCTCAAGAACTGCCCTGATGCGTTCCCAGTGGATGAGCTGGAGGCAGAAAACCAGGCCCAACAGAAGGTATTGAAGAGGTGCAAGGAGAAGCAAGAGTAAGGCAAGACTTTTGGTCCGCACCGCTGTGTTCTGATGTGTTGATTACGTATATCTTGACTCTGGATACACAAAAGAAGTAGCAATGACATCTACTGAAGTTTGCTCAAGTATCGTTACTTCGTTATATCTTGGCTAATTTAACCCTAATAATCGTAAACTGGTGACGTTTCTCA
This sequence comes from Fusarium vanettenii 77-13-4, assembly GCF_000151355.1. Lineage (NCBI taxonomy): Eukaryota > Fungi > Ascomycota > Sordariomycetes > Hypocreales > Nectriaceae > Fusarium > Fusarium vanettenii. Next base: position 293,500 of record NW_003315846.1, on the reverse strand, counting down.
TCCCCGTCTTTTAACAGTGATCCAACCGTACCCTTCTCGTGAGATTGAGCTAGTAAAATACCAAGCAACGAACCTCGATGCTCTGTCGACCCTTCGCATCAGCTGGTGTTGCAGGGTCAACAAAAGCAGTATGAGGAGTAAGTCCCGCCAAGCCTTCTTTGCCTCCAGGCAATCCTTGACTCCTCGAGTCGAAGCACTTGATCAGCATGACCTCTTCCGGAGTCATATCCTTGGCGTAGTAAAATTTGTGCTTGTCGCTTGGTGCGATAGCGTAGGTTTCCCCTCTCACTTCATATCCTTCGGTTGAGGTGAATGTTGACTCATCTGGGCGCACCTCCTTTCCGCGGTCGTCATTGTCATCGCCATCCTTGCGCTGGGGATAGAGCAGATCAACACTGATCAGGTCTTCCGGTTGTGTGGTCCGCCAATCGACAACAGCTAGAGGGAAATCGGTCGCAGCGTGTCCAATTGGCCTCCAGACGTTGATGATCTGATACCGGCCCTTGACCAGTTCCTCCGCCTCGGCAGGATCCTCGATATGACGCCTGACTCGGACCTCAGCCGCACCGGGGGTTTGGTCGACATGCAGCTGCTGCACAGGCTGACGAGCGCTGTCCTTTTCTCGCTTCCGGATGGTGTGGTCAAAAATCACAACCTTTTTAATCCCGGGGATCCTCTTCCGCAGCAGCTCCTCGACTTCGGCATAGTATCCCTCCCGAACGGCCTCATCATCGGTGAATGCGGTTTCCTTGGCGGGAGATGTGAAGACGTCGAAGCCAGAAACGTCAACTCCAAATGGTGTTGAGCGGGCGGCTTCGCGGATGTTGATGACAGAGCGCTTTTTCTCCGTACGTTTGAAGGATGTTTGGTCGACATCAACCTTGCTCCAAGGCTTGACGTGAGATCCGTCTGCGCCAACACTTGACGCTGGGTCGATGTATTTGAAGACTCCAGTGGTCATTGTGGGAGTGGTGTAGGATGATGCTTGTTGTACTCGTTGAAGTCTGGTGATGGGAACTAACAGATCAAGGCTTGATCGAGGCGAAATCGAATATTTAAATCCCCTCATTCGATTCTCGGTCAGTTGTGTAAGGTCTCCGATTCTTGACAGATCAGGTTTCTCTTCATTTGTCATCTTCCGCGACACATCGGCTTTGGCCAATTCATTTGTCAGCTTCCCGCTCTGATTCGGCGAGGCCTGCGGGGTTGTCTCCGCTGTTATGGTTCCATCACGGAGTGGGATAGGGCGCCGGGAATGCCCTCATTTCTGTTAGGGCATGATCAGCCTCGGAGGGATGAAATTGTAGTCTCTGCAACTATTTTTGCGGCTCAAGTAAAAATGTTGTTTGGCAGGGACACTTGATTAGGGGTTGTGCTTATTTGCACCTCTATCCTCGCTCAGCTGCATTGAGCAGAGTGCCTTGCGTGGTTCATCTGCCAAGACTGCCAAGAACTATCTGATGAGTCAGGAATACGAGGTTAATAATGTCTCTTCCTTGGTAATGGATGTTCAAGATTTTCATGTTCATGATCTGTCGCGGGCATTCCTCTTTTGGGGGTTCCGCTTGCGCCTGGTGGCGATCTTGGCAACTCTAGCGATCTTGAGAACGCTGCATTTCTTCTCATCACGGAAAGGAGAGCCCTCTAAATGCTTCCTTCCAGTTTTAGTTTTAGGAGGTATTGACTACCTTGGCGATCGAAGTTATAATCGATGGAAGTATTCTGGGACATATCGATAATGGAACACAAATACTATGGCATCGTCAGCACATCGGGAATGGGATGACAAAGTCGGGGTAGATGTTATGCGGCCACTCAATGTCAAGGGCTAACAAATATTGAAAGTGAACATGAAATAACAATGTATTAGTGCTGGAAATGTGCGTTCACCACATGCGCTAAGTGGCCAAGCCAGAATATTAACTGCTCTTTCTCCCTTTGTTCCATAGCCCGGAGTGTGTTCACCCCCACAAGACCTGAATAAAACATGTTGAACAAGAAGAGAACACAATGAGAACAGGGAGAGAACCGGGCAATGCTGTTCCTATCCATATAAAGTCAGAATACTGGTCGTTCTATGTACCATGTCCTGGGTAGTATCTTCTCATTGCCGACCGACTCCTTTTTCCTCAGTTCGACTGATCAACCAGTCACAATGGACAACTCTGCTATGGAAGCAGCCGTCGCCTTCTTAGGGCAGTTTTCCCGCGAAGAACAGCTCAAAATAATTTATGCGGGAACCGAGGGTCAACTGCCTGATCGCAGGAACGCTCTCCGTCGGGCTCTGCTGGAAGCACTGGACGAGCTTATCCCAGAAAACACAATCGCCTTTCTCGGATCGCCTACCTATCAATCAATCATCGAAATGATTGAGAATCCAGCTTTGCCCATGCCCGAACTTGCAAAGACTGCTCTGGAACATAGTATCCGGTGGTCAAACAAAAAGGTTGATATGGAGGCTACAATTTCTTTCCTCACATCTTTTTCACGTCATCGTCTGATTGACACCATCTACGACATGAATTCGAGTGATGACATGCGTCTGCACAAGGCATTTCGCCGCGCGAGAGTAACTCATCTAAGGCATCATCCACCTGCCGACAAGGACTATGACGAGCCTGATCCCCTCTTTCAGGTAGGCCTCCAAAACGGCTATGTCGCCACAGTGAGAAACGCCGTTCAGAATGAGCTGAGAGTGACCGGACACAATTTTGGAACTATTCATACCCGATTTCCACTTGTGAACCGTCAGATTGAGGGGCAGTATCAGACGCCTCTCGTCAAAATTGCGGAGCGATTTTATCGCGGCGGGGTCAATGCTGATGCTTCACTGCAAGCTTTCGAGTTTCTACTTGATAGAGGGGCCAAGGTTGACATCCCCTCGGCCTCGGACTTGCCTGAGTCTTCGGTGTACTACGCTTCGTCATCGATGCTGCCAGTGGTTGACCACTTGACAGAGATGATGAAGTGGATCAATAACAGGAAAGTCGTGGCGACTCTTTGCAAGATGGTCGAACTTGCGTGCCAAAAGGGGGCTATTCTTGACCTGTGTCAAGATCGTTTCATGATCAAGGGCAGCAAGTATGGGCTCAAGATGCTGACTCACATTAGGACGAAGCGACCAGATAATCTCATTGAGATTGCTCTCCAACCCCAGTGCCCCCCGAACCTGCTCCGACTGTTCCTGGAGCAGCAAGGCGACGAGCTTTTCCCATTGTGTCAGACGGACGGTAAAGTCAAAGTCGCACGCCGCTTCAACCCTAACATGCCGAGAGGTCACCACAGGGCTGTGACGAACCTGGAATGGGTCATTACTTCTACCTACCATGAACTTATGGATAGATCAAACGTTCATGGCTACAAATATAGCGCCGAGCCTGGCGATTTGTTCATCCGAAAGGCGCAGATGTTGATGCACGCTGCCGTAGACGGGCCCACATTGGAAGGGCTTCACAAACTCATTCTTGGCATCGAGAGCATCAAGAAGGAGCTCAAGGTGAAGCATGAGAGCTACGAGGCCTTCAAAGCCCATAGCTGGTATGTCCTCTGCGATGCCATGTCGTACTTTGCCAACCAACCTTCCCAAGAAGAGCAGATAGCAAAGCAGGGCGAACCTCGACACAAATTCATCGTCGCTGACCGATGGGACCCTCGCAAGGAATGGATCCGCATGACTCAAATCGTTCCCGACATTGCTGAGGAGGATGAATGGGAGGGGTTTCTAGAATTTTGGGAGCAACTGGTCATCAGTCGAGGAGAGGGGCAGAGATGGTATGAATTGCATGAGTCCAAGTGGTTCGTGTCCATTGAGGAAGCGGAAGAGGCTTTTAAGATTGCTAATCCCGAAGGGGCATTCCAGCTACACATGTTTTAGGAGCCTTGCTTTGTGGAGTGGGGGAGAGTTAGAGATTAAGGAGAGTTAATACATCGTCGGGACTTTGGGACTCGGAGAAATCTGTTTATGTGAACCGTATGGAATATTGTGTTGTGCCCCGTACAACAACGATAGGGCATGCCATTCAGGAAGAACAACTACGTGGCCTAGAACCTAAAGATGGTACAGAGCCTCATTCTTGAGTCGAGGCATTGGTGGAAGAAATTGGTGGGTGGGAGACGTAATCTTCACACAAGAGTCGATCCGAGCCACTGAGACCTGCGTCTGCATGTTACGGCCTTGGTCAGGTTGGTCAGCACTCCCAAGTGACTTGTGGCCACCAGGCTCCGAACTCCTGAGCCTGGAAATAAAACAGGCTTTGAGTAAGACATGTAGTGATTTACGCCTTGGCGGGGTTGATTCAGGTGCCAAGTATGTGAGGCAGCATCCGGCTGATAACTCGAGGACCACCTTCAGCCTCAACCATAGCCATGTACTACCACGCTACCCACCAACGAGGCCTTGCAGGTCTTCGGGGTGGGAGATATTTGAAAAGCAATGATAGACACGAGTGGAAGTGACCGGAACGTTTTATCAATGGCTCAGGTTGACATGTGTTGGTGGAAGATCATATGCAAGCAACCCCTCATGAAGATTTACAAATGCAGTGAAACATCAAATGACAAACAGGGCTGTGTAAGAGTCAGGCCACTTGTCCTGGGTCTACGGTCGCGGATCCAATACAGTTTAGACAGGGTTAGATGAGCACTGGCTAGAACGAGTCCCATTTTGAACGACTATATCCTACGGATAGTGGATCTTCTTTCCCATCTTACTCGCGCAATGATAACTTGAAAAAATGTTGTCTTCCAGCCAGGCGAGAGAGGTACATGCCAGGCTTCTTGGCCCCCTCTGTGGTGGCTCGGCTGAGGGCTTGTTGTCTTGCCTGCCGAAATGCCCAGCCTGTCGGCAGTTCTTTTCAGCCCAGGCCTAGGTCATTTACTTGCACATTTAAAGCAGGCTCTCAACTCTTCATTTTGTGTGGAGGAGAAAAGAGGCAGTACAGATCAGGCTCTGCCACTGATCAACAAATGCAACAAATCGCAATCAACTGTTCCAGCCACCACGACATGCCGCCCGTATTCGCCGTATATCTCACGGACAATTATAATTGGTTATAGTTCGCCACGGGCAAGTTGTGGGACACAAGTTTTTTTCGTCTTGCATGAGTTTAGGGCCTCGAATCTGCAAAACAATGTCACCACAAGCACAGCCTCATTGTCTCCCGCAAGGGATAGCATGGCGTCCTGTCAGCTGCGCTTGGCAGAGAAAGAGTTGCAGAGGTTTAGCAGTCGTCATCGACCCAACTGTGATGTAGCGTTGGATGGTGTCCACCATTTGCAATGGCTGCTCAGCTCCCGGTGTAGAGGCTTGTTTACAAGGAAGTCGCCCTTTGATAGGCAAACTGGGCTTGAGATGGATGCCGCACAAGATAGAGCCTGATTTTGAGTTGCAGAAGCCTAGAAACATGCTAGAAGTCCGGTTGGGAAGGGCTTGGGGGCGGCACGCCCAAGAAACGTCCTGAAATTTTGATATTAAATAGCACCCTGAAACTACCAGATCACACAACCATTTGGTCCTACTCAAGCATTTCTCCAACCAGCCACTTAAGCCCAGACCAGACGCTCATCAATTCAATATGGGCCCCGAGATTTCAGTTCCCCCCCCAGGTTCTCCCAACGGAGCAGGTTCACCGATGCCAGCTCAATCACCTCAGTCGACAGTCCTAGGTTCAGGTGGCAACTCGCCATGGCTAGACCCCGCAAGTCCCAATCTTGGGACCTCTCCCATATTCGATCGCAAGCGTGCCAGCTTGATGGGCCTTCTGGGCGCCAACCGAGCCGAGAATACAAACACAGGTCTGGGCTTGTATGACTCCAGTCAGGAAAGGCCGCGTCCTCCAAAGGAGGACACCCTATTCCAGAAGGTTATGAAGAGTAAATGGTCCATGGTGCTCTTCCTCCTCCTCGGAATTGGCGGTGCCCTAAGCCATCATTTCCTCTACTGGCATCTCAGAGGTCAAGATGCCAAAGATCAACAGTGGTGGCTCCGCTTGGGCCAATTCATCTCATTCGTATCCAAGGCTGGCTTTGTTCTCTCTGTGCTTATGGCACAACAGCAGACAGCCTGGAGGGCTGTCGGAAAAAAGGACTACTCTGTCCATGCCATTGACTCCCTCTTTGGCTCTTCCCATGACATTGTGGAGCTCTTCAGCAGAGAGGCATGGAAAAAGACGTGGCTAGTCATGACTCTGAGTCTCTACATCTGGATCAGTCCTCTTGTCGTCATCTTTTCGTCCGCCACGCTCAGCGTTTCTTCCGGCCTCACGGTAGATAGAAACGCCAAGTGTCGCTCAGTCCGTACCCTAAATTTTTCGCAAGAATCAACCAATCGGTGGGACGAGCCTAGACGGGCTGAGAGCGATGGATTGATTGGTCTTTCGTTATCCTTTTGGGAGAGAACGGGAGCACGCTACGAGGATGATGATAACGTCGACTACTATAGTTCGCCTAGTGCCCAGTTCAGTGCTATTGCCGACAGGGTCTTTACAACGAACCAAGCTTTGCAGGCAGACCGTATCGCGGAAGACATCTGTGGGATGGGTTGGAACTGCTCAACTGTCATCCAGTTCATCGGCCCAGGATACAAGTGTGATTCGGTCACCCCGAAGTCGGGCATCTTCATCGACGACTTTGCAGGAGTCGAGGCCCCGTTCAACATGACCGAACTGGCACCCGAGGGGAGCCATACCTACTTTGCTAGGACACAAGAAGGGGATTATGGTGCTCAGATTCAATTGAATGAAACCGGGAAACCTATTCAACAACCCCCTTACCCTGCCAACCTTGGAGCCTTCAAAGCTGAGCCCATTATCTGGCTTGGCTACACCACTGTTGACGATATCAACAAAACGCAACCTGAAAACAAGAGCGCAAAGGGATGGGATGAGGCGTTTACACCTGCTGTGCTAGCCTGCGAGCACTATGTGACAAACTATACCGTCAATCTCACATACACTGGTGGTCTGCAGACGTACAACATTACTCAACGAGACTACATGCACAAGGTCATCGACACCACATTCCAGAGGACCCTTGAGGTTCCTACCGATGGGCTTTTGAACGGAGTAGAGGCAGTTCCCGAGGAGAACTATGTCCTCCCGACTAAGGACAACATGGAGACGTACCGTCGCATAGCTGCCTACCACTCAGTCGGCAAGGCTCTACGAGACATGCTTAACGGGGAAATCAAGCTCCCGAACCATATCTCAAAGTCAAAGGTCATGGTCTCCAGGCTTTTGCACAAACTCGATTACATCGCCGTTCCCGATCTCCAACAGGAAGTCCGCAGATTGTACGAAGACCTCCTCATCTCACTCCTCTCGAACCCCCAGCTGCTTGTGGTATCTTGGGCAGACAACACCTCTGAGCTCGCAGGGACATTTCCCGGTGGTCCATTGTATCCATGCTACCGACACAAACTCGTGAACAAGTTTGCTTACCAGTGGGAGATCCTCTTGGCTGTCTATTCCATCTCGTTTGTCATTGCACTGGTCGGCGTGGTGTCCGGGATGTATGCCATGTGGAAGGACGGAGTGCATGAACAGCGCGAGATGACTTTTTCTACAATTGCCGGAGCAACCAAGAATTTGAGTTTAGATCAGTACAGGGATAAGGAGACGATGATCAAGTCATTTCACGTGGGACAAGGCCCTGCGGGTCGAGTATACGAGTTTGCCCTTCGAGATGGGGGTGAAGACAACAGTTCGAGGTCCGCTCTGGATGGTAAGCCTGGGTTAAGGGGAACGACAGTTTGATGTGTTGGAGATTGTGTTTTATTGATTAGCGAGAAGGGGCTTTGACAGCATGATTTCTCTACTTTTGTCTTGTATGCTCATGATGAGTTGTATTGTGTTCATCAATTCGTTTCTTTAGTCCATCACCACCCCCCAAACACACCAGCCTTTGCCGTCAATCTTACTTGCCTTAGTGAATTATAATTGTTTCTAGTCGGTCATTTAGCCGTACGCCGTCCTTCGCGGCCGCTGTCAAAAGAGACCGGCCGTCCATCAATCCATGAAAATATGCGCCTCCCACCAACTCGCAGTGATAATCGGGCACCGAGCTGGCATCTCGTACCCGCCTGAATATCAACGGCACACGAGATCTCGGTATTACCCAAACTGTATCTCCCTCTTGCAACTCCTGTGACCCTAGCCCCAGGTAACCCTTCTGTGTCAAAAAGGGTCGCAGGTGCATCCCATGGGCAAAGAGTGAACCATATTCAGCCGCCGCGGCACTCGAAGGCCCAACAGAGTCATCCAAAAGAGAAGTCCATGCTTTCTTATTCTTACAAAATTGATCAAATTTGTGCTTCAGTTCGTTCCATTGGCGGCGATCTTCCCCCTCAGACACCGCCACTGAGTGCACTCTCTCTAGAAACCATTTTGCGAAACCCCGACCGAGAGATGACGGCTTTTTTATAGGGGCACGACGTTCTTTGTCAGTGTTGGTGATGAGAGTTCGCCACAACGCCTCCAATCCGTCTTCTTCTGTGGTTGGATACTGAGTTGGGAGGGATAGAAGCATCTTCAAGAGCTGTGGAAACGGGCTCCCCTTTTGGATGTCCAGCTTTGACTCCCCCCGAAATGAAATCTCATCGACTTTGAGGCCATGAATAGCAACGGTCAGGTCGTCTTCACTGATGACCGCAGGCCATGTGCGTAACTTGGCCTCTCGGGAGAGATCCATTTCTGGCAGGGTGAAGCACGCGTCTGCACAATATCTCTTATACCCAGTAATCCGAAGGCCGAGGGGTTTACGGACACTCCAGTCGGGAACCCATGATGGGAGAGGATCGTCACCGATCCTTACCTTTTGGAAGGATCTTCCCTCAACGCAGGAGAGTATGAGAAGTTCCTCGCAATCGCGGAGAAGTTGAACAGCGACGTTGAGATATGTCTTTGCTGGGCTGCAATCCTTTCCGTATTTGGGGCGCAACAGAGGCATCTTCCCAACATCGACCAGGTCCTCGATGAGACCAAAGAGAGAGTACACTTTGTCCTCCTCATTCGTCGCCTCGAAATCACGGGATCGGATAAGGGTGTGTAAGAGAACATTTGTCCAATGCTCTGTTGCAATGGACTCTCTTGTTGCCTTCAGAACGGTTGGTATACCGTAGTTACGAGCCGTGTTACGTGATGCCATGTCTGTAGCGAGGTTGTTGAAGCGCCCTCTCCAGTCACTGGTGGAAATGTTGTGGGATGCCTTCCAGAACACGCTCCAATCCTTCTCATGCCCTCCGCAGCGGACAATGACATTCTCTGGCAAGACGAGCTCCTGGATTATCCAGGATCTGTTCCAATATGTCCGATCAAACAGTTTGACAGCCGATTCCCAACAAGACCCATTCTCATCACCATTGATCGAGGCACTGTAATTGGTGGAGGCTGATTGGGACCCGGGTGATAGAAGGGTCGGGGACTTCGCCAGATGATCCAAGTGGTCGAACGCTCGTTGCGTATGCGAGTCTGCGTCCCCGAGCCACGCAATGACGCACTTCGCTGACCGATAGATCTTGCCCATCATGGTACTGACTTGGCGGCTCCGTTCCTGGGGGTCCTCTTGATTGATACATATCGCGTCAATCCAGAACTCTTCTTCCTTCAACTTCTTATCCCTTTGCACCTCATGCAAAAAGTCCGAGAGGTTCTTCGTAACCATTACATCGCTACCGTCGATGTGGATACATGACTCTCGGTCGTTGGTCATTGATTTGAAGGGTTCCTCGTCTAGAGGCTGTCCCCATCTGTACGAGACGGCGTAGTAGCTGGCTGACTTATCGGCCAAGCCTGCAACGGTAAGTTTCCATTTGGCCTGGGTGATGGTTTCTGCTGGCGCTTCCAGTGAGACTAAGCGGATCTCGTTGGGCTGGAGGGGACGCCAGGAATAATCAAGAGGCGCCATTTGTTAGGCGGACCAGAGATAACGAGGAGTGGGTTGAAAGGACATCTGAAGGATCAATGGGATGCTTTCAGGGACCAGCACCTCTAAAGAAACGCCAAGAGCAACAAAGCAGTAGACTCTCGATCCTGTGAGTGAGGGCTTGGACAGAAATGAGATGGTGATTGGGCATATCTATCGACATGCACGGCAGCCTGACACAGCCTTCAGCTCTGTTGATGACTGGCGCGTGATTGGTGGTAGATTGGTGCGGGGAAATCCATTTCCTCTCAAGATCTTTCAAAGCGCGTCTTATGGCGCCTTCTTGCCAATATTTGCCTCGCAACTGCTCACTTGGAGGTGAGGGCAGCCCATCGCAGCTCTATTTCGCGTCTCTATGTTTTGATGCATGCTAGTCACTGGTTGCACTGGTCTCTTGCGCCCACCATTATGTCGAATTCTACCTGCACCTACCGATTCTCTTCCGAGGGGGGCCGATTTATCAACTATGTAGAAGCTGCTCGCGCAAGTCCTCAGTCCAAACTGACTACGCAGCCCAATCTCGGCCTACTAGACGTCGTACACGAGAGTGATGCCGGCTCATCAGGCAAAGACCAAGGCTGGGGTGGGCTTGCTCGCTATGTTCAGCGCTGCAATGACGAGATCGAACCTGGAGTATCATACAAAGTATTGCTGGTCGTGCGACATGGCCGTGGTGTCCATAACGTTGTGATGGACGAGGTTGGCTCAGCTGAATGGAAGGTGATTAGTACAGCCTTGTTAGCATGAAGATTAACATACTCGAATGAGCAAAGCTAACATGAGAGCAGAAGCGCTGGTCTAAACTAGACGGCGATGGAAATCGAACTTGGTTTGACGCAGAGCTGGTTGACGAAGGAATTGAACAAGCGAAAGCCCTCGGCACTCTATACAACGAAGGTGTCAAACACAATAACTTCCCTATCCCTGATACCCTATACACCAGCCCACTCGCAAGATGCCTCGAGACAACAAAACTCGTATTCAGAGATGTGGTAGAGGGACACAGGAGGACATTCAAGCCAGTGGTGAAAGAACTCCTTCGGGAGCGCCTAACCGACCACACATGTGACAGGAGGAGAGACAAAAAATGGATTTCGACTGCTTACCCAGAATACGAGTTGGAGGCTACTTTCGCAGAGGAAGATCTCCTATGGCATGCCGATCGATCAGAGTCGAATATAGAACATGTCGCTCGCACGCAGAACTTGCTCGAAGACATTTGGAGCCAAGACTCGGGCGTCTTTATCGCTCTTGTCACGCATTCGTACGCGCTCTCGTCGATTCTGGAGGTAATCCATGCACCCCTTTTCCGAGTAGGAGAAGGCGTGATGACGGCCTTTTTGGTCAAAGGACAAAGGGTAGAAATGAACTAGGTATTCTAAATACTAGTCAACATGATTCTTCTGCGTCCATCACCCCTGCTATTTCGCCGAGCAATCAGGGTAGCATTGCCGTCAAAATTTGCCGTCGTGGAGACCAACACGGCCTCAATGATGTCACCCTGGATATCCGGATATACGGATGCTAATAACGGACATGTCGCCGAAATTTTATATCCGAGCATTCCATGCCCGAGATTGTGACATTTTGCGCTTCTCCTTAATAACAGCAACAAAAACTTCAAAATGGTGCTCACGGAGAGAGAAAAAGGTGAGAAACGCGTCCAATTGATCGAGTTCATGACTAACATTGGCGTAGATGAGCGCATCAGCGATGGAGAGGCTACCTTGCAGAACAATGACATTACAACGCCCGACGAGGAGCTGGCTCGGACGAAATCGGCCGTCTCAATCGCCGAGACGTTCTCTCTGCCTCATGAGATTCTCTTCATCTCGACCATTTGCATGGCCCAATTCATGACCCAAGGCGCTCTAGGAAACTGTTTGAACCTCTTGCACGTCATTGGCGCCTCATTCTCTCTGAGCAACCCAGCAGAGCTCAGCTGGTTGATCGCTGGCTACAGTTTGACCGTCGGCACGTTTATCCTGGTCTCGGGTCGTCTCGGAGATGTCTTTGGCTACAAGCGCCTGTTTCTGATCGGATTCGTATGGTTTGCTTTGTGGTCAATGATCGCTGGCCTTGCCACATACTCCAACCATGTACTCTTTGTCTTTGCAAGAGTCTTTCAGGGCATTGGCCCAGCCCTTATAATGCCCAATGGCCTGGCGATTCTCGGAGCTTCGTATCATCCGGGGCCCAAGAAAACCCTCGCGTTCGCTCTTTTTGGAGCTTGCGCACCAGGCGGCAACGTGTTTGCTGCTGCATTCGCTGGCCTCTTTGTCAAAGATCACGAAGAATGGTGGCCTTGGGCCTTTTACTCGTTCGCAATTGGTCTGGCTGCTATCGCTGTTTTTGCGACATTCATCATCCCTGATCCCCCTCACAAGTTGTCCTCGTCGAGCATGACATGGAAGGAGATTCTGGATCAACTAGACCTCCTGGGCGCGACAACCGGCATCACTGCCCTGGTCCTCTTCAACTTTGCCTGGAACCAAGCCCCGATCGTTGGCTGGGAGACACCGTATGTCTACGTGCTCCTCATTATCGGAGTTCTTCTGGTCCCTGTCTTCTTCTACATTGAACTGCGAGTTGCCTCGAACCCCCTCATTCCGTTCGACACTCTAACAAGCGACGTTGGATTTATCCTCGCTTGTGTAGCCGGTGGCTGGGCTTCCTTCGGTATTTGGATCTACTACACCTGGGAATTCTTCCAGCTTTTGCGGGGAGGCTCGCCCCTTCTTACGGCGGCGTGGATGAGCCCCGTGGCTGTTTCAGGCGCAATAGCCTCACTCACAACGGCTTGGCTGCTACACTTTACACACCCCGCCTTGGTCATGTTGATTGCCTTGGTGTCGTTCACGGTTGGCACGATTCTGATGATGACTGCTCCTGTCGAGCAAAACTACTGGTTTCAGTCATTCTTCAGTCTGATCATCATGACCTGGGGAATGGACATGTCCTTCCCCGCAGCCACGCTGATCCTGTCAAACTCGGTAAAGAGAGAACACCAGGGTATTGCGGCGAGTTTGGTGAGCACCGTCGTCAACTACAGCATCAGCCTCGGCCTGGGATTTGCCGCGACGGTTGAGGTGCATGTCAACAACGGTGGAGAGACGATGGCTGATCTTTTGTTTGGCTACCGAGCAGCTTGGTATATGGCTGTGGGATTCGCTGGTCTGGGTCTGGGAATCAGCGTCATCTACTTTATTCGGAGGATGATGAAGGAAGGCATCACAGGGCGCCGATAGACGGATACAAGTGGTGATGGTTGGGCTTATCGTCATCCACTGGTGGAGACAAAAGTTGTGCATTTGGTACATTTCGGGCTATAGAATCGCATCTACTATACAGAACTTTAGATAATACAGACGGACTGCAAGATAAATCTCTCAACTGAGGGATTCTAATCATCGTCATCATCGTCATCGCCGTCATCACCACTCTCGTCCCCGTCTCTGTTCCCACCTCCGCCGCCAATACCACCGCCAATAGCATCTCCCTCGTCACCACTATCTTCATCACCACTTCCGTCCTCGAAAGCCCCTGGGACGGCTGCCACTGCGTTGCCAGAATCCCCAACAGGATCAAGTGCTGTGGCTGCAACGGCATCGAACCCTGCAGTCTTGGCTTGTGCCAGACGAGCCGTGAAAGGCCCAAAGCCCCTTTCGTGAAATCCTAGGAATGCACCAGGATCAGAAGGGTCTCCCCTTGGCGGCCTCTCCGACAATGCCCACCCCATGACTGCGTTTCCCGCTGTGGCTTCCGGGCCTACGCCGAGAGTACTGTCGAGGCAGTTCTCGCAGAGGAAGGTATACAGCAAGGAAGTCGAATTGACAGATACTCCCTCCGGTAGAGGTCTAACTCGAAATTGTCCAGCAACTTCAGGCGGGTTGTCTTCATTCGTAGCTTGTCGAAAGGACGCCATGACGCCCCCTTTGCCATCTGGCCAAACAGCGAGAATAAAATTGCCCTCCATATCTCCAGTCAAGCCGAACGATCCCCAACCTTGCCCATTCACAAGGGGGAATGAGAGTTGACCAATAAAGGAGCCGGTGCTAGCGACGGGCTGAGCATCAGGGAGGGCAAAGGCAAAGCCAAACGACGTCCTTGCACCAAAGAATCTCTCCATATTGAGGCCTGTTATTTGGTCGACAAAGGGCTGGGAGAATTGGTTGGTGGAGGAGGTGGGCTCGTCATCGTCTTGGGCGAGGGCTAAAGCGGGTAGGAGGAGCGTGGTAACGAGGAGACGGTTGGGGTTGATGTGTCGGTGGCGGGTAGGCTGGCGGCGCCGAAGGCTGCTGAAGAGAGGCATGGTGGTATCAAGAGGAGGCTGGGTATGTTCTTGAAAGTTATGAGAGTGTACTTGTGATGAACTGGTATAACCTCTTTACTGGCGAAAGGAACTGGGAGGTATTTATATGCACGCAAAACCACAGCCAAGATGAGTTGAAGATAACCTCAAACTTCTCAGGTCTAAAAAAGGTTGAGGAGATCATCTTGCGACATAGTACATCTGGGCATGTGTCACTTGGTAGCTATCTTCATTAAGCGACGGTTTGAAGTAAGCCACGGCTCTGAGAAGCGAGTAAAGACTGGTTAACTCAACACTGAGGCCGTCGTCGAAGAATGCGCGACTTGCTCGCTTACGATGAGAGAGTGGTGTATACTTAAAATAGGTCATGTTTGATACTGGTTACATTAAGACTGACCTGATTGGCTGCTAAAGATCAAGTTCAAAATGTTTGAAACAACGACCAACAGCCTTTACTTGAAATATGTCATTGGGACTGCCAAGCCTCTACATGAGACGGTTCGAGCCGGAGGATAAGATCTAGACCTCCTCACCCCGACATCTTGGCACGGGGTCAGGGTTTGGGGCCCGACACAAGATAGGAATTGGCCAGTAAAAAAGCTGCTAAGTGTTTTATGACTTTAACGATAGGCACTTGGCATTGTTTTGTGCGAGAGCCATGTTTTGCTCTAGGTGGAGGGGTAATTAGCAACCCTGTGCCTCGGCTCACCACCAGCCAGGATTTTCCCTGTTACTTGTCTCCTCGTCGATTATGAGCATGGCCCAAAAAGAAGTTTCAAAAACGCCAAAAAAACATACAACAGCGGGGATTCGCTGATCGTCACCGACTCAACTACTAATCCGCCCCTTACCGGTTTATCTAGGGGAGAGCGGACGGGATCCCGAGTTCTCCGGTAGGTATGGTCGTATGTGGGAGTCTATGCTGTATTTACTACTCATATTGTCAATCGAGGGCAGACTTTTGAATGGTGTGAAGCTCTTTCACCGACGGCCGAGCCATGAAGGTCGTCCCAAGCCCCTGATCTCAGTATGACTCAAGGTTAGAGGAGGGGGCTTAATAAATTGAGTCTCCATTTCTGTTTCATGACCGTCGTTTCACTCACACATGCCATCAGGTAATATTTGTCAGTAATGACTATCGGGTAGATACAGGCCTCCGGCTGTCAGACAAAAACCCGACCATGAGACCAGCACTGTTCGTATACTTGCTACATCGTGAAATACAAGTTCCACCGTCAAATCCTTGGAGTGAAGACCAGATTCAAATCTGGCACAGCCGCCGTGAAGACATCCATCTTGTTTTCCAGATACGCCTTTGGATCATTCCCTGGTGCGAACTGGATGTCGTATCGGGACAAGATCTCGGTGGTAACGTAGCGTATCTCCATCAATCCGAGCTGCTTTCCTACGCAAGAGTTACGGCCTTGGACTGTTAGAAAATACCAAAATCGAGTGATTAGTGGAAATTTGTAACACACCCATAGAGAAGGGAGCAAATGCGGATGCATCCTTGACCAAATCTGGTTGCGAGGTCCATCTTTCAGGTAGGAATTCGTTCGGCCGCAAAAATACCCTCTCATCTAACGACGAACATTGAGCCAGGATCCCCTTGTACTAATAAGCATTAGGCTCGCTTACCTCGTTGTAGTGTATAACTTGGGACCTGTACAATTGTATCTCCTGGGATAAAGGTATCGCCAATTTGCAAACCCTCCGGCGGCGTCATGCGTTGAAGACCTGATGGAACCACCGGGTGCAAGCGAAGGGTCTCGTCGATGCATGCCTGAAGAAGCTTAAGGTGCGAAAGAGAGGCATAGTCAGACTTCTTGTGCTCTTTTTTGTACTCATCGATTTCTTCTTGAAGTTGAGAGCAAATGTCTAGGCGCTGAGAAAGTTCGTAAAACAAGGAGGTAGTCGTCACGGCCGTAGTGTCACTTATCATGGTCAGCGTATCTGCAGTAATGCTGGCTGAGTGACTTACCTTCCAGCCACGACAATCAAGTGGGCGTCTCCGTGCAGGTTCAAAAAGTCTTGCTTTGTTGGTTGGTCTTTCGACTCATAGTCCTCCAAGATCCAAGAAAACACATCCGACACAGGTGGCTCGTTCTACAAATCGTTAGTCCAAGTAGCTTACAAGCCTAAACTCACTTGCCTTCCTCCTGCGATCGACCTGCTCCCTCAGCCACCGCTGAAACTTGAGATGGGTATAGTTAACACCAGGGATGGCCTTGAAGAGAGGGAAGAGCCAGATGAGACGAGAGAAAGCTCCAATAAGTGACATATTCTCATCGCCAAGTTTCATGTAGTAATGCTTCAAGCCATCTCTCAGCATGCCAAAGCTCTGCCCAAAAGCAAGGTCTCCCATGATGTCGAAGGTGTAATAGTGAATCCAAAGCTTTGCGTTGAATGGCTGGCCCTCCATCTTCTCGAGTTGGTGGAGGAGGAGTCCTACATATTGCACCACTCTGGTTTCATAGTCTCGAAGAGCTAGGAGCATGGTTAGAATCATTCTCCAGCCGGACCACGAGATACTTGCCCTTGGCATTAAATGCCTTGTCCCAGGTTTTGCGCCTTTCTGTATGGCTTTTCTTATTCCTATCGGCTAAGAGTGAAACCATCGGGTAGATGATGTTGTACCAAGGGCCTTTGATACATGGGGTGTTGTTGGAGTGGAGAGCATGAAGTGCCTCGGAACTGTTGATGGAAATCTCCGAAGGTCCTATTAATGTCAGATTGTGAGTCTACGAGAAGACTTGGCAACAAACCAATTCTAACTATATCTCCGTATTTCCTGTGCAGCTCCTGGACCTCTTTGTAGAGGTGCCTCTTCTTTAGTCCCAAGGCCGTAACATAGAGGTTCGAGAGTCGAGCTTTGAACGGGCCAGGAAAGACATTGAGTCGATGAAACGCAGCTCGGTAAATGAGAATACTGCATATGGTGCCGGCCGCGAGTGTAGAACAATGTTTCAAGGCGATCGTGAATGCCTCCGAATGAGAGTCGGATTCATACTCGGCGCTCTCTGCAATCAGAAACGTCGAAGCTGCCAAGGTCCCAACCCAAGCGACAACAATCTTGTTCGTATAGATATCCCATTCTCCACGACAGAAGAATACAACATGGAGAAGGACGCCAACCAAAAAGACAACACAGTAGGACTTGAAAGGATCCAGAAGATCCATCAGCAAGGTCATTTTGACTGGCTTGTAAGGAGAACGTAAATCTAGAGAAATGATCGGGGATTCCTTGGTACTTATACTCGCATGTGAATATCCCCCTCATGTCTCAGATTTTCCCTGCTCGCAACAAATCTCCTAGGGAGGGGAAACATCTTGACCCATACGATCCCGACAAGGTCGAATCAGGGAATGGTATTGGGAGCAGCCGAGACCCATGCCCTGTCTTGTTTGGTGGTGGAGTGTGATAACCGCCCGGGGGAAACTTCGATGAAGCCATTGACGCATTGATGTGATAATTCCCGAGCTTTGGTTGGCCCAAGGTGTCGCATCTGCCATCTCCGGCCCGCTCCCCGTCTGCACGAGCGGAATTCCCGTCTCTTACTGTATTAGCCACCATGCATAAGAGTGGGCACGAGAGCGTTGCTCAGAAGCGGATATGAAGGTTTTATTAATGTTAAGATGCCATAAGAAAGGTCTCGTCGCTCGTTCTTTCCTTTTTTTCTTTCTTGCAAATGGGTTTGGCAAGACAGGGCTCATTCGCGACATGAACCAGTCACTCAAGTTACTCAACTAGAAGAGAGAAAAAGAAATATTCCAATGCACTCCTAGAATTTTGCTCTGCTCGCTCTAATAATGCCCCCAGATCTAGTAAATCTCTTCTCCAGGCATCATCAGTCAGAAAGCCAGCAGCCACTCCATAGACGAGGGCAATGTGAGTTCAAACTCATCGGACGAAAGTCCCGATAATCACTGATTTGATGCTGTCCCCTTAGCGTTAGAAAGCTTCCTATACCATGTCTATGCCTGGCTCATATTTACGACCTCGAAGTGAACGATCGACAACCCTTGATCCCCAGTTGTAGAATCTCTCCAACGGCTCTGTGCGTTTCAGAAACAGGACAGTGGTAACCAGAGCGAGAGCAGCAGTGAGAATCATGCTGATGAGCGTTCGACTAGCCGGCGCTTCGCTCATACTGAAAACCCCTGTGGCAAATCCCAGAGGTAGAAATACCACCGTCACGTAAGTGAATCGCTTGATGTCGTCGGCTTGTCGTTGCTCAAGTTCGTTGCGAATAAGCTCATTCAAGTCGGAGATGTCGACACGGCTGCGATCGAGCTCCTGAACGCGATACTGGTTGCTAACAAGCAGCTTTGAGATGACGTCACGATATCTGCTCTCGTCGTTGAAACTCCACCGTGGTCTCTCGCGGCGTTCCTTCTCCCTATTCAGCCATAGCTCGATCGTTGCCAAATTCTAACGGAGATCCTGTTCGACTGTTTGCAGCATCCGTTGATACTCTTGAGCCCTCCCACTGGGTGCCCCGAACTCGTGGTCATCGTCATAATCATACGAGTTGCTGCCTTCGGCCATGATGTCGCTCCCAACAGGCTTTTTCCAAACATTGAGTCTTACCTCTGTCAGGACACCATCTGTGTACTGCTGCATCCGGTGCATGATCCTGTCAAACAAGAGAAGCTCCAAGACTCGGCGCTGCTGCCAGGATTCCTTCATCTCGTATCTCATCCCAAGGCCCCTTGGAAGAAGTAATGCTTTGACTTCATCATTTATATCGAAAATGCTTGTCATCTGAGGATTGCATTCCAGAAAATGGCAGGTCCAGTACCGATCCAAGAAGTCTCCATCAAATCGAAAGCCCATGGGTACTCTGGTGAGTCTCCTGGAACTCCTTCCTCCATTCAGTCTCAGGAAGTCGACGAGTGGACTGCTGCTTGCTTTTTTCTGGCCAAATGAATAACATGATAGATGAAGCTCAGTTGTCCATTTTTTTAGTTCTGCTGCAGTCTCCTCACAAAAGAATTTGCCGTACGCGATGTGTCTTTCGGAGAACGCCTTCATTGCCGCTCGTTCTGAAGGGGTCTGGTGATAGGCCTTGTTTGCCTTTCGGTTTGAGCCAAACAAAGCGCAGAACCTCTTTTTTGCTTCGCTCGGGGATCTTCTCTGTTGCATGAAGTATTTGAGCTCAGATGTTGTGTTGAAAACTCGAATTAGATGGTCTACGCTCAGCGATCTCTTTGCTGCATCATTTCTCCTAGGCACATCCACCACTGCGATTCGCTGTAGACAATATGGACTGATGTCAGACGAGCTTGCAGTAAGCTCTCCATACGTTGAGGGATTGTCTAGGCTGTCGCGACTCGTAGAGACATGATCAAAGAAATCAGGTTCATTATAAAGCCACTCGTCCGAGAGCTCCACAATGTTGCTCCTGCCGATGCCGTTGTTGAGCGAGAAGCTGTGTCTCGTGGGGTAAATCGTCGAGGTCGTTGGGCCTTTTGCCCCTAGTTGCCACTTCTCCATTTCTTTGAGAAACTGCCGAACTTCAACGTCAAGTCCTGAGGCGGGAGTTGTGTCGTCGATCTTGACTTCATCTCTCTCTTCCGTCCAAGGCTCACTATAGCTCATGAACACGGGCGGAGAAAACCTCCAGAGAAGGTACGGAATCTCAAAAGAGATAGACCAGTAGGTATCCCGCATGATCTGATCATCATAGAGGATAGGTTCTTTGTTGGCATCGAATTGACCAGCGAAGATTCCATTGGGCCATGTGCTTTGGAGCAGTACTGACATGGCATGCGCTCCCATTTCTCCTGCTGGTCGTTGATTCGTGCGCTTCCCAACCTGCGACATGATGAATGATATGGCAAACCGCAGTGGCTCATCCCAGGTTGTATCATCGTTATCTTCATGGTAGGATTGGCAGTCGACAAGATTCTTCCACACATCAACCTTATTTTGCCAGTAGTCTTGTCCCTTTGGTGCACCAGGCTTATCAAACAGCCCGATATCCATGGCATCAAACAGTCCAGAGTCTTTGGTCCGCAGCAGAAACCGGTTGTGAGCCGGGCTCCTGGATAAGGCAATCATTCGTTTCTTGGATACTGGGTTCTCGGTTGTGAATCGCTTGAGGATCTGATCCTGAACCTGGGGAGAAGAGTAGTTCCTCATTTTGCCGTTCTTCACAGACTGATTTCTATCAGACTCTCCGACTTCGGGTTGGATGGGCACATTGAGCGTTGTTTTCAAGCCCATGCATTCAGCAGCCTTGATGGCACGCCAGATGAAGACGTGGTCGGTAAAGTAAAAGCTGTCCGTAGGCTCTTTACTATACCGCGGAAAGGCATATTGACCAAGCTTGTTTGTCTTGTCAAGCTCCTTGATCCAGGCGCGGACGGCCGCGCCGACCTGTGGTGGGACTTGCCATTCTTGGTGTCGTTTGAAAAAGTCCCCAGCTTTGATGATTTGAAAGGGAACATCCACAAGGGACCTGGGGGGGAGGTATGGGTTCTGGTCCCACTTGCGAATTTCCTTGCCGCTAACCCAGCAATGGGGAGAGGATGGATTACTGGATAGATCTCTGTACTCGGTACCAAACAGCCATTTCAAATGGCCTTTACACACTTTCAAGATTCGGTTCGTCATCGTGCAGGTGTAGCACCGCGGTTGTCCAGGCTTGCATGTGTCTTGTTGGGACTCAAAATGATCCAGGGCCTGCAGTAAGAACTCGAAACAATAGCTGTACCTATTAGCTGACTATTTATCCAACATCGAGATACCTTACTTACAAACTTGCCGCCGTCGTGACTCGATGGCCATCCATATCTCCACACGTGAGCGCGATAGCAGGCTCATCATCACCTTCTGCAATGACAGGGATACTGCATACCGAGAGCATGTGTTCCAGATTCTGACGCAGAACTCGGTTGATTTGAACATCAGGAATAGTCTCATTTGTGGTGGCGCAGATGCATTGAATCTAGGCAGGCTGTGGTAGTTCTCTTCAAGCATTTACAAATTACTTGACCGCTTATGCATGGCGCCGAAAATTGGTGAAAGCCAGGAACCAGGCTATGATATCGTTGGATATGAATAAACGTTGCAAATGGTGTAGACCCCGCTTCTGATGTGTCAAAAAGCCACAGCTAGGTGATATTGGATCAGTAGCCAATTGAGATCAAGGTAAAGACCATCATAGGGTGTTCGCATAAGCAGCCTCAGTTACAAGCTAGTCAATATCAGCTGAATACCTCAACTCAGAGCTCCCTTGCAGGCAGCTGAGATGCAAGTAAATCCTTTTTCGGTAAATCACTCGGGGAGACGACCGGAAAGCCTTCGTTCTATGTGGTGGCGTCCAGTACCGGAATTGCCGTCTCACAACGAGACGCTGCTCAGCCCCAGCCACCTCCCCTCCCCGAATCAGCCAAGACCGGGCTGGCTTGCCATCTTGACGCACTCGGAGCTCAATGAGAGCCTCGTCAAACCCAACGTCGATGGGACATTTGAATCTTCACTCTCAGACATTCAACAGCCAAACCATTATCCGTTCGACTAATGTGTAGTATTTCAGGGTTTCAGTATGGATAGATTTAGATAATAAATCACAACTCAAAGCTTGTTCTATTCTACTTGCTAAACTGACCAAACCAAATGCTATCATCTGGCCTCATCCCTGTGGCCACCCCCTTTCTCCCGCACATCTCTCCATGTTCTGGAGCGACTTCCCATTCGCCCATGACATCTGACCTCACAAGAAATTGCATCACCATGCCCGACTCAGCATGCCATGTGTTGTGACAATGAAACGCCCACATTCCTGGGTTGTCAAGTACCACCCGGATGATGGCCCATGCATAGCCTTCCACTGTGATGGTATCTCGACGCAAGGGGTTCTCGAGCAGGTTATGCTCCTCGAGATATTTGGGAAGTTCAGTGGAGTTTGGAGGATATCCGCTGTTTCCTTGCAGTAGGACAAAGAACTTGTGACCATGGAGATGGAAAGGGTGGGCGCCATCATCAAAGTTATTGATGGAGATATCAATGGTGCGGATCCCTGTGGTTTCAAGAACCAGTTCCTTCTTGCGATCAAAGACTTGTTCGTTGACACTAACTGCGCTGAGCTTAGGAATCCCTTTCACGTTCGTATCAAGGTAGCGGTGCAGTGATGGATGCGTAGCATTGCCATGCCATGTGGAATCATTGAAGAAACCACGAGCCAGTCGCCAGTCGCCGATTTCAAAATTTGCTCGCAAGACTATAAAGTCATCTGCTCGGGGCGGGGATATTGAGTCGACGGGACGAAGGGCAGTGGTGTTGAGATCCCGACATATAACCTCGATGGCTTCTGACCATTCTTTGCTTGTTGGTTCTTTCGATGGAGTGTCTGAGTCTGGTGACGTGTAACGTATTGTAGCCCTTAGTTCAGGTTGAAGGCGCTGATTTTCTCTCTTAAAACAGTGTGTTACCATTCGCGCTCGCATCCAAAATGAGTAACTCGATGAAGTAACGTTCGTTTCTAGCACCACGCTGTATCGTTGAGCTGGGAGGACGTTGACGCGATGAAAAGGCTCTGGATGAACATCTGTCCCGTCGACCTCGGTGATGTAGAACGGATGCTCATCAAACTGAATCTGAAACTCGGCAAATGCCCCAACGTTGATGATGCGCAACCTGTGACGCTTTCCAGCTTCGAGATCAATCTTCGGCGTTGACACGTTCGTGGTATCACACGGCCAACCCGGAAAATCTGAGCAGTCACGGACACCGCGACCGTTGATCAACGCGTTGTCAGGTACAGGCTCATCATTCTCCTGATCAGGAGCGAGATAATCCATGAGAAGCTCTGAAGTCAGGTTGTGATAGTGATCCTGCACCATGACAACTCTGTCGGTTGCATACTCCAGCTCTTGTAGCTTTCGCTCTTGTCGGGAGTGAACAACCATGGGCCCTAGCAGACCATCAGAGGCCTGAGCACTGTGGTGAGCATGATACCAATATGTTCCATGCTGGCCCTTGACGTCGAACTGATACGTAAAGCTTGAGTTGGGTGCAATTGGGCATTGTGTAATGCCAACAGTCCCGTCCATGTTATTGGTGCCGTTTTGGAACATGCCGTGAAAGTGTATGGCGGTTGCATTGGGTGCTTTATTCATGATATGCACAACAATGGTATCTCCTTCGTTACACTCAACCATAGGACCAGGGAACTGGTTGTTGATGAGAAACATTGGGCGGTAGACGCCATCTGGGTTGAGGGTGGCTGTCGTGATAGTCCAGAAATACTCTCGGATTTTTGGATGGGCGTCAAAGTCCCATGAGGGTGAGAGGATGTATTCATTGGGATCCCGAAGCTGAGGCACAGAAGGGGGGTCTTCATGGTGCTGGATGACTGATGGTGATGGTGACATTGTAGTCTCATGGGAAGCCTCTGAGTGGTCGTCATTATGGGCTGGCGAGGATGTAATAGATTGGCTGAGGGTGACGGCTGCTAGAACGAAAAGGGAGAAGATGCAGAAAACGGAAAGCAAGAGTCTCTGAAGCCAAGCTGCCTGAGTCTCTTTGTAAATCGGGTCGTCGGGTTTCTCCTGGTTGTCTTGCAGAAACCAGGTGTTGTCAGCGTTACAGCCATCTTGCCTGACCCACGGCGCCCTCTCTGCATCCAACTCTCCAGCCATTGTTGAGTCGATGTCTGCAATACAATGTCCATTCTCCTTTTCCAGTCCAGAGAAGAAGGGCGCCTCTCACAAGCCAGCTAAACAATCATCTCCACCCTGATATGCTTGCGAAGTGGAGGTGACAGGGGTGGCCAAACTGACGTCAAGTCGGATACGACGGCACGCAAGCACCACGCGTCTCTATCTTGTCCTCGATACCACGTGCTTAGCGTTTCTGTTCCATTGGAACTTTTTGATCCTGGAAACAGCTCTGGGGATTGAAATGTCGCTCAGCACCAAACATGTTACGTTGACCGACGGTGGAGACGGGCGAGCTCCGTTCGGCACATTATCCGTGGCAACGTGCATTTGATGGTAGCCATACAAACGGAGATCATATAGATATGATATCAAGTTCACGTCTTGGAGTTGAGTTGAAGGTCAGCCACGCCAATCTCACTTGTCACGCTCACGATGCTATTTCAAACCGCCACCCTTCTGGCCGTCGCTGGCCTAGCACTTGGTCACTCTCCTTACTCTCCTCCTGACAAGCCTCACGGCGACAAGTCAGGATGGGAGACCAAGTACACGGCTACTGGTACTGCTGAAGTTGCGGCCGCCGCTGCGACTGCAAAGACCAGCAGCCCGACTAGCAAGGTCCGTGGCAAGGCATTTGATCGCATTGCCATCATCTACTTCGAGAACGAGAACTATGACAAGGCCTTTGGAGATCGTGAGTTTTCCGTCCCCCTGTACGTCGAGGAAATCTAACAAAGACAGCCAACTTTGCCTGGTTCAGATCCAAGGGCGTCACCCTCTCCAACTACTTTGGTGTCACTCATCCTTCTGAGCCCAACTACATGGCGGCCATCGCTGGTGACTACTTTGGCATGCAGAACGATGACTTCAACCGCAACCCTCGCAATGTCTCTACCGTCATTGACTTGCTTGAGCACCGCGGCATCTCTTGGGGTCTGTACCAGGAGGACATGCCCTACTCTGGCTTCGAGGGCTTCTCTTGGGTGAACCACAAGAACGGTGCCAATGATTATGTGCGCAAGCACAACCCTGCCGTTCTTCATGACAGCATTGCTTTCTCTGAGAAGCGTCTGTCGCAGATCAAGAACGTGTCTCTGGTTGATACCTCGCGATCCCTGTTCCACAAGGATCTTAAGGAGAACAAGCTGCCTCAGTGGATGTTCATCACCCCAAACATGACTTCTGATGGACACGATACCTCTGTTACTGTGGCTGGTAACTGGTGCCGCAAGTTCCTGGAGCCTCTCCTGGAGGACAAGCACTTTATGGACAACACTCTTGTCTTGATCACCTGGGATGAGAACGAGACTTATGCCAACCAGAATCACATCCTTGGTGTCCTCGTCGGTGATGCTGTTCCCAAGCATCTCGTTGGCACCACTGACAACAACTTCTACAACCACTACTCTGAAATCTCTACCGTCCAAGCCAACTGGAACCTCCCCACACTTGGTCGATGGGACGTCGGCGCCAACGTCTTCCAGCTGGTGGCCCGCAAGACTGGCGACAAGCTCCGCAAATGGAAGTCTCACAAGCTTGACAGGATGTTCTACAACGTCTCTTACGCTGGCCCTTTCAACACTGCTGGTGGCAACCATCAGTATCCCGCTCCCAACTTGGATCTTGAGCACAGCTTCTCCGGACGCATGGTTTTTGAGCCTATTCGCAAGGAGTGGCACAAGAGCCATTCTCCTACTTACTACAAGGATAGCATTGAGGTGCCGGATGGATTGAGCCCCCCTAAGGGCTACGAGGCTCCCAAGTCCAAGTAAACCGGTGTTTGAAGCTTGCAGATAGACTATCTCGACCTAGTCTTAATGAAAATAATTACAAGATCGTAATGACAGAATGTTTATTTCCTTTTGATTCTGTACTGGTTGTTCTTCTTAATGACGCTGCAAAAAGCCACCAACGGATAGATCGTAGTTATAAACACATGACGATATTGAAGCCGAACAGCACACAATACCACCACTAGATCCCATCGCTTGACGTTCAAGATTTTGGCTCAACGCCAAGCTGCTGTCAGATCGCCAAGCTTGAACCATCTCCAAAGCCAGGATCTTGATCTCCGGCTTAAGCGGCATCGTGAACCCTGCGCCGCTAAGACTAGCATCGAGCCAGGGGCAAGCGAATAAGACAACGTAGGTTGGTCAGCACCTGTGGGGCGGCCGTTGCTGGCCTGAACCACCCTGTAGGAACGCGAGTTTTCACCATGTGCTTCCTAGAACTTTTGTAGATCATCACAAGCCACGATATCCGGCAGGATAATGCCGAGAGAATGCAACACTATCCCAGTTTGTCACCGAGAGATCGACATGGACGGTTTGGCCGAGGAAGGAAGGTTGAAATGTAATTGATGCCGGTTTTTGTTTATTGGCTTTAGCACCTATTTGCCCGCTGCTGTTCTCGTCTTTCACGAGCCACAACTTGTCAACTCACGCTGCAGTCATTGAATCTTTCAACTAGCCCCCATTATTCTACATTTCTTTCACATCATGAAGTTTTCTCAGAGCCCAGCATCCAAGCGATTTCTCTCCGACTTCACACTAGGCTTCTCAGATGGACTGACCGTACCCTTTGCCCTGACGGCAGGGCTCAGTTCCCTCGGCAAGACAGACACAGTCATCTCTGGAGGCCTAGCCGAACTATGTGCGGGCAGCATTAGCATGGGAATTGGCGGTTACCTGGCAGCTCGAGATGAGGTTCCCTCCCAGACTTGTCGTCAATCCGACTCGGTCGATGATGAGGAAATGAGAGGCATCCTCAGCTACGAATCAAACAGGGAAAGCGATGATATTTCAGAGCCTAGCGAAAAATCCCAGTCAAGGGCCGAGGAGCTTGTACGACTACATCTCGAGCCCTTAGGTCTGCCCCATTCTGCCATCATTTCGATCCTTAGCACTCTCCAAGAGGAGTCGACAGGCCTTGAACGTGCTGCCCTACGGTTGCAATCGTACCGAGAAGATACATCATCTTCATCAGCATGCTACTTTTCATCACCCATTATCTCTGGACTTTCAATCTCCCTCGGTTACGCTGTTGGAGGCACCATTCCACTCTTCCCCTACTTCTTTGCCAGTACAGTAGGGTTGGGTTTGCAATGGAGTATCGGGCTCTGCTTGGTTGTATTGTTTGGGTTTGGATTTGGAAAGAGCTGGATTCTGAAGAGCCAAGAATTGAGCGTTCGAGGGTGTCTTTTTGAAGGGCTGCAAATGTTGATATTGGGTGTGGCCGCGGCAGTGGTTGCAGTTGCCTGTGTGAGGTTGGTGGGAGAGACCTCATGACCTTGGCGATGTTGAATGGTATTAGAGAAATGAATGTTCCTCTAGAGGTATAGCTGAACAGTTTTATACCGGAAGATGCCTGGACAACTGATTCTCTCCATACAGGGTATCACTGGCCAATGTCAACCTCAAACCGTTTTTGGCCCAAGGCGGTTACATGTGCAACATGATAGAAACGTAAACCGGTTCCTGAATGAATAAAATGGAATAATAGGATAAGAGTATTACTTCAGGATCTACTTGCTCGGTTTCCTCGTCCGTAATGTGGAGAGTCACGACTTCTAGATGGCACGAGAAATCTGATCTAAAGGATGCCCAGAAATACGAATATCTGGCTTAGTAAGGCATTTTTGAATACATAAATCCTGCGGATTTCACATTCTTCGAGATAGTTTTAGATCAAATAAGCTGCCATCTTGTACTGAGCTATTCCTCGACTTGAGCCCATTCTTGTTTGAATTTCCATGGCATCCCTGACGTCTTGGTTCACGTCGTGGCTTGGACGGCCCATTCAAGCTGCGGCGGACCCATTGGAGCAAGCTATCCTGCCAAAGCGTGAGGCAAATCTTGAGTTCTTGGACGATTCACATCCCAAGTACAAGACAGAGAAGCCATACTACTCCAACGTACCATTCACCAAGACGGATGCTCCAAACACCAACGTCGTCTCCAAGCAATGTTGCGTTCCCCTCCACAATATTAGGGGCTATGAGGCCCTTTTCAACCTCGATGTCCATGGGTTCCAGCTGATCAAGAATCCTTCGACTTTTGACCAGTGGCAGGATGGCCACAAGGTCGTACAAGATGTTTACCCCGAGATCACAGAGCTCCTTAAGAGCCAGCTTGGAGGAGATGTGAGAGTAATTGTGTTTGATCACACTGTTGGTGCCCTGATGACAACGAATGAAGCTGAACCGCTAACTCATTTCCAGCTCCGTAGAAGCAACATTTTGGACGGAAGCACAGATGCACCTCAGGGCGAGAACTTCGCTCCTCCAAGCCGAGTGGCTCATGTTGGTAAGCTAGAAGCTTCCTGCGGGTAACGCTCTCACGCCTGGAGCCTGACAGGAAGAAGATCAGACTCATAAAGCGACCATCGGGCAAATCAAACTCGATTTCAAGGCCGAGGCTGAGAGAGTTCTGGAGAACCGGTTTCGAATCATCAAGTCAGTCCCTCTCCTCTCCACTCTTACATATTGCTGACCGCCCACGCAGTGTATGGCGTCCGATCCGGGGCCCGGTAAAGCAGCATCCCTTTGTTCTTTGCGACTACAGAACGGCCAAGTCTGACTTTATCCCGTGCGATCTGGTTTATCCCCACACCGTCACCGAGATCATGGTTTTTAGAAACACGGCTTCCCAAAAGTGGTATTTCATTGACCAACAAACACCAGACGAGGCTTGGATCTTCAAAATCATGGACTCGCAGAGCCTCAATGATCCTGACGTGGCAGAATGTAAGTGCTCCCACACCGAAGTCACCCGTCAGTATGAGCTGACATTGACGTTCAGTCTCTCCACACACGTCCTTCTTTGACGAGAACGAGGCTCTCGCCGGTTGTGTGAGGGAGAGTGTGGAATTCCGTGCCTACGTTTTCGGGTGAGCCATTATCTTGTCAGGCTTGGCTATACTGTAAACAAGAGGGTGGGGGAAAGCAGGCTCTGGATTCAATGATGAAGTGATCATCTGTTAGCTGTGTAAGACAAGCGCTGGCCGGTGTGGCTTGTGCATCATGCATGTGCCAAGGTCGTAATCACAAAAAGCACAATCTGCATAAAATGATGCAGCAGCACTAAAATGGTATTCTTGGCGTGGGACGAGGGGTACAAGAAGTACCTGTATGCTCTGGGCATTGAACCCGCAACTCTAAGTGGTCGGTTTGCTCGAAGCCAGAGAGAAGAGAAAAGATCAATAGCCTATCATTGCTTGTCATTTCTATACTTCTAATTGGAGCAAAACGGAATCAGGCTCGGTCCAAGCCGCTCGTTGAGCGCCGTTAAGCCGAGAAACGTGAAGGTAGCATTATGCCAATGGGCTCGATTTATTAAACAAGATGAAAAGAAGTCATGTCGATCCGAGACTTTCCGGCAAAAGAGCCTCGAAAGACTGACAATGGTGGGGGTTCCACACATAAAAGAGCTAGGTTGGAAGAGGGATACCTTTGACTTCCCCGTCTCATTGGCAACCCTTTGAAGCTATTCAAAACTTTATTTGTGGAAGCAGAGTAGTTGTGACTCGACGTTCTTACTCTTCACGATGTTTTCCACTTACTTACTCTTTGTAAGCTTAGTAGTTGTTGCTCTCAGGTCAGCTTCTTCCTTTCATGCCAATGTCATGACATGTAGTTCACTGTGCTCACTGATACGAAATAGCACTCTCGTCATTGGATTTGGACGGAAAGGTAGTGAAAGTCCACGTGAGACCGGGCTTGTCACGATCCCACAGAAAGCACAGGTTGACATCGCTGCTGCTGTGACCGAGCCGCCCAAGGTTCAACCATGGAAGGACTGGCTACAAGCTGAGATGGAAGCATCAAGCGACCCCTCTCGGCCATGGCTCGACTGGAAGCCCAATATGGACGACCCGAGTGACAAACCATGGCTCTATTGGAACAAGAGGAAGATGGAACAGGGCCGTTCGGGGGCTTATGAGCCTGAGCCTGATCCTGATCCTGAGACTCAGCCTAGGCCTGAACCTAGACCTTGGCCCAGGGGGCCGACGACGGAAATGATGGGTACTTATCCTGTCATCAATCACGCTCGAATCTGAGTTTTTGAATCGAAGGGGGAGGAACGGTTGATACTTCTCCACTGTGTTAGCATCGGGTCATGGTGCTAGGACGTGTTGATAATCTGTTCTTTATTATAGTTGCAGCCCGACCCTTGATGGGAACTGAACCAGAAGATCGTTGATACCTCTTGTTCAGTGATCTTTCCCTTTCCTGTGTTAAAACGTCGGCCATGCGAGAAAGAAACGCATTGTGTATATAGACCTTGACCAGCCATCTCTCTCCTTGGTGTTGCAATCTTGTTATCGGAATAGTTGTTGATAGAAGTTATGCGATCTTGATGGGCAGGTAACTGTTTCTAGCCTAATGATTGACTGAGAGTCAGACACGACCGCAATGTCAAAGAGGTGATCCTGAGAAATCAAGTCTGCGTATACTCCAAAGGATACTTACTATGTACGTAGGAATACCTGTGGCTCCAGACGTTCATCAGTGTCAAGCCTCCACTTAACCTCGAGAAATTGACCACTTTCAAGGACATCAAACTCGATGATCCAAGATTCCCAGCTCAACAGGTACATTGCATAGCCTTTCTCGATGCACTCATCTCGCGTTCCACGCACAAATGTCCACGAATCCGTATGGTAGTGGTAGAGCTCGAACACTTGACCTTCCAAGCCATTGATACATAGATGAAGGGGGTAGCTTTCATCCCCAGAAAGAGATACGTTAAGTCTCATGGCCAGACCTTGGTTTTCATACTGGCCGACATATGCGTCCAGGGACTTTGGAGATGTGCCAGGGACTCGATGCAATCCCAATTGTTCGACGACAGTATCCCAACGACTCTTGGCGTTATCAACGACGTTCTGGGCTACTTCCATGAAGTCAACCCAGGGCTTCATGTTAAAAACAGTTTGCGTCAGTAGCTGAGCGATGATATTTGTCGGATCCCCATTGATCTGAAACGAGTTGGTGAGAACGACGATGGCACAATCGTCTTCTGGAAAAGTCCAATACGCAGAGAGAAAGCCGCCCAACTCCCCAGTGTGGCCAATGACTGGCCGAGGAGCTCCAGAGTCCTTACCGATGGAGTAGTCTCGGCTGTTGACATCGGGGTTGGTAACTAGGTTCATTTCCGTCGTTGGGAGTTGAAGGTTGAACAGGCCAAGTGCATACTGCTGGTTCCTATCCCTGCCACCAGAAAGGGGGAAATGTGGTTTTTGCGCCGCGGCTAGGGATGCCCTGAGCTGTCTGTCACAGCATATGGGACCGTCCCTGCCATGTGACTTCTTTGACCACGCTCTAAAATCGGGTAACAGACCAGTGAGACCAGAGAAACATCCAGGATCTTGAAGGGTTTCGAGGCTCTTGTCATGGCAGCGGGACGGATGAGCCTCCATGAGAGCCCTGGACCAGAGCAAAAGATCATCAACACAAGACCGGACAGCCCCTGAGCTGTCAAAGGCGACTCCATCATCCAGGTGAGGGAGGTTGACGGGCATTGGGGCTTTGTTTTCGTCTTCGAAGACAAGGTAGGGCAATGCGTGGTTTTGATCCACGGGGGCACTCGTAAATGTCCTTTTCATGCCAATCTTCTTCAGAATCTCTCGCTGAATAAACTTTCCGTACGAGGACCCGGACTCTTGCACGATCAGAGTCCCCGCGAGTGCAAATAGCCAGTTATTGTACGTCCACTCCGACTTGAACGGAGCGGCTTGTGGCAGGTGGTTGAAGATGTGAACAATGTCTTTATACTCAGCAAGCACATGTCCGTCTCTCCCCAGCACCTCGAACGGCATGGAGGAAAGACCCGCGCAATGAGAGAGCATGTCCCGAATGGTCATCTTCTCGGCCACTTTTGGGTTGTTTACGGTCTCGAGCCCCGGAATTTTGGAGGAGACGGTGTCGCCCAAGTCAACAGTGCCTCGCTGTGCAAGAAGGCTCAGGGCGGTCCCAGTGAAGCCTTTGGTGCACGACCCAATAGAGTAGACCGTGCTCGAGTCAGGCACCAGTTCAGTCTCGAGGTTCGCATAGCCAAATCCTTTGGTCCATAGCGTGGATCCTTTATAATGGACGCCAATGGACAAGGAAGGCGCCTGAAAGAGTTTCCGGATCTCCTCTATCAGAAAGACGATGCCCTCGAGCCTACAAAACAATCGTCAGTTTAGCCAAGCAACTCAGCTTGCTAAGAAACTGACCGGTCCAAGGCGGCGGCGCGGTCTTGATCGCTTTCGCGAGGTCTGTGGTCGCTGTACTTGGCCATGGTGACAGGCGGTTGAATCGGTGGTCCAGCTCAGCCTAAACACACAAAAGTGAGAAATTTGGGGGACTGAAAATTCCAGTGGATGTTGGGGGGGGCCTTCAGTACCGCAACCCCATGCCTCTACTCTCAGAACCAGGCTGCGGACAGTACCAATGGGTACCTCGCAAAATCTGCTCACACGGATGCAAGGGAGTTACACTCACACCACGAGAACCAAACACAAGACATAACCGAGGAGGGGTTGCGACACATACCCTGCCCATGCTTATCAAGCCTTCGCGGTTGCAAAGAGCGCGGCGTAAGCCTGGGCAAGGCATGAATAACGTCTCATGGTACCATACGGAGTAGGATCTCAAGAATTCACATGGCAGGGTGAAAGTGTCACATTAACCTCCAGCAGGGTAAATACAGACAGAGCTTTCTGGTGAGTGATTGCGTGGCTGCATGGGCAGGGCTTGATCAGAGCTTTTAAGGTGTCAAAATGAATGGCGCTAATAGTGATTTAGGAAAGCCGATCGGGAATCCTTGATCGGCGCGGCCGGTAACAGGGATGACCGGGGAACCCTGGATACTTCGATACTTCTTTGCTTTTTTCTTTTTCTTTTTAAAGCTTGGATCAATCGTTTCGCTTCATGAGATAATTTCTTTAAAGGGGTGTGTGTACTTGGCAACGTGTTGATCATGCGTGTACTCCGTAGCGACCTGCAACCCTTATCTTTCCTCATGCTCCCTACCCGCGTG
This sequence comes from Fusarium vanettenii 77-13-4, assembly GCF_000151355.1. Taxonomy (NCBI): domain Eukaryota; kingdom Fungi; phylum Ascomycota; class Sordariomycetes; order Hypocreales; family Nectriaceae; genus Fusarium; species Fusarium vanettenii. The sequence continues at coordinate 260,581 of NW_003315846.1, read as the reverse complement.
ATTTGCTAGCAGACACGGGAGCCTGATCATCGACGATGCATGCTTCCGGTTGAGTGTTTGGGGGCTGGTCTTGTCTGCCCACCACTCCATCTCATAGGGACAACAAGCTGGGGGGGCCTCATTGCCGTTGTGCGCCAGCCGTAAGCCACTGTGTAACGCATTGTCCAGAGTATCTGACCGGTTGATTTCCCACAGCCTCACTTTTCTTCAGTTATCCAACCACTGACCATGGCTACCGTTGAGCATTTTCAACCCCCTCAAGCTCTTGTTCCCCCTTTCCTCTATGGAACTGCAGAGAAGACAGATCCCACCCTCATCCTCTCAGCTTTGAGAGTTGGCTACCGTGCCTTAGACTGCGCATGCCAGCCTCAGTTTTACCATGAGCAGGCTGTCGGCCAAGCGATCGCCTCAGCATTATCTCCCGTGTCTCAGGGGGGGCTGGGCTTACGCCGAAGTGACCTCTTCATCCAGACAAAATTCACCACGCCTTCCGGTCACAAGCCTGGCCTGTCCCCCTACCTTGAAACGGACTCACCGGAGACCAAGGTGAAGAAAAGCCTTAAAATGAGCCTCACTAAGTTGGGGGTTGGTTACGTCGACTCGCTCCTCCTCCACGGGCCAATGCCAACCCTGGAAGAGACACTTCAGATCTGGGCCGGAATGGAATCTGTATTTGGCAGTAAGGTCCGGAATCTGGGGCTTTCAAATGTCTCCCTTGAGCAGCTACGAGTTATTCACAGCCACGCAACCATCAAACCATCCATGGTGCAAAATAGGTTCTGGCATCACAACCACTTCGACTCTGCCGTGAGATCGTTCTGTGTCGATCACAAAATGACATATCAGGCATTTTGGGTCCTAACAGGGAATCCCCAGCTTCTAGACTGCAACATCGTGGGGTGGTTCGCCGAGAAAGTGGGAGTGTCAAGGGAAGACGCACTCTTTAACCTAGTCTTGTCGTTAGGACGGGACGGGTCTAGAATCTCAGTCTTGAACGGCACCACGAATCCGGCCAGAATGGTCCGCAGTCTGGAGGCCATGGAGAGGGTGGGGGCCGTGCCGGAGATTGTCAAGCAGGGCTTTGTAAATGAATTAGATTCACTAGCCGAGCCACTGATGAAAAAGAGCATGGCTTGAGCAGTATCAGTAGAAAAAGAAATTAGAAGTAAATCTAATTTCAGGCAAAACCGAGTAAAAAAACATGCAAAGCACTCATTGATAGTGTGGTTGAGAACAATAGGAAAAGAAATCCATCAGTCGTCCGAGACAAGCTTCTCGTACTCTGCCAGTGCTTCTTGCGCATCCGCAGGAATTTGCTTGCCTGTTATTTCCCCATACAACTTGGAGGCTCTGCCTTGAGCCTCATCCGAATCCTGATTCTTACCAAGCTGAGCATAGGTTCGACCCAGCCAGTGCAGAGCGCAAGCAAGCTTGTTCTTGCAGAGAAACTGACCGTCGCGCGCAGTGCCGTTCTTGCTCCCAAAGATCTTTTCAGCATCCTTGAACAAAGCCCTGGTTACGTGTTTAGTATCTCGGTAATCCCCTGTCAGGGGGCGGAAACTTACTCAGCCTCCTGCAAACTCCCGGTTTCATATCTAAAGGTACCAAATCTGAGACGTGTCATCCCTGTGTCTAGCGAATCACCCACCACAGCTTTGAGCATCTGAAGCGACTGAGAAAAGTGCAATTCGGCGTCCCCTGCACGTCCAAGGCTCGCCTCTGCCTCTGCGAGTGAGCACAGCCAAACTGCCTGTCGAGCCTCCATCTCTTTGTCATCTTTGTAGATACGCATCTCTTTGTTGCATTCGGCAAAGAGGTTTGCGGCCTCCTCAACGTGGCCTTGGAGCCGCCTTAGCTTTCCCTTATTATGAAAAGAGAGGGCAAGGAGAAAGCCAGCGCAGTGATCCCTCCGTCGCTCCTTGATCTCAATCGTCTTCTCGTGCAACTGGGCGGCCTTCTCGAACTCCCCCATTTGCTTCGCCGCAATGCCCAAGTTGCTATAGGCATTGGCTAGCTGGATGTCGATGTGTAAGGGGGCATCCGTGTGCTTGTAGTCTCTCCGCAGGTTTTCCTTGCGGATTTGGAGGGCTAGCTCCAGGTACTTGACGGCTTCTTCCGTCCTTTCCTCAGATCGAAGGCAGATGCAACCAAGTAGAGTGTAAGGTTGTGCCCGTAGGCAATTATGGGGTTCAAAGACTCTTTCTGCAATCTCAATCGACGTGCGCGCCATGCGCTCCGAGTCCCGGAAGAGGCCTCTCGCCCAAAGGTAAACTCCACAGTCGCAGAGCAGTTCTGTCATGAGGGCGAGAGTTTGGGGGTCCGTTGCTTCCCTGATCCTTGTCTCCGTCTCGTAAAGAGCGAGGAGATGAAGGACGTGCGCGGTGTACTGTTGGCAAGCCGGCCAGTTGGGTATCGGCTCGCCTAGAGGGGACTGCCTGGGGTACGCATGATACAAGGCCCGGGTCGCCCCGAAAATTGCCATTCGGAGATTCTCAAGGTCCCCGTCCAGGAGTTCGTGGAGGGCGCTCTGTTGAACTTGTCGATGAATAGATAGTGAGAGTTCCTATGATGTGCAGGTGAATAAAAAGTAAAAGAAATTCCTAGCGTTTTTGCGACATACCTGATCATTGTACTTCATGAGGAATTGCTGGGTCAGACTCGACTTTGCCTCATTGTATCTGAGCGTGTTGTGGGATTTTTGCAAGATCTGCAATGCCGGTGGCAAGGGCATGTCTGATAAAGCCTTCGGGATCTGAAATAACTGTCTTGATATGCCATCTGGATGTAGGAAAACTGCGATCCTCAGCAGAGTTTGAGCATCAATCGACAACTTCTTGAAGGACAGTTGCCAGACCGTCTCCAACGTGTGTCTGTACTGCGGATGATCTAGGCTTCTGGCATTCCCAAAGAGATTGCGAGCATACCCGAGACTCTTGTAATCACCCAAGAACTCTCTGACCGTGACGTGGTTGGTCCGAAGGTATCCTGCCATCTGAGCGAGCGCAAGGGGTAGACCACATAGAATATTTGCCATTTCTGCAACAAGTTCGCGGTCGTTGGCGTCACTCACTTTATTGTCGAGAATTAGCTGGATCATTGAAGCTCCCTCCGCATCGTTCAGGGAGCCAACTTCACAGGCACCGTCCACCAAGGTCGTGCCAAGTATTCGCTGGCGGCTGGTGACGAGGATAGACCCCCTGGCCGAACTGGGCCAATAGTTCTGTAGCAGTTCCTCATTGTCGACGTTGTCAAAAATGACGAGCCACTTGTAGTCTATACCAATATCAGCCTTCAAGCTGTCAGATACGCCTACAAGGAGACAACAAACCACATTCTCTTAGCCAGTTCATGACGTTTGTCATAATAGCTCTCGCATCTCCATCGTGAGGAATGTTGAGTGCCTTTGCGGCTTCAATGAAGCCATCCGCAAGTTTCTGTTCACTATCAGCAATGGCCCAGATAATGATTTCGTAATCATTCCGGTGGTCGTGGGCAAACTTGGCGGCTAACTGCGTCTTTCCTGATCCTCCGAGTCCGTGAAGGAGAAACGATCTCAGACCGGTGGGGGATGTCGATTCGCCTGGGAGCAGATGGGCCTCGATCCATTCCATGATTGCGGGCCTTGGAAAGAACAGCCGGTTGCTGAACGGTATGAGGTGACATGGGATTCTTGTGGCCCTAGGCTTGACTCCTTTGGTCAAAAAGTGTGTCTCCTTGGCTTGCTGCAGATTGACTTCAGCCATAAAATCTCGGCTGGCTTCCTCAATCTTTCCCCGTATCTGCCCAAATTTTAGATCGATTGGATCAACGATCAATCGAATAAGGGTCACTGTAGACAAACGCCCCCAAAGTCAATAACAACCTCGAAATGAAGGTGTGGCAGGTAATCTCACAGAATGTCCGTCGACGTAATACTTTGGCGGCTGCAGCGCAAAACTCGACGCAGCAGGCACAGACGTTACTCAGGGAGACTTTAACTCTTTCGGTTGCGTACATGTCGTTGTAGATTCGAAATCTCTCAAGCATCTTGGAAAGATTGCAAACACAATTGAGGATTGTTCCGATCAGATCAGCAAAGCGAGCAGCGTTCTAGACAATCACCACTCTTTCAGCAACCGTTTCGTAAGTTCCATGGATACGCAACTGGGAGCTACCTTTAGAAGAATCAAGAACCCACCCCAGATAATCTGGGCTATTGGATCCGCAACTTGCACCACCACCGTAATGCCTCTAACAAAATGTTCGATGGCATACAGGGGTTTCTCGAACTGGCCAAGCGTCTGTACCAGCTTCCTAGCCTCAAAAGTACCTCTCACTTCGGCGATCATGGTTTCACAGTTTGAGACGTTGTAGCTCTGAGACTGTCGTATGTATTCGTGGTCCGCGACACATCGGATGTGCTCGAGTACGAGGTCTCCCTTGCTGTCCTGCCATGACAACTCGGCAAGGCTGTTCCTCTTTTCTTGCGCCACCTCATTTTCGGCTGATGTGGCATCTATGAGAGTTTCAATCGATATTTTGGAATGTTGAGAAGCGACACGGCCGATCTCAACCACCTCATCAACATCCTCATCATGCCCCCAACATGGAAGACATGATAAGGAGGCTTTCATGTCGCTTTTGGTGTGAGGCTTCACAACAAGTGAGAAGGCTAGTGAGAAAAGTATGAGAAGTAGGTCATCAGACCCTTGATTAAGATTATCTCATATGGGGACTACAGCAGCAGGGAGTGTCGTCTACAGCCTTACCGCTTGTCTAAGCCTCATTCGGGCCTCAATGTCCGGCCTAACGTGAGGCAGCATCATTTTCCTAAGAGAGAATTTCAGGACCGGGCAAGTAAGCAACCCTGCAGCGGAAATGGTGTACAGCCAACACCTTTATGCAACAACCGTCCGTTGGCTGTGCCCGAGGACCATGCTGGTGACGATTTTGTGTGGCTTGGGTTAAATGTCATAGGCTGGCTAAAGTACAAAATGCGAATACATAGCTACCCACCTGCCAACTTGTCAGACGACACACATATGCAGGAAACACCTGCAATGGTGACGAGGGATGCATCTGGGTGTGTGGATGCTTGAACATGAGGCTCAAGCGAGGGAGGGGACGCCTGGATTTCTTGCATGGATACAGACTGCCCTCGGCTGATCCTGCCAAGCTTTGCCAAGTTTCCCGGCAGGCAAGTGGTTTTGTAATCTTCTCTCGGCCGATCAGGATTCATGCATGGCGAATCACGGACGAGCTGAGGGGGGACGCTTGAGAGGATTTACATTTACAGACAAGTAGCCCATATTATAGGCTCCCATGCGCTGCAAAATACAACGACTTATGGTATTTAGCTTTGCTGTCAGCATTATGTTGAAAATCATGTTTTCAATTGTGTTCCCAAAACTACCAAAGACGTTAGATAGGGGTGGGAGACATTAATCACGCACTTCAGACCTTTAGGTTGATACTAGATAAGGCGCCCCAAATCGATCTCAAGTGCCTCTGACTTGGACGGGCTGAACTCTCCAAAATATGTCCCCATTTGTATTACTCTTCTCCCATGTGTAAAAGCTCCAAGGACTGGTCCACCACGATTGGGGAAAGCGAACTTAGAGGGCCTTTTTAGAGGGAAAACTATCTAAGAACGATTGCGATAGCTAAATAAATGTGTGGAGTGGTAGACCAGTCCATCCTGGCAGCCTAGCTGGCCTTGATCATCTTACTATATCCAGCAGCTCCTCTTGATCCCAACCCTTACTTATGCTCAGCCCCCTGATAAATAGTTTTTCTACCCCGGAAAAGCTTAATCTTAGGTTCATGCACAAAGTCCGCCATGCTGCCCGTTAACTCCGCCGTCCCGCGCATTCCGCGGGGGGCCTCGGATCAGCTAAGTCGCCATGCGGAACTCCAGGTGCTGAAATACACAGGCTGGCCTAGGGATAGCTCTTTCTGGCAGAACCTGGATTTCCGTTATCCGGTTTCTTCAATCCGTTCAATTCTTGTACTCGAGCACCTCACACCATGGCAGCCCCCTATGCAAATGACCATGTCAACCCCAATGGGCCTAACGATGCCCGTCCAACAGCTCTCAAGATCATCCGAGACGGGGGTCTCGATGGGAAACTTACTGGAAAAGTCTTCTTAATCACAGGTTGCACTTCGGGTGTTGGCGTCGAGATTGCTAGAGCGATTCACACCACAGGCGCTGATGTCTACATCACCGGTAGGCAAGCCGACAAAGGGAAGGAGGTTGTCAATAGGATCTTAGCAGATGAAAAGCCAGGGAAGGTTGTTTACTTGGAAATGTCTCTTGACTCGATTGCAAGTGTCAAGAAGGCGGCGGCCAACTTCTTAGAGCTCTCCAAGACTCTCAACGTCCTTATCTGCAACGCCGGTATGCCCATCCAGACAAGCCTCTTGGAATATTGAACTTACCAACGTCTACAGGTATTGCCCTTGCACCCCAAGGCACCACAAAGGATGGTCATGAGACGCACTTTGGAGTCAACTATGTCGCCCACTTTGCGCTGTTCCATGAACTGCGCGACACCCTTCTGGCATCGGCAACTCCTGAGTTCTCATCACGAGTAGTGACCACCTCATCCATGGTTCATGCAATGAGTACCTTTTTGTTTGACGACTTCAACTTTGAACGAACCCCCTATGAGCCTTATGCAGTTTATGGCTCTTCCAAGACGGCCACTCTCTGGATGGCGAATGAGATTGAAAGGCGCTACGGCTCCAAGGGCCTCCATGCGACGTCAGTGCATCCCGGAGCAGTCCTAACGGAGAAGATCAGCGCGCAAATGGGAGGATCTGAGGGAACGATGCAGAATCCTGCCATTGGCCTATATATGAAGAGCATAGCACAAGGTGCTGCAACCACAGTTTGGGCGGCTGTTGGCAAGGAGTGGGAAAACAGAGGGGGGCGTTACCTCGCAGATGTTTCCGAAGACGGTCCGCTGAGAGGATCCGAGACTGATTTCATCAGACTCGGCTATGCACCTCATGCCTATGACAAGGACGGAGAGAAGCGGCTATGGGAGCTAGGTCTTAAGCTCATTGGGGCACAAGACGGGGCCTGATAAGACGCAACCACTTGCAGAAGTGATAGGTGTGGTTTCCTCTAGACTCTTGTAAGTTTGATACGCGGTTACTCATCTGTTGCTACGCTTAGATTGTCTGATCATCATCTCATTCTACCATTGCTCCACCCGTTCAGGACTTCCCAATAGCATGAAGAGCAGCTCTTCTTCCCGAAAACACACCGTCTGCGAGTGACAGGCCACTGATGTACCCATCTGAGCAGATACCCACAGCTGTCCGTCCAGCCGCGTAGAGACCGCCAATCTTCCCACCCTTTTCATTCAAGACAAGTCCAGTCTCTCCATCAACCCTCAATCCACCAAGGGTGAGACCAAGAACCATCTGAACGCCCATATTTGACTTGGCTGAGATGTCGATGCCGTAGAACGGCGGCTTCAGCAGAGGCGAGCAAACATCTGGCATTTTGTTCATCGGGTCCCTCTCTGAACGATCGATGGCCCCATTATACTCCTCAACGGTCTTCGCCATGCCTTCCTCAGAGATGTCGAACTTACGAGCTAAGTCTTGAACAGAGTTGGCTCGCTTGTAGCCCCAATAGAGCCAGTGTAGTCTTTGCAACCGCACCAACGACGCGGTCTGCTCCCACACCTGTTTCCGGGCCTTAGCCCACTGCACTGAGTCCAAGATAAGGAAGCCCCGGGATTCATGGTTGAGGATCATTTTCTCAGTTAGTAGAGCTCCGTAGACGTCCTCAGCTCCGATTCGTTGTCCCTCCTGTGAGACGACTACGCCTTCGAGGAGAGCTGTTGGCGGATAGAGGAAGCGCCACGCTGACATCCGATTCATGTGAGACACCGTACCGCCTGCCGCGATACCGAGCTTGATTCCGGCTCCGTCATCAGCCGGCGTGCCCAGGGGAGCAACGCCCGAGAATTCCGGTAGGTAAATTTGTCGCATCTTGGGATTGAACGTGAAGCCACCAGCTGCAAGAACTACTGAGGGTGCTTCGATAGATTGGGTCTGCGATTCCCTCTCAAAGACAGCATTCGCCCTTTTGTGAAGCATTGCCGCAATCGGAGGGAGAGTGAGCTGATACTGAAGTGCTCTCTGGGTCAACTTCTTATGCTTCTGAAGGCCCGAGGCGTCTGCCAACATTCGACACTTGATCCCGCAGACAGAACCTTTCTCATTCAATAAGACCTCCTCAACCTTGGTGGCGGGCTGTAGCCGGATACCTAGCCGTTTCGCAGAGTCGAGTAGTGCTTTGGCGAGGCCGACACCAGAAAACCCCGGGTGAACCATGCGATGTCCTCGCGGCATTGGTTTTGCCTTCTCATTGAACGGATATGCCTTCTCCGAGCCCGAGTAGTAGATGTAGTGCTTGTTGGTCGGATAACTCGTCTTGTAAGGGCACATGGAAGCCTCGAATCGCGCCCCATGCTTTTCTAGCCACTCAAGGTTCGTAGCGCTCCTATCGCAAAATCGCTTCAAAGTTGCCCCGTCGACGGCACTTCCAACCTCCTCTCGGAGATACGCGAGCATGTTTTCCGGCATGTCCTCAAAGCCAGCCTCTTTCTGCTGTCGCGTTCCGCCTCCAGCGTAGACGACGCCCCCTGAGAGCGCTGAAGTGCCGCCTCCATGGAATCGCTCGACGACGAGCACCGATGCACCCTGCTCAGCTGCTGTTATGGCGGCTGAGAGTCCGGCTATACCACTTCCTACTACTATCAGGTCTGGCTTCTTACCAGAAGATGGCGTGGTGAGGCGGCGTGGCTGAAATGCTGTAACACGAGCGACCTGCCATCGTAGCCGCGCAGTGCCATTCAAGAAGGGCGCATACGGCTTCATGGATATTAGTGTCCTCATAGTCGACGGTTAAAAGCCTATTCCTGATGAGCTGATTCCAATTCTCTGACTGGATGAGCTGGTTTCGGAAAGATATCGCAGATGCTGTGTGAGACTGAGGTGTGAAGTGGACTCTCGGCTTCCGAATCCAATGTCTGAGACGAAGCTACCTTTATGCATTACCCCGTCAGCCCCTTACTGCTAATTAATAAACTCTCGGTATTTCGGTCTCACCTACGCCTGTAGTGCGCGCCTCCCGCGGTACTTCAATTTCCACTGGTTGGTTATCCAGGCTCTCCTACTATTCCCGCGCGTTCCGCGCACAACACCCTTTGCTCACAACCCACAGAGCAGATAAACAAGGCCCCGCATGTTGTTACCTGGCCGCTACCTTAGTTTAAGTAAGTTAGGCAAGCTGTTGATAAACTCGCTTTACTAGGCGCGCCGTTACACATGTCTAGCCGAGAAACCCACACAGACAAATAGCTACGAGATTTCATCCTACAGAGCCAAGACGTATCATAGATCGCGCATCATTTAATTATCTCGTATCTAATAACACATTATTCATTTCTAAATCTTCGTTACACTCCATTGCTCCGCTACCTATTTCTAGTCGTAGGCTGTCTTAAATAGCAACCCACCAACATTTCAAAGACCAAGTAGATATGCTTTTCACAACAGGTCATTCGCTTGGCTCCAATGTTCAAAAGGGTCATCTTATTTCGACAGAAAGACTATAATATGTTCACGACTCTTTCTTCTTGAATTAATAGACCCTTGCGCAGATCTCACTCCCACCTTTCGCGGAGTTCTATATAAGCAGCCTCACATCTCAGTACCACCTGGTCGGCTCAGCTCCGTCAGCACTATTCCCAACCTGGCATTTGCTCAAGTTTAAAAACCCCCAATGATTGGCCAGACTTCCGGTGAGACGAGAAAGTATGATCGCCACTTGATGAGCATCATGGCTGTCGTGGTTGGTAATGGAATCAATGGAGAAACAAGACGCCTTTGCCAAAATGGGAAGTTGCTCGTCTTTTGAAGCAGCATTCCCATTGGCGAGCAGTCAATTGTAAGGATCAAATGGCTTACAGCATCTGTTATCTCGATGCGTCGCTGTGAAGAAATGGTATTGAACATCAAAGTATAAAGAGACAGCGATAGACCCTTTCAAACTCAGACTCCTCATTAACAATAAACACTTCATTCTACATCTCCTCTTCCCTCTAAGCATTTTCAACATGACCAACAACGTCACTGCCATCCCTCAAGGCTCATGGGTTCTCGTAACCGCCGCCAACGGCCACACCGGAAGCCACATCGTGATAGAGCTCCTGAAGCGAGGCTTCAAGGTTCGTGGAACTGTCCGCGACCTGGAATCTTCGCAGTGGCTTCTGGACGATGATTCTGTTGCGCCATATGCCAAGCGAGGTGACCTCGAGCTGCTTGTTGCAGATAACAGTGTCCCCAATGCATTTGACGATGTCGTCAAGGGCGTGTCAGCTGTGATTCACGTCGCCATCATCAGCGACCTGGTGGCGGACCCCAACATTGTCATCCCTGCAACCGTCGAAGCCGCGCTCACAGTTTGTCGCTCTGCGGCCCGCGAGTCATCAGTCAAGCGCTTCATCTTCACATCCACCTTTTGGGCTGCCACATTCCCGGCCCCAGGCATTTCTGACACAATCACCAATCTTGACACTTGGAATGAGTTCGCGCTTCGAGCTGCCTGGGCTCCTCCGCCTTATGAAGCTGACCGGATCATTCCTGTCTATTGTGCTTCCAAGGTCGAAGCTGAGAAGGCAGTGTGGAAGTTTGTCAAGGATGAGAAGCTTCCCTGGGTTGTCAATTCTGTTAGTCCTTGTGTGATTCTGGGAGACATCAGAGTCGACAAACATCTTCGATCTGTGCCTCCACAGCTTTTCGAACAGTTGTACCTGGGCAACACTGCAGCTTTGCAGACACCTGCGCGTGAGTCTCACCCCCTTTGACCTTTCATCCAGGTTGAGTAAACGGCTAACCAGTATTGTTCGTATCAAGTGTACTACTCGCACGTCACCGACGTTGCGGTCCTCCACGTTGCCGCTGCCCTAGATCCAGACGTCAAAGACCAGCGGATTCAGGTCCTCGCGGGATCGTTTAACTGGGACAACTGCCTCGACATCTTGCGCAAGATCTACCCGGACCACAAGTTTGTTGACAACTTTCAACCCGAGAACCCCACCTTGTCCTACAAAGTCGAGAATGACATTGCGCCTGGTTTGGTCAAGAAATGGGCCGGACGCGACTGGATCAGCTTGGAGACTTGTGTGAAGGAGACGGTGCAGGGCATCATCGACCTCAAGCTGAAGAAGTGACAGGAGATCTGTTTTGACTGGATAAAAGTAAATAACAGTGATTAATAACAACTTCTATACCAAGTATAAGCCAGTACACATTCGACTATCTTGATACAACGATCTAGGGTGTTTCTTTTAGTGCTTGGGCTTACATGGTTACCTCCTGTAGCATTCATCGCGCTGCTCATTGGCTCAGATCGTGAGCTGAGTCAGATCTACTTTAGCTTCATGTTACTTCAACGACCTCATTTCAAATCTCTCTCCTCTCCCCACTTAATCAACTGTCTACAACACCGTGTCTAAGCCGTCTCTCATTCATTTCACACATATTTCTTAGCACGAGCTATCTACAAGGATGCAAGCCGAGCGAGCCGGACCCTTGATGAGCGGGCCAACAGTCGTGCTACAAAAGAGAGGCCGCGGTAGAAGGCCAAAGGGCGCCAAGGGCCATGTCCTGAGCAGACAAGAACGGTCACATACTGGCATGATCCAATTCATCAACGCCACCCTTCACAATGGACTTGGCGACACAAGCAACATCAAACTCATCAGATCTCATGCAGCCAAGCATTCACGTGCCCTTCGACGCGAAACGAAGCAGCAGCAGCATTCGGCACCGACAACCACTTCTGTAGAGGATACAGCATCAGAGCGGATTCCAGATGAGGAAGAGGCGGAAGAACCATATGTCTCTTTAAATGAGAACCACAAAAGAATGTCACAATTGGGTATCGGCAGTAGAGCCAGACATCGCAGACTTGCCCCAAAGCCACAAACGACGGCATTGCAGAGAAGAACCAGAAGTCGTTCTCCAAGCCCGATCCAACTAGTTGGAGGTGCTCGCAAGGATGCCTTCCAGACATTCGCCCGATCAATGTCAGAGGATGAGCAATATCTGTTTGACTTTTGTGAGTTCAATCATGCTTCAAACACCACGAAAACTCAAGCTTACCCACAAGACATCAATTATGTCATCGAATATGGCTACAAAGCATGCTATCACAAAGAAGACGAAAAGGTATTCCAAGCGTCGATGAGAGACGTTTGGGTGCCATGGGCCATGGGTCAACCAAGCTTGATGGCTGCAATATTCCACGTAGCATGCCGCAATTATGCCGCCACAACGAACAACAGCAACTCAAAGAAGTACGCGGTCAAGAAACTCCAATATCGCCTCACGTGCCTTGAGATGGCAAAAGAAGCAATTTCCTCTCAGGACGTGGCTACTGATACGACTATCGCGCTGGCTTTGCTGATGGCGTCTGAATCTGTACGTGCTCTTTTCCTGCTTTTAAAGGCTGTTCTGACCCCAGACTGCAGCACTTTGAAGGAGACATGGATGCGTTCTTTACCCACGGCATAGGCATCATCAAGATGGTGACGGCTCGGGGTGGTCTTGAAACACTTGGTCTGTCTGGGTTCCTTACAAAGAGCGTTGGGTGGTCCATATACAGTCCAAGTAACTATCTGGTGGAAGGTCCAGGTGAATTGAGGGTGTAAAGGCGCTGAGTATTGGCAAAAGGTGGCACATGATTCCAATTTGACACTGATAGTACATAAATGGTTTCTCAGTCACATGTTGACCGTTTCTTCGTCCTCAACTCCAAACAATACTCTCATGGGATCCTGGTAGTTCATGAAGCCAACTCCCGGTTCCAAGAGGCCGTATCCCAGCAAACGTTGTGCCTGCGGCTTCATCTTCCTCACCTTTTCCAACGGCACCATGAGGAACTGGTTCTCCGCCGGGCGGAGGTATGGCTTGCAGAGGAATATTCCAACAGTCTCTCGGTAATCATCCCTAAGAACAGTAAGTAACTGTACACGAGTTAGGGGACGTTATGACGCACTTGGTTGTGTTGGCGCCACCCGCATGGTACAAGTTGCCCAAGAAGATAAGGGCATCCCCAATCTCCAGCTCAGCAGGAACCGCCTCTTCGTCCAGAGGCCTCCGATCAGGACCCCATAGATGCGATCCGGGGATGCATATCGTGGCGCCATTTTCCTTTGTTGTCTTGGTCAAGGCTGTGACGCAGCCAATCATCAGAGGCTCATCCGTGTTGTGACGGTAGTAATCGCTGGGAAGGTTTAGCACCTGAGGCCGATAAAATGATCGGAACACATACTTGTCATCTCGATGGAGAACCTGCTGGGTTCCGCCAGGGTTCACACGGAATCCAGCCGTGGAAGAAATGATGGGCTTGCCGCTGACAGACTTCTTGTGATCACCCCTCCAGAAAGAGTAAGTCGACGGCAACACAGCCTGAGCAACTTCATTGTAGATTTTGCTGCAAGCGAGTTCAACACAAGCCTCAGACAAACCAAGCAGCCCTGTTGCTCTCTGAGTGGTCTCGGGGAAGAAACCATATTTGTCCTTGATGTCGGTATCAAAGGCAGGCTTAAGATCTTTGCTGATCTGAGTTGCAAGCTCGGGGGTAATCAACTTCTCGACAATGACACCTCCATCACGCTTGATCACCTCGACCAGTTTGTCGATGGTGGTTGAAGGGTCAGTTGCGTCGAAGCGAGCAATTGGGGGTGTTGGAACAGTCATGATTATAAGAGAGAGTGACCGAGAAAACTAGGATGATTGATGGTAAAGAATTAGCCATGTCGTCGGAATTCTCGACATTTTTATAGTCCTCATGACCCAAGAACTGTGAAGCCCGGGTGTATTTCTCGTCTTGACTACCCGAATGGTCAAAGACGCGCTTTTCCTTCTTTGGCATCGAAATCGAGAAACTTGCATCATCCCCACGCGGCAAGCTAACACCAGTATGGTATTTCAGGAGAGAGATGTCCAAGCCAAACCCGAATAGGCGTTGAAACAGAGAAACCACGACTGCCCCCCATGTCTGTAAGACGACTAACAAGAGGAGACTTTGCCAGTTGTTACCTCGATATATCCAAGCAGCATCATCGAGGTGGAGATTCAGTATGCTAAAACTCGTTTGCCGAGCAGTTCCCACTCTCTCGCCAACACTTGCCAGTCGGACTCGCTTCCCGACCAAAAGTCTTGCAAAAAGCAAAGCACCTCGCGGTATGACTTGAGTCTCGTCACCTGCACGATAGTCTCGTACAGATCAGAGACGGTCTCCTGATCTTGTTCGTCTCCGTGACATTCCACGCCGGCGATGAATACTGGCCATGCAAGGTTATGGGTCCAGTCGGCGATATCATCAAACGCCAAGAGCTGCCTCTTGAGGTCTGAAAAGGCCGACATGGTTTCGTATGTGGTCCCATAGCCGAGACATCTTGATACATAGAGAAGGGCGGCATTGTGATGGATATCCACCAGGCGGATCAAATCACGACGCTGTTGAGCCGTAATCGAAAGCCTGCCCCCGATCATCAAAGTTGTTCCTCGGGCCATCTCGAAATCAGTCCTCCAGTCACGGCTTGGGAGCTGGACTCTGTGAGGCTGGCGTGCAAGGACAGTAACCTGATGCAACAGCCCAAGATACTCAGCAAAGAGAATACTCTCATCCAGGAGCACTGTTCCCGCCTCGGATATCGGAAGGATGGCATCCTGGACGCTTTCTAGGTCGAAACAAGTTGTAGATGCAAAAACCTCGTATGTAGAAAGCATGTTCCTCAGCGACATGAACAACATGGATTTTCGACACTGGGCCGGTGGAAGCGTATTGACGAGTGATCTGGCCGCCGAGCGGTGGATCTCGGCTGCTGATGCCCCAGAATGCGCCATCTCGTAACACGAGAGGACGAGCATGCAGGCTAACATCCATTCCGCGTCATCCAAACTCAACTGCTTGTCAATCTCGTGCCCATTGGCGAGATGATTCGTCACGTCGGTGATGTGCCTCGAGATGACATAAATGGCCTGATTCCGGGCATCCTCAGACATGAGACAGGCTCCGCGAGAAGCCGCGGCATGCTGAGCAGAGACAGCAGCCACGGAGAGGCGCACCGTGAGATTCGTCTGTGCCAGTGGAAGAACATATCTTCGATAAATATTGTCGGCCGAGTCGACCCACACCATGATCTTGCATAGCTGCTTGTCGTAGTAATCAACCAGTTCCTGTAAGGGATACCCAAGGAACGAGTGAAAAGATGCATCAACGTTTGGCTGTATATCTGCGGACGAGGCTTGTGGCTGGAATCCCTTCAAGCGACCCCGGACGGCTGGTCCTCCAACCCATCGTAGCTTGGGCTCATATCCAGGGCATTCGAGGCCCTTTCGAGAACATTTTGTGCAAGTTGGACGGCTATTATCACAGCGGATACGCCGTTTTGAACACATGGAGCAGCCTATGGCTTGTCAACGCTGAGTGGTTGCTAGGGTATCCAGTCACAAACCTTTCATGGTTATTGTTACCTCGAGCAAGAGTGACTAGTCAGAGAATTTGAGGAACTTCGCCACATGAGCGCTCGATCCCTTTTTTCGAATGGTTATGGTGAGTGGTTAATGAGCAAGGTTGAAGGGCTGACGACCCCCAAGCTTTGGTTCGAAGGCGAAACGCGTCTTCACGCAGGCAACCTCGGAAAAACGTCTCGAAGCTCGGTTTTAGCAGGATAAATACGACTCAATTGGTTTCTTATAATTGATAAATAGTATCAATAGAGTTTTCTTGACTTCAAGAAGCCATAACATGGAGCGCGTAGCATGGGATTGGGGGATGGTGTTGTCGTGAGGGGAGCAACCCTAGACCTGATGGTGGAGATGACAATCGACAGGTTACGACCCCAGTTTCTACGCAGCAATTCGGCTTGAAAAGAGCTAGAAAGTTTCTGTTAACACGTGAAATGGAATCGGTAATGCCTGAAGGATTTGATCAAATTATTCTCCCCTTCTTGCTGGGAATTGATCATGTTTCCAGGCCTGAGTGGTAACTGCACTATTCTGCCACGACACACCGCTCTCGCGATTTAGCAGAAGCGACTAACCCCACGC
The DNA here is from genome assembly GCF_000151355.1 of Fusarium vanettenii 77-13-4. NCBI lineage: Eukaryota > Fungi > Ascomycota > Sordariomycetes > Hypocreales > Nectriaceae > Fusarium > Fusarium vanettenii. The sequence goes on along the minus strand of NW_003315846.1, from coordinate 244,453 downwards.
TTGTGGGATCAATTCTGCCCTCCCTCCCCACCAAGCTCTTTATCAATCGCGGATCAATCAATCCGACAGCCATGGCCAAGTCCAAGTCAAAGAAGAGAAAGCAGCAAAACGCTCAAGCCGAGCATCCCAACAAGCACCCCAAGACCGCCCCCGTCCTCACTCCACCTCCCGATGGCGCTCAATTCGAACCCAAGAACCTCCACGCCGTCGTCTCGACCGAAGAACTCGAAATCACCATCGATACCCTGAATTCGCTAGCCCAATATCCCGGGTTGATCAAGTCGAAATTCTGCAAGGACCTTCGGGGTGCTGTTTATGACTTCCGTCAAGCATGCACGACGGGTGTGAACAATGCGGGTAGGCTGCACCTTGGGCGTTGAAGAAATCGCTTCTGATCGTATCATAGCCGGCGCAAACCTCACGGCGCAAATCACGGGCGCTCTCACTGATCGAAGATATACCGAGGCTCGGATCCTACTCGCTGAGATGAGGATTCGCGGCGAGAAGCCAAAGATTGGTGCCTTTTGTCGCTGGGTGAGGGAGCTCGACGTCATTAGTGGGCTGTCGACGCTGCCAGACGAGGGAGATTCCGTTAAGCGCACTGAAAGAGAAGAAGAGCTCATTCGTGTTCTTGACGCTGTCTTGCGAGTCTGCGGTCCAGTTGACACCAACCCCAAGGCTTCAGTACAGTTATCCTCTCCTATTGCTCTACAGACCATTTGGGACCGTCGCCCTTCAACGACATCAGAACAAGTCTATGCATCTGTCCTTGATGGATCACTTGTCGCTTCAGCGCCACCTTCCCTCGCTAAATCCTTGCGCATCATCGAGGCAACTCCCGGCGCCGAACGCAAACCTCCCAACCACCACGACGCCATCCTCTATGCCTCCACACCCGAAGCCGTTCCTCTCTCAACGACGAAACCACCTACCGATTGCCAAGATCACCCCGTCGTACCTGGCCTTCGCGTCGCCACCAACGTCCTATACCCCGAAGAGTGCAAAGCCATCATCAGAGCTGGCGAGCACGTCAAATTCCTCGCTGACGCACCACTCCGTGAGGATGGAGACATTAGCATCTTGGCCCATAACTTCTACTGGGTCGTTGATGAGACTTTCCACGACACTCTTTGGTCGCGCATCTCGCCATTCGTCCCCGCCTCGCTCAACGGCCGATTAGCAAGGGGAATCAACCGACGATTCCGTGTATACCGATACGTCCCCGGCGCCGAGTACCGATGTCATATTGACGGAGCTTGGCCGCCGTCGGGAATTGCGAAGGATGATACATACATCTACGACAATTCGCCCGCGGAGAACAAGCAGAGCTCATTGCTCACCTTCCTCATCTACCTGAATGAGGAGTTCGAAGGTGGAGAGACGACATACTTTATCCCCGCAGCGCACGAAGGGACCCTCAACGCGTACCCCATTCGACCTGTGATGGGTGGTGCTGCCATCTTTCCACACGGCGACACCAGCGCCTTGCTACACGAGGGCACAGGCGTAAGGAAGGGAGCCAAGTATGTCATCAGGACAGAGATTGAGTATGACGTAGAGAGTTCAGAAGAACTAAAAGTGTAATGCTTTGTGATGATCAAAAGTTTGGCTGCACCGGAGTTGAATCTTGACGAGGCTTGGGATATCACGATCATGTATGTACGCAATTGATGTCTCGTCTATCTTACGCAGTTTCCTCCCTGGCCTCGGGCTTCCGTCCCCATACAATCCTCTGGAGGTAATACGCATGTGTCTTCTTAGCCCTCAGCTCACGACGCAGCTGAGCGCAGTAGAGAATGACCTGCTCGCGCGTCCAACCATCAAGCAGATTAGCCATAAAGGTAATATGACCTTCAACGTCAGTCTCGATGCCGAGGTTGGTGAACCTTCCAATCTCCTTTTGCTTCTCATCCTTGGGCCAGTCTCCGACCGGAACCTTGATCGTCTTGGTCTCAATGTCGACGAAGCCAGCTGCCTTGAGACCCTTTTCTTGCAGACTCTCTGGGATGGGCGAAAAGATGCGCCCTAGCTTCTTGCTACCCTCGTAGAAGAACTTGCCCCATTCCCCAATGGCACTGCCCGGCTTGAGTGTGCCATCGTCACTCTGACCCATGGGATCACCTTCATGTGTCTCAATCCATCCTCCAGGCTTGGTCACGCGATAAGCTCGTTCATATAGCTGATACCAATCCGGGACACTTCCATAGAGGAACCGCATATGCACAAAGTCAAACGAGTCATCGGGAAACGTCCAATCCAAGGTGAAGTCCTCAATCTCAAACTTGACGTTCGGCGGCACCCACGTCGGCTGGATAGGCGAGATATCCGTACCCACAACCTCCGCCTCTGGGAACTCATCGCCAAAATCCATGGCCCAAATTCCCGTTCCGGTGCCAACGTCGAGAACCTTGTTCACATTTCCCTTGTCCAGCGGCGCGAGGTAGAGCTTGCCGTCGATCACGAGGGTCGACGTGTGGTGGATGATATCGAGGGCTTCGCTGGCTTGAACGTCGTTGGAGGCCCAATATTGTGTATCGCCGCGATCGGCGTGGTATGTGCGGCCGTTGATGACTCGGTACTGGATGATGCTGGAGCTGATAGAGGCGGTAGAGCTGCCGGTGTCTTGGCCTAGCGAGGAGTCGGCGTCGTCTGCTTCATTGTCTGCTGGGCCGGTGTTCTTGGTCGTTGTCAGTATTAATCAGTACGTTTGCATAAAGTGGCACTTACCTCCCAATGCGACGGAGCAAGCATTGGGTTGACATCTCCAGTTTGAGCTTCAGCTGGAGCCCCAGCTTCAGCACCCGGAGCACGATCACTGGCACCCATTTTGACACTTGATGTTTAACAATGACAAGACCAAGTCAGTTGCGCAACTCGAGCATAAGAGTTCTCCCCCTCATCCTCGGTCTCGCAACCCGTCGTACCATTACAACCAACTGCATCAACACAAGCAACCAGGGTCCAATGAGTTACAGTCTGTGCCTCCGGGGACGGGTCGCGGTATGGATCCGGGTCCACTGTCGGCCAACAGATGCAACGATGTTGGATCCGTGAAGAGCAAACGCTCCGTGCCTCGGAGACAAGGATGGTGGCCAAGGCGGGGAGGTATCTTTGTAGAGAAGGCCCCGAGGTTTGTGTAACGCGGCAAGGGGTCCACGTTGTAGTGGACATCATATCATGGTTGAGTCTGAAGGGTCTCCTTTTTCGTACAGAGAATTGTTTCAGAGATACCGAGGTCTATCATGTTATCTCATTTGCTCGACTAGCCTCCAGACTCATGTTCCATTACCCAAGATTGTCATTTAACAACTGTCTCCCACACATCCCACTATTACACCAAAGACTTTGGCCCTCCGATCTCAGTGAGTTAGAGGACTGTTCGTACAACAGACAACGAACTCGCCTGATGAGGATACGTTTTAAACGGCCTTTCTGATACTTGAGTTCAGAATATGAAAACAAAAGCTTCAACGAAGTGTGATTGACACGCCTCAAAGATTGTCATCCCCGGACATTCGTCGCTGTCGCAGACATCCTCGTCCGCTCCCAGCCGCGCAAATATCGACCATCCCCAAGCAAGTGTCAGTGTTAAGTCCAATGGCTGCGCACACGGTAGCGCTGAAACTGGGATTCCACCAAGGCCTCTGGCTGGGAAAAAGCTAGGCTACTGTAGGAGTCGGAGAGCTGGTCATTTCCAAAGGCAACACCCTTAAGATTGATGCGGACGTCCTTGAAGTACGAGCTTGAACGAACAAGTCGTGCCATAGGCGATGATTGACGGCAGTGAATCTTATATGCCATAGAAGCCAAGTGCCGCCGAAAGACTCCGTAGTTATATTACGAGTACCGAGGGAAGTGATCGAGGAAGGCTAGAAGGAATTGGTACGTGTCGTCTATGGCTTTATTCACATCCTAAATTATGGAATCAAAGTAGGAAAAGTCGATTCTGATAGATAGGCATCATGTGTTACCCTCGTCCAAAGAACAACATGGCCTTTGAATGGTGTTCCCAGCTCTCGGCTAGCTAGAAGAAGAGGTGCTTCTTGTCGTTGTCTGAGCCTTTAATCGGCCGACTTTCTCCTGTCTGCCAGACCTAATATAAACTCGCCAAAGTCGTGGTACCCCACATGACCTTTACCGGCTGAAGGTCAAACCCTTTCAGGCGGATTGCGGGTTCTAAACGCCGGACGCGTGCGTGCAAGAAACAAATGCAAGCAGGGCTCGGAAGGACACAATGATATGATTTGGGCGTGTAGATTCTACGACGGCACGGCTCGGCTTATTGATAAGGTGTAGTAACAGTTGGTAGGTGAGTAATACCATGGGCTTCTCTTTATCTCGGTGGCTGCTGGGACCGATGCCGGGTGGAGACCGACTCTGTCGCCGAATCGCCGTGCGGACCCGATTGCCTAAATAGGAAGTCGTGTTGCAATCTTCCCTTATCAAAGCGGCTTGGTAGTCGTTTAGAAGGTCATGATCTTCCTCTCGCACACCCTCCAGTTCGTCAGTGCACCTCACATCACGATGCATCACATGATGAAGTTCAGTTTGCTTCCCCTTGTTGTGTCGTGGCTCGCAGCTGCAGCACCAAGCCAGCCTCAACAGCCATTGACGGGAAACCACCAACAGCCTTCTCTGTCCACGCATCGATCGAGGCTCATAAGACAAAATGATAGTCTCTGCGATGCCGGGTCTTCCCACTGGACAGGCAGCGTGCCCGTTGGAGACAAAAGAGACATGTTTTTCTGTGAGGCCCCCAACTTGCCAAAGACCGACCTTTGCTGACATGTTGAAGGGTACTTTGAGAGTCGAGCTGATCCAGAGACGGCGCCATTGATCATTTGGATGAACGGGTAAGACGACTAAACATTCGAAAATATTGACTGACCCATCTCAGTGGCCCTGGAGCATCGTCCCTGCTCGGTGCCTTCCATGAGCTGGTCGGTCCTTGTACTGTCAACGACGACGGCCAAGGGACGAGTCGCAATGAACTTGGTTGGACTAACTTTGCGAATGTCCTGTTTATAGAGTATGCATAATCTCCCTTTCTCGCCTTTATTCTCTCGCTAACTCCTCTAGCCAACCAGTTGGCGTTGGATTTTCTGAAACCGAGGACACCAACCTCTGGGCTGAGAGCCTGGTTGAAGGGGGGGTCGATTTCGACCATTTCCTCGAGACGTTTTTGATCGATTTCTTCCCACAGCTCCAAGGCCGGCCAATTCACCTGGCGGGTGAGTCCTTCGGTGGCCGTTACTGTCCGGTATATGCCTCTGTGATGAAGAGGAAGTTGGCCTCCGTCATGCTCTTTGACGCATTTGTTGATGAGCATTGGGGGGCTCTAGGGGCCTACCGTCATCTTTGCAGCTCCATGACCAGATCAAATCCTCTCAATAGCACAGCTTGTGCTGAGATGGAGGCTGCGTACCCAGCATGCCACAAGTTTGGACAGCTCTGCAGCTCAACATATGATGCAGACATTTGCAGAGAGACATCGCAAAAGTGTGCAGCCATCTGGGAACCCTTCTATCGTGAAGTGGTGCCTGGTGGTCGCAACCCTTACGATGACAGGGCCAAGTGCACAACGCCACCCATGTGTGGCCATCTAGGCAAGCCAACCTCACAGAAGCCCGGTTTTCCATGGCTAACGAAATCATGTTAGGAATGGAGCAAGTCGAAAAGTACATGAACTCCGAAACCCTGCAAAAGGCGCTCGGCTTCGAGAGAGCGATCAACTATAGCGTAGTGAACATGGATCTTAACAAGAAATGGGAGACTCACCCAGATATGGTGATCCCATCCACACGCGAGCTATCGAATATTCTCGACGACAAGACCACACCAATTCTGGTCGTCAACGGAAACAACGACGTCATTGTGTAATCCACCTATTGTGTTCTTGGGTGAAAAGACGGGCTGATGTCTGTAACAGCAGTACAGAGGGCAACATTCTAGCCTTTGACAACCTTGTGTGGAGCGGCCAAGCCAGATTTCAGACGCAAAGATTGACACCGTGGTATTTCCTGGGTGAAGATGGCACCAAGTCCCGCGGGGGAGAAGTCAAGAGCTTCAGCAGGCTGGCATTTGCTACGGTTGATGATGCAGGGCATATGGCTCCGAGGGACCAGCCCCACGGCGTCACCCAGCTTGTTAAGGCATGGCTGGCGGGCTCACTAGATACCATAGTGGACGTGGGGGATGATAGATCTTGACTTGAAAAATATTAGCATGTTCTAAATTCCAGGAGAAACTCAAGATAACCTGGTGATTCGAGATCCTTTTGTCCGGATAGTTGTCCATGGTTTCGTCGTTTCTTCCTGACGATGAATCTGCAAAGGCCGAGACACGATGTTTTCCATTATAATGGACAATGAAGTAGCCACTGCGTTAGAATTAGGATATGAAGCTATGATGTGTTGATATCATGTTCTTTGTTTTAGTTGAAACCAGTCTCTTGATGACATAACTAAGCCCCGAGATGAAACAACGAAATAGTAAAGAAAAGGAACGAAGAAGATTACGTGCTATAAAAGAAAGACGACATGACCCAGTTCTTCATATGACTCTTGTTATTCTCCTCCTTCCCACCTGGTTTATCGGCCACTGATTCACATAAAGTCAACCCGTCGTCCTCCAAAACCCCCAACGCATGCTCGAGCCGACGAAGCCCAAGTTCAAGAACGGTCTCCTCAGCACCGTAGTTTAAACGAAACCAGCCACGAGAGCAAGAGAAAAACGCCTGTTTGAGTTTGTTAGCTGGGTTGAGCAACATGGACATGACAACATTTCTCACCTGCCCAGGTTCCAAGAAAACCTGATGAGCCATCAAGTGACGGAGTAGCTTCGATTCCAAGTCTTCCTTTGCATCGTCGATAGACAAAAACTTCATCCACCTTGACAGGTTTATGAAGATGAAGAATCCGGCTTGTGGGGTAATAAAAGGTACTCCGAGTTTTGCAAGGCGGCTCATGACGTTCCTCCTCCTGTCGACTAACCTCTGTTGAAGCAACGGAAAGAACTGCCGTGAAAGATAGCCGTGATCGGACAAGATCTCGGTGCTGACCTTGGCGCTGAAGGCGGAAACCCAACCGAACATGCTGGGAGTAATGTTAGCCTCATTTTGGGGTGGATATCGACAGGAAGCACGTACCTCAGGGTTCTCATGGAATCGTATAGTCGTTTGTTGTATGTGAAAAGGAATCCCAGCCTCAGACCGCCGAGGCCGAAATCCTGTGGCAAGGTAAGTCTATCGTCAAACCGCCAGTGTCAAGCAACTGCCAACTCACCTTGCTCATCCCCCACAAGACGTGGATGTTCTCACGGTTCATGGCGGTGTCTAGAGCCAGTATGCTGGTAAAGTCACTGCCCCCAGTAAAGGCATATATCTCATCGACGATCAGATGCACCTGATGCAGCTCGCAGACTTGGGATACTTGCAAAAGGACATCGGGGCTGTAGCAACGGCCTAGAGGGTTTTCGGGGTTGGCGAGAAGAACGGCTGCCACTTTAGATCCTTGAGCGCGCTCCTGGATTATGCAACTTTCTAGGCGGTGCGCAATAAGGGAGCTCCAGCTTGAGTCGTCGAGAGGTGCCTCTGCCGTGAACCGATCTTGGGGAATGTCATCGCACGGAACATGAACAAGGCGAACTCCATTCCTGGCTGTGATGTCATGGGCAAACATGCCGTAGCTCGGAGTCGGCACAAGGATGGCATCCCCTTCATCCGCGATGCTGAATGCGAGGGAGTCGAGCAAGCTGGTGCACCCGTTGGCGGCTAGCACATTGGATGGGGCCAGAGGGCGCCGGCATCGAAAGAAGAGGTTTACGAAACTGGCAGCGGCCTGCAGAAGCTCTGGGCTTCCTTGAGTGTCGTTGTAGTCGAGAGCTTTGCCTATATAAGCAACGACTTGCAGAAATGACAGACTCACAACTCACATTCCTTGATCTGTTTCTTGCTCAAGCGACGCTGGACCCAAGGTCCCAACACATCTTGCATGATACAATTGACGGCCGAGCCCAGGTCTATGATTCCATTGGGGTTCTTGGTATGGTGGTATACATTCTTTTCCATCTCGCGGCTGAGATCAATCATGAGATCCTCATGAACGTTGCGTTCTCCACGGTGTGAGGGAGGAAGAGGCGGCATTGTGTAGCGTTGCTATGCTGAACAAGGAGAGGCTATACAAGACAGTGTGTGTCCTTTACTTACAGAGGACTTTGTCAGAAGGCTTTAGGGGGGACATTAAGTAGTGACTTGTTGAACCTAGGGAAAACCTGGGTAAGAAGTGTAGAGAGATACAGGGCTCTGGGACTGTCACAAAAGTTTCCTATATAGGAAGTGAATTGCACTCCCAGTCCCACGTACACTCTGACACGTGGAGATGGAGGAAGCTGACTACATGGTGAGTGTTCCCTTCGGTGAGACGCTTCTGTAGCTGATCCTGACGCTCAGTAAATAGAGTCACCAGCCCCTGTCCGAGCTCGAGGATAATTACTTCTTATAATTACTTCTGTAAAGTGTATTTGCTTAATTTCCTATCCGGAGGGAAGAAAATGAAGCTCTCGAAACCCGACTCCGTTACTATCATGCCCAAACACCACGACCCTTCGATTACATGCTCTGTACCAATCCTTATCAGTCTCATAGTCATCTCTATCCGCCACAACAAACCAAACGTCCTTGCCGACAAGTCTCTCGCGAATCACGAGCTCGGCGGTTTGCCTAACATCAGCCCAAGCGGACGCCGCCCCCTGCGAGCTCAAGCAGGAGGAAGAGAAGCGAGGAATGAATGTATGCAGGATTGCCATGGCGAGATCGGTCCCCTCGCTCACCTCCATCATGGTGATGAGCAAGTTATCTATACTATGGAACGAGATCTTTTGCTTGTCAACGTCCATCGACGCCATTATGCCCAGCATAACCTTGCCCCAAACTTGACCACGGGTGTTAGTCCTCTTGCCTCCCAAGATGCTCTGTAAGCGACTGCAGATGAGCCGTGAGAGGAGATAGAGCAAGTAGTCCACAACCTTGTGCTCATTTGTGAACCGGAAGGTCATGATCGTTCCGAGAGGATTCGCAACGACAAAATCTTCCTCGGTCCCAAGATTGGGCCGCGGCATGTCGTGGTCGCAGAGATCGCGATGCCACACGTCAAGACGCTGGGAGAGGATATCAAATTGGTCTTGAAACTCTTCTGCCGTTAGATCCCGGTCGTGATAATCTCTCTGCTGGAACTGCTGGAAATCACACTGGCGGTTGAGCATCTGTTGAATCCACTGAACGGCTTTAGATGAGGCCCCAACTTCGCTGTGGCCCCCCCCATCGTTATCGCCACGGAATGATACTTCTACCGCGTAGCGCCCGTACAAGTGAAAAAGCCGAGCCAATATATCGCGTATGGCAAGTTGCGGGTCAAGAAACGCTTGGAACTCTGCCACATCAAAGGTTGCAGCAGACTTTCGCGTGGGACTCCGCGTCAACCTGAAGTCATACTGAAGTATTCGAGATGCCTTGAACAAAGCCATGGCATGAGCTGACATCCGTGTGGACTTGGATATGATGGACTGGAGCTTGCGCAAGTGGCGTTGAACATCCCGGGCGGATCCAGCTATGACGTCGCGGTAGGCAAGGAGAAGCGTAGTGCCAACCAGCTGCTCGTCGTCTGGCTGGTCCAACCGATGCGCCATATCCCTGATAGCGAGGTCGTAGTAGCGCGGACCGTCGCCTGGAGAGAGATGGAGTGACTTGGAGATTGAGTCCCGGCACCGTTCCATGTGGCATACTGAGAGTGCGAGCACCGCTGCACGAAGGGAGTTGCTGGCTCGGAGCAGATTTAGAGGCGTCTTTTCGCCAAAGATTGTTGGTGCCAGTCGGATTTCGAAGTTGTGTAGGAGGACATCCTCCGTGGGAAGTATAAGACTGGGCGTTTGCGCAGGATGAGGACATGGTAGCGTGTCGAGCAGTGTCAGCTGGTCGTCCTCCCTAGCTACCAAGAGGTTGCCCCAGGGCATTGAAGCGAGCGCCAAGTCATCCTGCAAGCCACCATCATCTTCGAAGCTTTGCCCGGAATGCATCTCTGAGCTAAGGGAAAGATTCATAATAGAGGCCTCGTCGTCGCCGCGAGTAGGCTCAAAAGCCTCGCTGTTGGTTTCCTCTACCACTTGAGCCATGGGGAACGGAGGAGTCAGGGCCGTGCCTGTGTCGTCGCCTTGGACCGTTTCAAAGGGGCTCTCAGTTAGGAAATCGAGAACAGTGTCGAAATTGACTCCAGGTGGCGAAAATGCCGTGTTCAAGGAGCCTTGTACGTCTGTGACTTGCTCAATGCGATGGCAGTCAACCGTGAGTGCTTCTATTGGTGCTTGAGACGTTGGACGCGAATATTGGGACTGCCTCAGCAGATCTGGGCTGTCAGCATCAGAAGCTCCGCCTGTGTTCAGCTCCAAGTCCACCTGGTCATTGTCGTCGTCCTGTTCAAGCTCCTGCTGTTGGATCTCTCCATCGCCACCCTGCCGAGACTTGACCACGTGACGCTTCTCTCTTGCTCTCTTCTTGTTTGCATCTTGAAGTCGCAACGCCGACCACCGGGCCTCTTCGATCCTCTTGGAAGAGTCAGCGGTGGCGGCCGAGACATCCTTGAAGGCGATGCGACGCTCATAACCACCACACTCGACTCCTCTCTGGACGCAGGATAAGCACTTGGGCCGCGTTTCATCACACTATGTAGCACGTACATGTTAGCTACGACTGTGAACACTCAGTGATAAACAGCGATCGACCTAGTGCAGACCGGCCGTCAAGACAGTGACCAGCAAGCAAGGCAAGAAACAACAGGGGTAAATTTCACAGCACCTTTCGCCGCCGGTTTCGGCATGTTTGGCAGCCAGTCCGCCTGCGGGTTATGTCTGTCTTCCTAGCTCTGCGGGGAGGAACCGTTGATTCCATGGTCAGTGAGTAGTTTGTCGGTCGTCAGGGGGTTTCTGGGTCAGTTACGAGATCTGGCAGCGTCGAACAAGACGGAGAGAGTGCGATCGCTTTCGCTGCAGCCTGAGGCACTCATGCATACGCTAACTGAGGCGTGCCTATGCTTGCCTATTCAGGTAATCGGGTCCGCCGCTTCGCTAGCATCACGGTGGTATTGCTTGTATATCGGGTTAAACGCCAGTATGAATGGCATTTATTCTAAACAAAGTGGTTCTTTTTCTTCCATTCTAGTACTTGATCGTGATTCTGCTAGTCATGTTGCGGGATTTCGACGTTTACAATGTACTCCACGTCCAAGCCAGCCGGCCCAGTGGTGATCTGCTGGATGATCCACCAATTTACCCCCCGGCCAGGATCAAAGAGTGAGAGCCTCCTGTTTACCTCAGGTGTCTGTTCTAATGATCCTTTGGCAGATGGCTTCAGTTAGCGGTTACGCTTGGGTTGTTCGTCTTCATCCCATTGTCTCCCCTCGTATCGAAAAAGACTCGGGCGAATACTCGTACACGTCTAGGAGCAACACACCTTGTCGCCCTGGTGAGCACCTATTGAACTTTACTCATTAGCGGTCGCTGATAACCACTATAGCTACTTCAAGCCGTAATAGCGGCGCTCTCTGTCTGGGGTGTGGCTTTGCAGGCTCAAACATGGACAGAGTCACACTCATGGGTTCCAGTTGCCACTCGAGCATCGCTATGTCTTGCCGCCCTCGTCAACACCATCTGTGTCATCTTGGGACATTCATCTATCTTTCGGGCAGCATATCATCTAGCAAGCTTTCTCATCTGGATCTGGCTCACCTCTTCATCGTCCTACCTCATCACGCCCGCGGACCGGCTTCTACCATGGACCCTCGCCGCAGCGTTTCTCGTCGACATCTTCTCGTCGAGGTTTTCACCGGTAGAACTTCCGCCGCGACTTGAAGACTCCAATATCCTCGAGTCGATGACCTACGCCTGGCTTGGGCCCATCATCAACTTCACAGGGACACTTGAATTCATCTATCTTCCCGAGGTCAGCCTCCCAGCAGATTTCGAGGGCTACCAGTCGAGGCTCCAGGCTGCCAGCAGCGAGAATGATAGTATCTTCTGGGGGTTCATAATCCGTGAGCATACGAGGACTTTGCTCGTGAGTTCCATCCTCCGCCTTGTCGACGACGTGTCCAGGTTCGGGCTTCCCTGGCTTCTGCATGACCTCCTCGCCAACCCGACCGCCAAAAACGCCGCCATCATGTTTGCATCTCGAGTAATCGGTGCCATCTGCGGCAATTACAGTGGCTACTATCTTCGCAAGATAGCTGTACAGTACAAGTCGGCACTCTCGGCCTCGTTGCATGCAAAAACCTTGGCCTTGGGTGATGTCAAGACGACAGGGGGTCCTGACGTTGCTACTCTTGGAGAAGTCGATTCCCAAATTCTTTTCAAGTCATCCCTGGAGATTCCGGATGCTTGGTCTTATCCCCTTCAAATATCTCTCTACTACGGGGGACTTGCCTATCTTCTCCCCTGGCAGGCCTTTGTCGCCGTGGCGTTGATTACTGTAAGTGTCTCTCACTCCATGCTGCCTTGATCACAAACTCACAAACTCAGGTCTTTCTATATCCAGCTGCTGGATTGCTAGTAGAGGCCATGTCTGTCTGGGTCAGGAAGAACATGAGCGCCAAAGACTATCGCACTGAACTCATCTCCGAGGCCATCTCTTCTATAGAGTCCATCAAGATGCATGCCTGGGAGTCTGTCTTTTCATCCTCAGTTGCACAAAGGCGTCTTGCTGAGCTTGAGACTCTGAGAAACATGGCTGTATCTAGCGCAGGTCTTGTTTGTCTCATGCAAGGTGCGCCGTCCATCTTGACAATAGCCGCCTTTGGAGTTCTTCTGCGTACCGGCCAGCAACTTGATAGCCAGATCGTCTTCACCGCCATCATGCTGTTCTCCATGCTCAACGGGAGTCTCATTCAGCTGTCGACGCTAGCCTCGACCCTTCAGTCGGTCGCAGCATCCACGGAACGAGTCAGGACTTATCTGAATCTCCCTGAAACCAAGATTTCTCCCACTTTCGAGTCGCCCTCTAGCTCTGGGCCCGATGGCCAAATCTGCTTCGAGAAGATGCGGATTGCTTGGCCCAATGAGGCTCCCCTCGTCACGGATGGCAAACTCAGTATCGATCCCCGCAGTTTAGTGGTTATTCAAGGAGGAATGGGAGTCGGTAAGTCGACTCTCCTCCTCTCTATTCTGAGACACATCCAACAGGACGAGATGCAAAGACATCGAGTGGCCTATGTCCCGCAACATCCGACCTTGATCAATGGCAGCATCCGAGACAACATCATTTTCGGTCGTCCCTTCGACAGTGGATTGTACACGGCAGTCATTCATGCCTGCTGCCTCGACTCCGACTTTCAGCATCTCCGACAGGGGGACCGAACACCAATCACAGGTTCTCTTGCTCTCTCTGGTGGCCAATGTGCTCGTATATGCCTCGCCAGGGCCGCCTACTCACAAGCAGACATCTATCTCCTCGATGATCCTCTCTCGGCTGTCGATGCAAGGGTTTCTGCCCAGATCGTGCGTCGGCTTCTGGGAAGAACTGGATTGCTAGCCAACAAAGCCAGGGTTGTTGCCACCTCGGCTGATGGTCAAATTCTCGGGCAAGCTGACACTGCTTACCAATTTCAACGTGGTAAACTGCTTTCCGTTACGCGAGATTCGATTCCACAGGTGGAAGAGTTGTCTCCAGTCGTTGAAACCGCACCAGTTGTTGGACCTACTCCAGTTCTGCTTCCCAAGGTATGTTGGCACCACCGTGCACACACATAGGAGAAATTCTAATGGTGTATCAGATCCCGGCTGTTGGTGGACTGGAGCTGCATCCCGAGGCGTCACTCCCCGATGTTCCCATTACACAGCAGGCCTTGCTAGAACCCCGGAGAAATGGTTCAAGTCATCCAGCATGGACATATATCCTCGCGGCAAGGACTTTTGGATGGCCTCTGTCTGTTGGCCTCCTCCTCATGGGCAGAACGTCCTCCGTTCTCGGTACCTACACGCTAAAGCTTCTAACGAGCGAGCAAGACCAGGTAGCCGTCAACTGGGACATGGCCATCTTTGTTCTTCTTGCCCTTGGCCAGATTATCTTCTTTTATCTCTTCATTCTGGCATTCTACCAGTTTTGTATCGTGCCAGCTGCCTCGAAATTGCACAACAACTTGGTGGTGGGCATCCTCTCCAAGTCCATCGACTTTTTCCAGACGGTCTCTGGGGGCGAGACTCTCAACCTATTCACAAACGATATCGGTCGAATTGACGGATCTCTCAATTCCTGCATGATTTCCTTGCTGGCTCAGTACGTTAATCTCACGCTGACCTGTCTTGTCCTCATTGGAACTCTGCCTGTCAGCATCTTGTTCGTCATTCCTCTTGTCGTCTTCTGCTCTCGCCTACAGCAGACGTATCTTGACGGACTCAGAGAGCTCCGACACTTGGATGTCGCCTCCCGATCACCGCTACTCACCTTTCTTCAGGAGGCTCAGACAAATCGAGTCCTCTTCAGCGCACACGGATTGATCAAGGCTCGCCAAAATCAGTTCCAGAAGAAGTTGCAGGAAAATCTCTCTGCCCTATTCCCCCTTTCGTGCATCGATCTATGGCTTGAAGTTAGGTTGGAGCTCATTTCCATTGTGTTCCAGCTGTCTGCACTTGGAGTCATGATGGCAGCTTCGATTCCTCTAAGCACACTTGGTTTTGTCATGACCTTTGCATTCCAAGTCACTGGAACGCTCAGCAACATGGCACAATTCACCGCTCAGTTTGAGACGGATGCAGTATCACTCACTCGTATTGACTCGTACTCTCAAACGAGCAACAGGGGTGAGATGCAAGTTGATGGCTCGGACTCGGACGGGCGAACTTGGCCGTCCTTGGGAACAGTCGAGTATAAGTCGGTGAGCGGGAGACACCGTCCTGGCCTTCCGCTCAGCCTGAAATCCATCAGCTTTAACGTCAAGCCAGGTGAAAAGATTGCCGTGGTTGGTCGCACCGGTGCAGGCAAATCATCCATGATATCTTGTTTACTCAGAATGATGGAGCAGACAGAAGGGCAGATTCTCATCGATGGAGATGACATTTCGGATGTTGATCCAATCACTCTGCGAAGAGGCATTGCGCTGATACCACAGCGCCCCGTCATATTTTCTGACTCTGTTCGTCAGAACCTTGATCCCCTTGGATTGAGGAGCGACGGCGAGATTATCCATGCCTTGGAAATCTCAGGGGCCTTGCCAGTCATCCAGAAGTTGGCCAAGGTCAATGAGACTGACGACGGGCAATTACTTGAAACTCAGTTCAGCACAAAGTAAGTAACCGCGAGACCATCACTGACTCAATTGTCCATGGCCATGATTCTAATACTGGAGTAGAACTAGCTTGTCGGTCGGAGAGGTCCAACTTCTGGCGGTGACGAGGGCACTTATCCAGAAATCTCCAGTCCTGATCCTTGACGAAGGTATGTTTCATCCCACTGGTCCCATTTTCATGCCTGAATCATTCTAACCATCTGCACTAAAAGCAACTTCGGGAATGGACGCAATGACTGAGAGCGTTATACATCAAACCTTGTTCACTAATTTCAAGGCTACCACTATCATTGCGATCATGCACAAGCTAGAGCTAACAGTAAGTACCTTGAACAATGTTCTCTTGTCAGACGATTCATGACACGAGACAGAGACTAACTGGTGTTTAGTTTTACTATGACAAGATTCTGGTTCTTGACCAAGGCAAGGTTGCCGCCTTTGATAGTCCAGCAGCCCTTTTCGGACGTGGTGGTGGCTTGTATCATTCTATGTTGGAAGATGCTGGGCTGATTTCCCGAGGCCAGGCAGCATTTGGAACCGCCACGTAAAACTGCATTGTTCCAGGCACCACTGCAAATGGAACCAGCTGATGAGAAGGTTTTAGTCCCTCAGGGAGGGTGCAAACTTTAGAGAGGGCCACCAGTTCGAAGATGCGGACAAGACAGACTGGAAGAACTCTGCCGGAGACCTGTCGTACGTGAAATCAACCAACCTCCCGGGAAACCACAGAATGTCGCGCCCAGGTACTATGTGCACCGTCAACTCGTTGGCTTCCGTAGTCTGAGTCAACTGCCGAATATTGTCCTGTAGAACGGGCCGATGTTATCCCCAACACAATGGCACGCAGCCCAGGTAGTTCAGTTGAGAACTCTGATCAGTTGGTCACGCTCAGCCTGGCTAGGCTACAGGCTGCATGTCATTCTCAACTCTATCACCCACAAGGCTAGTAAGAAAGAACTATTGTCAGTTTGCCTCGATTTCCGCCGTATTTTGGGTACTTTCCTTTTGGCTTTTTACCTCCCACCGAAACCTTTAACATTAGCTTTAAGCACGAGGTCGTTTAAAGTTTTCCTGTAAAGTCACATCTTTTGGACAGTGTCGAGTTCATTCTGGTAATCTGTCGAAGTAGATTTGACTTTTCTTTGCCTATTAATACCCAGCGCTCCCCCTCGAGTCCCAGTTACACTTTTCCCCCCAAACAAACTCGAGCTTTTGATTCCAACTTCATTTCTCACATACGCGAACTAACACCAACACCACTTCTCAACATCTAAATAATCACAATGACTCCCAAACCCTGTTCCGGAATGGCCAAGTATGTTTCGTCCAGAAATCGCGTTTGATCCTCAGAGTAATGACTAACCCATCTAGTGTGCGTGAGAATGGCGACTTTACAGACTTTGCCATTCTATGCGAGGAGGAAAAAATCGACGTCCACCGGGTCATCATCAGTGGCAAGTCTTCTGTTTTTTACAGGGCCTGTACGTCAAGATTCAGTGTAAGAAATGACCCCGCAAATGCTCATGGTAACTCAGAAACTCACATAATTTCAGGAGGCAACATCTCGAACCTACAGGATTGACGATTACCCCCTCTCTGTCGTCAGTCGCATGGTGGAATACATGTACACCGACGACTATTCCGACCCTGAGGAAGAGAGCACGGTCGAGGACGACACTGACGGTGGCAAAGAGCTTCCAGTGCTTTTTCTGCACACAGCCATGGCCGCCTTGGCAGACAAGTACGACATCCAAGGTCTAATAGCCTTGGCAACGGAAAAGTACACCAAGTGCCTCGCAAACGACCGTGATTTTGCAAAGTTCCTTGACTCAATCCCCAACATCTACCACATGCCTGCGGAAGCGTCTAAGCCGCTCCGAGAAGCCGCGGTGGAATTTGCAAGGGCAGAGATTCGGACGGCCATGGACCCGGGGGGTAGCTGGCTTGCCACCCAGGAGGTGCTGGACGAGTTTCCCGACTTTTCAAAGGAGCTTCTGTGCTCAGTCCTTCTAAACCCGCTGATGCCTCTAGAGGGACATTGCGGACAAGGTTGCACTGGGTGGGGCAAGAGGGTGTCGGTAGAAGTCCTTCAGTGCCGCTGTAAGGAGTGTGGGAAAGGCGGGGCGAGGATGGCGACTGGGAATCGGGGACCTTGGCTGGGATGGGGAGAGGATAGACAATAAAAATGAAGCTGCTTTGCACGACCTTGAGTGTATGAGGAAGAGGCGATGGTGAGCGCAAAAAGAAAACCAACAGGACCGACCGTGGATCGAACACGGGACCTAGGGATCTGCAATCCCTCGCTCGTACCGCTGAGCTATCGATCCTTTGTTGATAAAGGTAGGTTCGCAAGTATAGTACATACTGCTGCACAATGGAAATCGTGTCAGAGATCTCGCCAGCCAAGCATTGCTTAACAGTAAATAAGATCCTGACGATGCACATTGTTCTTCATACCATTATGTGTGTGAAAGCATAAGGAGGATTATCTTATCATGGCTGAGGTTGAGTTCATCATGCCTAATTTGTCAGTTTTGAATTGCTCTTGGGATTGCTAGCTACATTACTTCCTGCCCTTCGCTATAATAGCCAGCCGTTGCTCTCAGAGGTAGCAGATGTATGTAGTCTACTACTAAGGATATCCTTACTGAATTCCATTATGTCCACCTTCACCTAAGCTCATCAACATCGACGATTTATCCATCGATACGTACAGACCGTTCTTCGTGTTCTTGGAGTGCGTGGTAAGGAAGCACCAATGTTCCTCTGGTGATCATGTAGCTTGGCTTCATCTTTCTCACCACTAAACTTACCATAAGAACTAAATCCCATGTGATTTGCGTGTTTATAACGCTGGTCATAAGAGCCAAATCGAATTCGTAATACGGTTATCTGTACACAAGGACCGCACCCTCATCCAGTCAAGTGCTGTTGATGATGATGATGTTTCCCCATCTCATGTTAGCCCTTAGGCGTTCGCCATTCTACAATGAAAATATTTTCATAAAATAACTAAACAAAGTATCGAGTAAAAGAAATCTCGTGTGAAGCCAACCCTCAAGCCAACTCATCAAAACTAGAGCAACGCCCTCTTAAAATGTGCTAATGTTGTCTTAACGATTAACAAAATGCCTTCCTGGTCGTGCAATAATAGACCGCCCGCTCGCACTCCATCATCATCGGAACAACTCGATACAAATGGCCTCATCCAACCGCCCGCTAGCCTCGTACGCGATTGATAGTTCTTCATATACCTCTGCCAAGCGCAAGCGCGGATCGTTCACCCTCGCACTTTTTGCTGCCACCCTCTCCAAGGTGTCGACCGCCTCCATCCACCGGCCATTGTCCAGATACGCCTGCCCAAGGGCTCGTCTTGTCAGCAACCGCGTAAGTGTATCTTCCGGACGAAACTCCTCTTCAGCCTCTACCAGCTCCTCCAGTTCCTGTACTGCTTCATTCGATTGTCCATTGGCTCTGTATGCCCGCGCGAGCTCCCATTTGCAGTCAAGCACCTCTGAATCGCTCAAGGCGCAAATTTCTTTCCAAGCTACCATCAAGTAACGAAGAAGCTCCACTGCCTTCCCTGGCTGGCCACAGTCGAGGTATGTCTCCGCGAGCAACCACCCAGCCTCCAGTTGCTCAGACTTCCTAGCTCCCAATGTCTCGTCACTTAGCTCCATGATCTCTTCCAATAGATGGATGGCATCTGGAACCCGATGTTCGGTTAGGTAGGCCTCGGCGAGATGTCTGTCCACAAGCAACCGATTGATATGGCCGCTGGTGAACGCTGCGTCTCCCTTGACTTTCAGCGTTTCAAGCATTCGTGTCCCCTCGTCTATCTCCCCTCTTCTTAGGTATTGTTGTGCAAGTAAGATCTCCGAAGCCAGTCGGCTAAGATGATACTCGCTCAGAGTTCTTTGTTGTATGTTTACTACATGTTTAATCAAATCAAGTGCCTCTTGGGTTCGGTCATCGTTGTGGTAAACCACAGCAAGGTTGAGCTGTACCCTAAGGGTTAGGGGATGATCCTCATCGAAGGACCTTCTCGCTGCCGTCAACACAGACTCAAGAAGACACAGTGACTCTTCTCTCTGCCTGTTCTCCCGATAAACTAGAGCTAGTTGAAATACCGATCGTAGTCGCCGCTCATCCTTCTCTGGCAGAAGCTCCGATTGCAGTTTTACCACATGTTCGAGCAGCTGGGCTGCCCTGTTTAGATCCCCAACAGCGTGATAAGCTGATCCTAACAAAAGTTGCATGTCGAGTAAATGAAAATTTTTCTCCGGTAGCGTCTGCATCAGGTGTTGAATAAAGGGCTCGAGAAGGCTGATTACCTCTTGGTGTTGTGTATTATTATGATATGCATCAGCGAGTAACGATCGATGCAAATAATTGTCAGGAAATTGCTGCTCTTCAATGACAGCTGACTGCTTGAGTATCTTGAGTGCTTCACTGAATCGGCCATCATAAATCAGGCATCTTGCAGCGCAATAAATCAAGCGATATGGATAATTCGGGGGTGCATCCTCCTCGTGTTCTCGGATGATGACCAGAGCATGCGGTAAATATTGCCGGTACAGCTCACGGTCTTCCCAATTGCCATTTGAGAATATTTGATCAAAATGCGTTGCAGAAAGTTGTGCCATGCGCTCCATGATGCCTTCACTCTTAGCCCAGGTCCTCGTGGCCAGATGGACCAGACGGTGCATTTCGAGCATTCCATCACCAGCGTATTTGCTCAAGAAGCCGTAGCTGCATAAAGTCCCAATAGAGCTGGTCAGTTGCTGTCTCGTCTCTGGCTGCGGTAGCATCGATTGAGGAATGGCCTTTGGTTCGATGCATGCCATGAATGAAAGAAGATGAGCAGCGAACCAGTCAATTCCCCTGATCTGGCGAAAAGATATCACCCAGGTTGTTGCCACGGCGTTTTGACACTGCTCACTTTCCATGTACCTCGTATCATCGCGAAACTCGCTACGTAGCAACTCAACCATGTCGTCTTCAGTGTTTTGCAGAACCTCGAGGTATTCTGCAATGGTCAAGTCATTCTCGTTCATGTAAGCTGTGGCCTGTTTGATGGCCAATGGCAGATAATCCAGATTCTTGAGGAGTTCAACCACGGTTTTGTCATCTTGGAGAGAATCTTGACGGTAGAGGGATTTCCTCAAGTAGTCCTTTGCTTCACTAGGACTCATCTCGGATATCTTGACCACATACTGTGGGTCAGAGATCACTTTGAAGGCGAGTTTGGAAGATCTCGTTGTGAAGAGGATACGACCTTGGTCATTTCTTGGCATCCAGCTGTGCACATGCTGAGCAACCGCTCCTGGGGGGAACAGAAGGTCCATATCGTCGGCATTATCGACAATGAGAAGCCACTTCCCGATACCGGGTAAGCTCAGGTATTGCCCAAATGACTCTCTCGGGCTGGTCGAGTTTCCATGCTGGCCGCCATGCCTCGCCATGAACTCAGCACACGCCTGATCAATGCTGGCATTACTCAGTGCAGGTAGCCAAAACACGGAGTAATCAGGCTTGTGTTGTTTCACCCAGAATGCAATCTGCATGGCAATCTGAGTCTTGCCGATACCTCCAAGGCCGGCGAGTGCGACTTTTTGGAATTCGTCGCCATCAAAGAGTTTGCCCTGGAGCTCCTCGAGCACCTCGGTACGTCCGACAAACTGGCGGTTGATGGAAAACGGAACATGGAAGAAAGTTGAGCCTTTTGCACGTCAGTCCTGGCCAACAATGTTTATTTATTAAACTAACCACTTGTTCTCGCGTCTGTCTCAACTGCTGGTGTCACAGTCGTTGCCTCAACCCTGGCCTCCACATGTTGCTTAGTCTTCGATTCGGGGCTTGACCGTGCAAACTGTCTGAGAACGCCCAAGACGGCACGATACCCAGGATCATCCTTGTCAGAAACTTTTGTCATGCGGCTGTGATCCGCGTCAATACTCTCGACCGTCTGGATCGTGGGCGGTAGGTCGAATTTGGAAGAAAAGTCGTCAACAACCTGTTGCCGATTGGTTAGCTAGGAACAGTGCAGACGGGATCTTATTCGTCAGACTAACCTTTCCACTAAAGCCCTTAACACCCGAGAGTCCACGACCCTCTTGAAAGGAGTGGATCTTGAGACCGGACTCAAGGACGATCTTGACGAATTCCTCGTGGATGTTGTCAAGGACCTCGCTGTTCACTTCCAGCGTTTGGACAATCCTCTTGTTCGTGTCTTGTAATGCGCAGCTGGCAAGGTTAGAGGCAATCACGCCCCATCCGGCATATTGACTTCCACGATGCGGAGTTCCAAGAAAGATGATGAATTTTGTTCTCGAACGGCAGGCGTCGGATCTGCGGATTGCCTGGGGACGTTAGCGAATATGTCACGTACGTGTCGTGACAGAAAGATGAGGCAAGAATGATAAGGAGATTAAGAGGACGGGAATGGCTTTAGAAGGAATATAGAAGGAAAGCGAAGGGCTTAGAAAAGAAAGAGGCAGAACCTGAGAAGAGGACGAGGATAGGGATAGGGGTAAAAGCCTAAAGAACTTCACAGCAGAGGCTCGACTTGTGTACCTACATCTTTAACAACGATTCCACCTAGACTGTGGACCACAAAGACAACGGGATCCTACAATCGTCAGTATCTATTGTGGGGTCAAGCCGAGAAGAGAATCGCCATTATCGACCACCAACACGTACCTCGTTGTTAACGTCCCTCTCGAACCGGGTAGCCAGATCGCGTCCATGTTGTGAAACGCTGTTCTGGTTGCTTGCCTGAAACAGGCCCTCAATCACATTCGCATTGTATCCGTATGTCCACACTCTCGCTTCGCGTAAATCCTGGGTCAGGAACTCGTCGGGCCAGAATGGCTTCTGTAATTCGACATCCGCCGTTATACTTGGGCTCGGTCGATTTCGGCGGAAGAAAGACTTGATGGATCGATCGCGCGAACCGCTCGCTGTCGCTGTCGGGGTCTGGGACGTCTCATCTGAGCCTCTTCCCCAGGTTCGCTTTGGGTGGCCCCGTAGGCCGTGCACGAAAATGACGCTATTCAGAAGTTAGTTCTCACGAAGTCTCCACTACCGGACGATAACGAACTTGAAGCAATATGATCCCTCACTAGTCCCCAAACAGGTGAATCCGATGTCGCAGGCCTTGGGCATGGTTCAGATCGTCTCATTCTGCTGCTTGGAGGAGATTGTACGGTTGAAACGCGTTTCCTTTTGGCTACGAAGCCTCACTTGGCACACCAGGCTCGCGTCCTGAGAATTCAGGCTCGAATGGCCGTTCAGGCGCTTGCAGTTCAGCTCCGTGGGGCAAGCCAGCACCAACCATAAGACGTGATGGCTTTTGGCTGACGCGACGCGTACCCTACACCTCAGTGTCATCACAACGCGGCTCGTCTGGCACCGAATATTATGAGGCAATTGATCCAACAGGTTTATTCGGAAAATGGACATGATTTGGCTATGTTTCTAATTGCTGGATATGACAATGGCACCGTGTCCTGAGTTGTGCGGTGTGTTTCTCGTGGGACTCCTTACCTGGAGCTTGATAGATGCATCGAAGTTGTTTAAAACAACACTGGGCATGGTGCCAATTTACTTAAGACGTAAACATGAACCATGGCCTCTTGCCTCGCTTGAGCGTATTATTTTGCAAATTCATCATCTCGATTTCTCGAAATGAGATGCGAGCTTGAAGGACAACCTCGTCCAAGGCATCCTGAATGGCAGCGACAACGCTCAGCCACATGTCGGAGCCTGATGGGCGATCAAGTCATATAACACGTTAGAATGAGTGTGGAGGGGCAATGCAATGGAAACACAAGTTGTCCAGATATTTCACGATGAAAACGGTTCTTCACAACGCGCATTGAGGTCCAGAAGATGTTGATGACAGAATTTGCTCCCATGATAGTCCCAAGTTTGAAGCTCCCTGGCATCTAAGAGGACAACGTGGCCGAGTGGTTAAGGCGATGCCCTGCTATCCTGCATATCAAGGCATTGTGTTCGCACGCGTAGGTTCGAATCCTGCCGTTGTCGACATTGTTTTTTTGCCTTTTGAAGCAAATCTTTTGCCATTCTGAAGTGCTGATGCTGTTGGTGATGTTTTTGTAGTGTTGTTCATTGACTTTTGCTGCATTTGGCCGACTTGCCTGTTTGGGCCGCCCTGAGCAAATCCTCATCCACAATCATCATAAGCATCATCATAAAATCTGAAGTGGGTCTCGCACACTGTCCCGTCTTCTGCCTCTTCGCAGGACCTCCCGTTTAATAAATTGTTTTCTTTCGCATTCATTGTGTTCTCTTTGCCTCTGTTTGTGTCTTTATCTCGCCTGCATCACTCTTATCTTTATTTGCTCGGGTTTGCGTACGCCCTTCGCCGAGCACGGATCTTGCGGCCTTCGGCTCGGGTGGGGCCGCCCATCTCAGTGGATCCCGGGTCGGACGCTCCGAGGTCCGGGTCCTGATGAGTGAAACGCAGTGGTTCTGGCCAGATTAACTATCGTCATGCTTCGAATGATTTCATTCATATTCATTGGTCCTAGAAGGATGGGCTTACAATTTTTTCTTGGTTGCCAGTTGTTGTCCAGTCCTCTCTCCAGTCTCAGCGTCCTGCCGTTCGGACCACAGCCCTGTGGTATCGTCGCAAGATGGCAGAGGACAGGGTCCAATTCCCACGATACGAGCCTTCTGAAAGATTACGAAACTGTATGCAGCAGGATTCCCAGCCAGTTGATCTTAATTGGGGGGAGGATGCATCACGATCAAAGCCAGTCACTGTTCCGATGGACGGTTGTGTTTAAGTGCCAATGTATCCATGTATGTAAAGTAAAAGGAATGAATAAGTATAAACAAGAAGGCCAAAAAAGGGCCAAGTCAGCCATGAGTCAAAAGACTGAGGCCACTGGCAAGAAGCGAATATGTACCATGTCTAAAGCCCAAAAACTCCAACCCAATGTCGTTGAGAAAAGTGCCGAATGAAACTGTTTAGTTCTTCTTTCCACCGTGGTACTTGCCGTCGTCGTAGCCGGTGTCGCCGCCCTCATACTTTCCCTCGTGCCACTTTCCATCATCGTAGGGAGTTCCCTCACCCTCGTACTTGCCCTCGTGCCAGGAACCATCGTCGTTGCGCTTGGTCTTCTCGCCGTGGTACTTGCCATCATCATAGCCAGTATCACCGCCCTCGTACTTGCCCTCCTCCCACTTGCCGTCATCATATCCGGTGTCACCACCCTCGTACTTTCCCTCGTGCCAAGAGCCGTCATCCGCGCGCTTGACCTTGCCACCGTGGTACTTTCCGTCGTCGTAGCCGGTATCACCACCTTCGTACTTGCCCTCATGCCACTTTCCGTCGTCATAAGGGGTACCCTTGCCCTCATACTTCCCCTCGTGCCAGCTTCCATCATCGTTGCGCTTGACCTTTCCGCCATGATACTTGCCGTCGTCGTAGCCAGTATCACCACCCTCGTACTTTCCTTCGTGCCACTTTCCATCATCGTAGGGAGTTCCCTTGCCCTCATACTTGCCAGGGGCCCAGGAACCGTCGTCATTGCGCTTGGCCTTGCCGCCAGGGTACTTTCCGGGGTACCACTTTCCGTCGTCGTGGCCAGTGCCCTCGCCTTCGTACTTTCCCTCGTGCCACTTGCCGTCATCGTAGGGAGTTCCCTTTCCTTCGTACTTTCCGGGATGCCAAGAGCCATCATCGTTGCGCTTGGACTTTCCGCTGGGATACTTGTCGGGGGTCCACTTGCCATCATCGTAGCCAGTGTCACCGCCCTCATACTTTCCCTCATGCCATTTGCCGTCGTCGTAGCCTGTGCCCTTGCCCTCGTACTTGCCAGGAGCCCAAGAGCCATCGTCGGCAGGCTTGGCAGTGGGAAGAGCCAGAGCCGTGGCGGCAAAGGCGATGAGAGTGAGGGAGTAGCGCATATTGAAGATTGAAAGAAGAGATGAATTAATCAAGAAGATGTATGTAAGGCAGCGAGTGTTGTGTGAATGTTGGTGTAAGTGAAAGGTAGTTGAGTTGTTGTGTAAGTGAGAGGTGGATGAGGATGATGAGAATGAAGAGAATGTATTGATCGGGGAATCACTTGGTTCTTAAATAATAGAATTCTTCTAGCACTAAAGCCTCTGTTGTAAGTTGCCGTTGATTTTCAACGCAAACCTCCATCTACACCACAGAATATGGTGATGGTCGGCGCAGCTTGTGTGTGTCAAGCCTCATCACCACACCCAACGTAGCCAGGGCTGGGGCTCTGTTACGCCATAAGCGGGTGGAAAGCCTCGTGGTACAGTGGGTTGCTATTTCGGGCTGACTGAGCCTCCGCCAGTTCGGTCTCAGCTGCGCCCAGCGAATCAGCGCTAACCTCTGGGCAACGGCCTTGGCGGAATCGGCGATAGTCTGTCTGTTAGTGTTCGGGGTGGCTGTGCTGATCGGACAGGCCTGGACCGGAGTCCATGTGGTGATGATGGTGGTGGCATCCCAGATGCGAGAGGTCCACCCGGACGAGGGTCCCCGAGTCTGCCGTGTCTACCCCGCAACGAGATGCCGAGATGCTCGGGGCTGAGGGAGGGTCAGCTGTGCCACGCCTCCATCACGAGCTTGCATAACGTGTGTAAGACTAGCAGGTCTGGTTGGGTAATCTATTGCTGGAGTTGGCAGTTAATGGCGCTGTAACCTGATCAAAGTGCGAGACTGTCGGCCTTGTCACAGCATCCTCCTCGTATTCAAAGACAACACGGCACGTCATGGCGATCCTTCTTACTGTGACGTTGGAAGGATTTGCGGGACATGTCTGTTTGTCAGAATGAGCGGCATATGTGCATATCAGGCTGTCAAAGTGTCTTGGATGTCAGATGCAGGCGTGAGCATGTACCCTCCGATGTGGTGGATACTCAGTTCCGTCATCGTGGGCAAGGCCGAAATAAACTCAGCTCGCCCTACGGCTAAACCCTTTAGCCATCACCGGACCTTTTTTTTAGTAAGCTTAACTCCCCAATGAGACGTTACTCTCTATGCTTACTGGCTTTCTCGGACTCAGCCCTACCTCGCAAAGACGGCTTGGGCAGGCCGTGTCTTGACCCGGAAATCAGTGTTACCGGAGGGCAAATGGGCTGGCTGATGGTGTGCAACCAAGACAAAAGGGTGGTGGCTTCCAAGTATACGAGCCATTCCCCACGATATGATCAAGAGGCCTCTGAGATGGTAGAATCTCTGCATTCCATTACGTCGAGGGCGAAGGTGTAAGCCTCCTCGCAAGCCCGCATCTGCTAGCTTGCTTTTGGAGCAAACATCAGCACCGAAAGCGCACCACTACGGCAGATGCCAAGACCGAGCTGAATATGGTCGACCTTGAATGATGCCGTCGTGCCGTGCGCCATTCCAATAGAGCCTGATGTGATTTCAGCTATGGGTAGCTGCTGCGCCCATATTCCATGTGGCATTCATACACGTGCGATGCGTGATGACAATTGATACTCCATGAGCCTGGTACACGTTACATAGCTACGTAAGACTATTGTATTCGCAATTGTGGCAATGCTCAACGCAAGAAGACTCTTTCGGCGAAGAGTTACACAGCAGGCCATTTCGCCGACATGTCTCGTAGCACGTATACCATCCTTGAAAATAATGCCTATTATGAAGCAGGCTGTGAGGTCTTGGCTGTTTTGCTGTTTTCAGTAAGCAGGATGCGAGGGAGGAGTATGCGTCTGCCATAAGCAGATCCTTCCGAGAGTATACGGGGTGAGATGGAGTCTGCCGTTATTTGTCATCCAGCTTGGATGTAGGAATTGTCAGTTGGAATGGGGACATGCCATTTGTTTGAACTTCGCCGCACACTGCCTGAAGCTGTAAATAGGCTCTTCCGATATAAGCCGATGGATGAATAGGCTTCGTATGCCAGTCAGCAGGCAACAGATGAGCTCCCGTTTTCAAACGGGTCCGTGAGTTATGCTGAGTGACGGGACGGGTAAGTCTCTCAAATGTGCTCCGGCCTTGATGTTTCCCATCTTCCATATCGTCTAGATAAGTCGATAATTGCAAACGAGCTACCACGAGTGCTGCTTGACGAATGTCTTTAGGTGCTAGTTGAACGTATCAAACATGACGGTCAAAAATAGAAGGAACCCTTGCTATGTGAGGGGCGAAGCAGGCCTTAGTAAGGAGTAGAGGCTGGAGATTCGGAACATATTGACTGGAATGAAGGCCAACTCACACCAAAGCTGTGTCAGTGTTGTTGTTCACCCAAAAACAACTCAAAGACAGGCAATGTGTATCTTGCGTGACGAGAAAGGGAGATGCGAGTGGTTATTGGGTGAGTTTAGTTTCGCTTGTAGAACTACGCCGGTTTCATGTGCCCGAAGAAACACTACGCGCGTACTGAAACATGTGCCCGGATGCCACTATCGATATTCAGATGTTTAAGAACTCGAAATTATCTTTGAGAGGAACTACGGAAGCCGAAACACGCACAATACCAGCAGAACAAGTGGCTGCAAGGATGCCGATGGGTGACTTGAAAGAGGTACATTTTGCGACACAGGCTGGATGTTGGGTGAGAGGATGAGCAAGACCAAGAGACTATATGGGAGGGGAAACAAGCTTACTAAATGTAAGCCTTCGTTTTTATAGAGTCTCATCAGTGCTGGCGGGTTTCATCCGGCGCATGGGGTGGATCTTGAAGTTGTGGTCATCAAAGAAGGGTTACCTAGTCAGTTAGATATTTGACTCTTAACCTTGAGATAAATAGGATCTTGAAGTAATACTTTTTCTTTTTGAAACGACTGAAACATGTGATCATTTTTGCAATTCTTTCGACTATCGGGTCTAACATGCCGTGCAAATGTCTGGAATTCCTATCAACGAGAGATAACCCAATTCCTGCGAGACATACCTTTCCCTAATCCCTCTTCCATTCCCGCAGAACATTAGCAAGTATATTATTGCCAGCTGAGGCCGCCAGCTTTGCAGCTCGCTTACACCTCCTCTCCAAAGTCTCAAGCTCAGTATCATTACGAATAAGTAGGCACGTAAGATCAAGGCGTTCATGTTCAGCAGCGGCTTCGAGCGCTGTACGTCCTCCAGTCGCTGCCGGTGGCGCGTTGATATCAGCGCCTTCTTTAAGTAGCATCAGCGCAATACGCAGATGACCCGCCATTGCTGCCTTTTGCAATGCCGTTGCCCCATGGTACGGACTTGCCGGAGCATTGACATCGGCGTCGTGTAAAAGCAGAAACTTGACCATGCGAACAGATCCTCGAGCAACTGCCGCTTGGAGCGCTGTTTCGCCCCACTGTGAACTAGCAGGAGCGTTGATATCTGCTCCAGCTTGCAGTAATATGTCAACGAGCTCGGTCTTTCCTGATGCAGCTGCTCCTTGAAGGGCCGTCTTGGAATGTGGACCAAGAGCGGGGGAATTGACGTTGGCCCCGGCTTTGAGCAAAGCTTGTACTGTCCAGATAGAACCCTTTGCAGCAGCGGCCTGGAGAGGGAGACCATGATCTGAGTTCACATCAACATGGTGGCTCAACAAAGTACGGACAAGGTCCTCGTTGATACTCCATCGGCTCACTGCTTCTAGAAGTGGCGAGTCACGCTTCACACCTGGAGGATTGTTCACACTAACCCCATGTGAAAGTAACAACTCGACCATCTTGAGCGAGTTGTTGAGGACCGCCTGTCGGAGTGCTTCCACGCCAACTTGGCCGCCTAATGTTGGTTTAGCGCGTAGTATAGCACGCGCTATATCTAGACTATCTCTCTCGACAGCGAGTTCGAGCGGTGTCTTGCGCTTATGGGTTCTGTCGACATCTGCACCGGCATCCAAAAGCCAGCACACCATGTCAAGGACATCCAGACTCGTCGCTATTCCGAGAGGCGTCTGCTCCCCCCCGCAGCCATTTGGATCTGCTCCACCAGCTATCAGAGAGTGAGCCAGGTCACGGTTCTGATTGGCAATAGCAAAGCCGAGCGCTGAAGACCCTTCTTTAACCGATTCCGGTAGATTGAGGTCCGCTCCCCTTTCAATCAACATCGCAGATACCCGTTCATTACTGAACTCGATTGCAGCTTGCAAGGGTGTTCGTCCGCCTCTTTCAGAGGATGCAGGGCTATCAATATCAGCCCCAAGGTGAAGTAGCAGTTCCACCATCTCGGTATTCCCGCTGGCAGCAGCTGCCTGAATGCATGTGCGGCCATCCGTGGGCGCAGGTGCAGCATTGATATCAGCGCCAGCATTGACCAATAACTTGACCAAGTCAATGTTCTGTGATTCAACTGCTGCTTGAACTGCGGTACGGCCTTCACAAGAACTTGGGAGGGCGTTGACCTGAGCGCCCGCTTTGAGTAGGTACTCGACTAGATCATCGTCTCCCGATCCTGCAGCTTCTTGGAGAGCGGTTCTCCCTCTTTTGCGATCCTGAACGGCGCTGTTCACATCTGCCCCTTTCTTCAGCAATAGCTGAGCGAGCTTCAGGTTTCCTAGTGCCGATGCCATTTCCAATGCAGTGCCTTCACAGCCTCTAGCATTGACATCCGCGCCCAGGTTCAGGAGCATTCGAACCAGAACGACGTTTTCCCTTGCCACAGCTGATATGAGCGCCGGTCGTAGCCTGCAACCAAACTCGCAATAACCATGATGGTGTTCTTCTTCTTCCTCGTCCTCCTCCTCGCTGAGTTTACCACTGTACATGAGCCTTGGAAAAAGCTCTCTGACCGGGAAGCCGTGAATATCCGCACCGGCTTCCAGAAGAACTTGCACCATCTCCATATTGCGTCCGTTCGCTGCCATTTGGATTGGCGTTTCCACAACATCGGACCATTTCTCCTCTACGGAGCGTTTGCACACACCTTGATACGCCTTGCCGATTGGACAATCAACGTCAGCTCCCGCTGCGATCAAAATCTCAGTGATGTCGATATTGCCGAGGCTCACTGCAATTTGCAGTGCTGTGCCGTGGCCCGCTGACATTTCGTTAACCCGGGCGCCAGCCTTCAGCAGCTTCTGAACAAGGTCTGGATCCCCATAGCGTGCTGCTAAATTGAGCATCGTTGTCGGGCGGTCCCAATCTTGGCCTGCTGCGTTCACATCCGCACCCCCATCAACCAGCATTCTCGCAATGACCGAGTTCTTATAGCGGCCACGGATTGCACTGTGGAGAGCTGTCCTGGAGTCGGGGTGGCTATTCTGATGGTGAACATTGGGATTGGCCTTGGCGTCTAGCAAGACCTTTACAAGGGCGACGTTTCCTTGATCCGCAGCCACCTGCAGGGCAGTTCGCTTTTCTGGCATACCAGCGAGAGTATTAGGGTCAAACCCTTTCGCGAGCAGAGCTTTAACCAGTTTGACTTGTCCAAGTCTGGCAGCACTCACTAGGAGGTTGGAGGCAAAGATCTTTGTGGTGGGGAGCGGATTTCCCAGTAAACTCTCCAAAGTCCAGAGGTGTCCACTGTCGATAATCCACCTCAAGAGTTTGTCGGTCTTGTTGTCGGATAAGAGGTTGTTTGAGGAGAGGTAGACCGTATAGCGGAGCAGTTGAAACACTGCCTCTTGGCCCGAGGCAGTTGAAAGCCTCTTTACGTGGTGCACGAGGTCTCCGTCATGTCGATCGATGGTGATTTCTTCCAAGCTCGACGAGATTCGAGAGGAGTAGTCTGGGTTGTCCGGATCGATGGACTCGTCGAGACACTCTCCGAGGAGTCCTCTAGCCTCACGGCAACTAGGATCGAGCAGTGAAGAAGCCTGTGCCTGTTCCTCGTTGGCAGAACTCGGGTCCCAACCCAGCGACAGATCCAGTTCATTGTTCGGGAAAGAAGGAAGTGGCTCGGTGCCAAGGTCGCTGTAGAAGCCCATGGAGTGCTCCCATTCTGTCGGATTGTATGCGGATGGGAGATTCATAAAAAAAGGGCTAGCGTCCACTGTAAGACACTCGACTGTTGTTGAGGCACTGATGAGCGTCTGGTCAAGGCAAGGACTTAGCAAATTCAACGTACTGGGTGACTCCACAAAAGCCTGGAATTGGAACCACGGTATGTGAATAGTTTGGATGCCTGCGGATAATTCTCCTGGCGGAGTACGAGCAACCACGCCGGTTGAAAGATCCATTGGGATATCTAACTGTGTCAGCGTCTGCCTGTTTCTCTGTCATGTTCGCATACAAAACTTACCTGATCCTTCTATGTCGGATTGGGAGCCGGCATATCTACCTGTCTCTTTTCTGAGCTTCTTCCACGGGATTAATCTTCCGTTGATGAGGATCTCGGTCGCCTTTCCCTCCAACTTCCGCTTCTGAACTTGCTGGGCTGCAACCTTCCACTTCTGGTTGGTTGAATTCTTCTCCATTCCCCAGTTCTTCAGCTTTCGCACGTACTGGGCTTTACTGTTGACATGTTGGCACACCGCTTGCTCAGCTTGTTGTGGAGGATCCATGAGTCTCATCATCTCAGCCAGTGTCATTTTCTGGCTTAGGTACAAGTCAGAATTGATTGCTTTGAGCGATTCCCACTCCTCTGGAGCGATGCTTCTTGAGCCTGCCATGTTGTTGAGAGAACGTGTAATTGAATTGAAGGAGTGCGGTCGTTGCTGAGAATCGGGTGTTGTCATGGTGCGGTCTGTGTCCTCTTTTATAACTTCCAAGATGAGGCTCGAGGAAAATTTTGGCTCGACCCAACACCGACAAAGAAACCCAGAATAATCAGTGCGCTTGCTGCGGCGATTTCATTGGTAAGGAATCCCGCGGCGCCCCCTGACGAGGTTATATGTGGTTGCCAGAATTTGCGACTGACACTGCATTCTTAGCGTGGGAGAAGCCGCCAAGGGGCCAGTGACACATGGAGTCGTGTGCAGAGTTGATAGATTCTCTGCTTCAAACAAGGGATAGTCGAGGTGGCTACTTGAATGGCCTAGTGGACGAGGAGAATGAAAATATCTTCAGTCAGACACAGTATGAGCGTGCTATGGGGATTGTTAGGCGAGTTCCAACCCCTTCACTTTTGTCTTCGCTGTTCCGATTTGGACCCGGATACCTCGGCAAGAGCTCAACTTTGAAACCTTTTGTCCCAGGTCATTTTGCCGCTCTTGATATGTACCATCAAGGATTCCTGGGCTAGTAGCCAGGCGACTCCTCTGATTCTGCCGTCACTGCTCTCAGTCGGAGTGCAATCCGAGGCATCGGTGGAATACGGCCATTGTGTTCTATCTTGACTGCACTATCATCCTACAGGGTGCCCACCAAACGTACTATGCCTGTCAAGGTGACCGGGCCATTGGTTCCCTCCATTAGGCTTAACTTTGACTTTGTAGTTTCTGCTGTCACGTCGCTGGCTCCAACTTCTAACGTCCACGCATGGCATAATTAGCCTGACATCTGCCAGGTTAAGGCTCTTTTTTGCACTTCTGTTTCATGTTCTTGCAGTGGTGATTGCTATAGGCTAGAGAAGATAGTAAGGCAACCGTCAGTCGAAAGAAGACGTTGGCGAGGTCATCTATGGCCGATATAAGACGAATGATGTGATACCACTCAAGGAGGTATATACCTAAGCCTTTATCATACAGACTACGGTACATATTACCTCCCTCGCATACGCATGACAACATCCGGGATTCAACGTCTGCAAGACTCTCATGAGCCTACCAACCCCTTTCAAAGCCGAATGTGCCCTATCTACGCTTGCGAGGAAGTTGGCCGTCTTGTTCAGGTAATGTGTGGCATTGGCCACGACGGCGTTTGTGAGCAGCAATCTTTAATCTATCTGGGATTTGCGTAGGCTTGGATACATCAGGATATTCGAGGCTGTCAAAGCAGGTGTCGGTGTTATTGCAGGGCAGGTTCTGGTCGGATCTAGGGCCACATGGGCTGGCTTGTGGTACTGGAGAGAGGACAAGACTGCTGAGCTGATGCGTGAGTACGGGGATGAACTAAAAATATCGATATGTGCAAAATTTGGATGCAATTAGGGGTGTATCTCTTCATGTACTATCAGTTTACAGCATCAGCCTGGGCCAAAGGTCACAGCTCCGCTCCCCTCTACTTGTCTAATGCTTCCAGAGCAACAGTTGTCAGAGCACAATGTGCAACAATGATCTCGTTCACATGTTCAGATCATGCGGAGAATTATGAATCCCCCTCATCGTCTGTTTATGGGTGTACCACAATGGGTTGCACTTGTGAAACAGCTGCCAGGTATAAAGTTGATGGATGAACCTACCAGTAAGGGTATGCCTGATATACTGGTATAATCCAGCATCAGCGGCGTTCCCTTTTCACTGTAGGATTTGCACAGCTTTGGGAAACCCCCATCAGCTAATATGTCTCAGCTAATGCATTTCGTCACGGAAGCATTGTCTGAGCCGGATCATCACCGAGGTACAACGCATCCTACACGCCGTGAATCCGACCTTTAACCAGGTCTGATATTCACGCCCCGATAGCAGGGGATTATAAATAATCTCCAAAATCCATCTAGAAGGCATCGGCTTCATAGAATCTCCAATCACGACAGCCTCGAAAAATCGCCTATCCTCCTTCAAAGCTCTATCCAAGCCGCACATCCAGAAACAATGTGTATCATCCTGCAAGTTTACTACCACTGCTCATTCTGCGATTTTGTCATCACGACACGCACCCACTATAGATACTGCCAACACCCGGGAGACAAAGAAAAATGCGTGATCCATCCAAGGAGGTTAAAGCAACAGCTATTCTGGACATATTGCAAACGCTGCAATCCGCGATATTGGGGAGACCCGGCACTGCTGAATATTCCACTAGGGGCGGATGGGCCGGTTGAAGAAACGAGAACCGCGTGAGGAGCAGGTAGTACGGAGTTGAGTTCGATACGCCCGTGGGCTAGTCATGAATTCTTGCAAAAGTTTAGTGGGAGTTTTTGAGGAAGAGTCGGCTTCATGTGTGACCCCTGCTATGATTAGCGCTATAGTGTTCTAATTTAGCTCCTCTGCCATCACACACCGGCTTCTGTTCTGGCGCGGATGTTATCATCAATCTTTTTTCGGAGGCTGATTTGACGCAAAGCTACGAAAGTTGTGGATGGTGGAATCACTATATGATACGACAATGGGACTCAAATGGCTGAGAATAGCCATTTCTATGAAGGAAAGTACCAAAGATGTGAATTGAGATCCCGAAGCCTGTTTCGAAATACCCGAAGCGATGTCGGTGGGTAAGTGTAGTATTGCATAGTTGTCAATCTGTTAACGGAGGTGTGGCCAAGGAAAATGGGGATAAAGAGTGAAATACCAAGACAAGGGAATGAAAGAAAAAAGCCCGTTCGATATCCAGTTCTGACCGACCCATACGGACATGATCACCCAGTTCCTACTCGTCAGCCTTCCAGACCATCTTGACATACTCTTCAACGTCCGCGAGGAGCTCTTTGGGTCTCTCCATGGCCCCGAAATGACCTCCATGCTCGTGCTGGTTAAAGTACACGAGGTTGCAAGTCTTGGCCGCCCAGCTCTTGGGAACTGGGAAGATCTCGTGCGCAAAGAGGGAGTAGCCGCATGGCTTTGCAACATATGGGAGTTGCACATGAGTGAGGTTGGTGAGTGTACTGATCCTCGCAATCTTGGGCTTCTCATCTGGGTTGCCCATTCCGCGGTTGTGGTACATGGCCCGAGGGTAAGTATCTGTCAGCCAGTACAGTGTCACCGTCTCGAGGATCTTGTCGAGAGGAGGATCTTGATCAGTCCATGCGAGGACCTTCTCTCCGATCCAGCTGAGTAGTGCCAACGGGCTGGAGCTCAATGCCAATCCGATTGTGGCACTTCGTGTCCCTTGCAACAGTCCAAAGGCATTTCCTGTATCTAGGAACTCCTTGGCCTTCTCGAGAGCGTTCTTCTCGAGCTCGTCTGTGAGAGGATCGTCTTTGTCCAGTGGCGGGATACTCATCATGTTGACGTGCATGCCCTTGCAGGCATCCGAGGTCATGGCCAGGAATCGGCTGACGAAGCTGCCAAGGTCGCCGCCCTGGGCAAGATATCCAGAGCCAAAGCCCAAACCGAGCATTAAGTTGTTGAGCGCGCTGGCTGCCAGATCTACGCCATAGTCAACATCGACGGGAGGACCGGAGGAGTAGGCGTAGCCGGGGAGTGACGGGACGATGACGTGATAGGGCAGATCTTGGGGAGTGTACCGCTCCTTGAGGAGGTCAAGAAGATCGAGGAACTCGCAGATGGAGCCAGGCCAGCCGTGGAAGAAGGCAATGGGGATAGCATCAGGCTTCTCTGAGAACAGAGCCAAGAAGTGAATCTCAATGTCGTTGCCCTGAGAATCCTTCACCGAAGCCTTGAAGTTGGGGAAGGAGTTGATGCGATCTTCATGCTGACGCCAGTCAAACTTGTTTAGCCACTCATTCTTTGCATTCTCGAGCCAGTCTCTTTCCATTCCATACCTGCGACCAGCATTGGTGTTTTCAAAGACGGGAGGGGCAATTGGGGAGAGCTCGAGGAGCTTCTTGAAGTGCTGGAGCTTTTCTTCGTCCACATGAGCCTTGAATGGCTTTACGTCGAGGGTGACGCCGGCGGGGAGGGTTGCGTATTGGGCCATGATGGAAGGAATAGAATGGAATGTTTGAGAATGAAGAAGAATAGTGTTTGATGATTGAGGCAAATGAAGTGAATGATGAGTGTAGAGTGAATGAATTATCTCAAGAAAGCCGGCCAAACTCGCCCCTTTATGCCAAATTTGGAAGTGACAACTCAGAATATTGGATGATTCTTCAAGATTCTCCAAAGTCGTAGAAATATCTAGAAGATTCTTTGATGGAGGAGTAGTTCAGGGATTAGCGTCCAAGTGCTTATCTTGAAAGCCACATACGAAATGAGGGATGCGGGACAGACACATGTGGATAAACCAGGCGCCTGATTGTTATTGGTATCGTAATAACGGGAGAGTCTCTTCTACTATTGAAATATTATCATCCTGCGTCTCAATCCTTATTGGCACAGATAAACTGCTCTGGGAGGGATCAATAAGTGCGGTGTCGTCATGGTCGTGATACGCGCTAGGCAGCAGCTCTCTTTCAGGCACCGCTAATGTCTCAAATACTTGAGATTCTTCCCTCTGTTTGAACAAGACGTATTGTATTCATTTACTCATAAACTTCATGTCGGGGTCAGCCTTGATCTGTCCTACTTCTCACTGCCTTCTCCACCCTTTCCATCGGTATCATCACCCTTGCAGCTTTCCTTGGACTTCTCCTCACCCTTCTCCTTTGCCTTTTTATCATCACTCTCGCTCTTTTCATTTAGCTTCACTTGGATAGCAAGTAGAGAAGATAGGTGACTCTGGGCTTGCTCGGTCCAAGACGCGTTATTGGGGTTCGCAGGATCTTCAAGCAGTTCCATGAAGGTCTCAAAAGCCCGCCGGTGGCTGTCCCATCTATTCTTCAAATCCTCCTCTGTCTCAACGGGAAGGGGAGTATTCTCCTTTGTCTCCTTCTTGTCTACCATCTTGATCGATGTTCGCGCGTCGATGATTCCTGAAATGGGTGCGTCTAGCTTATGCCTTCTTCGCATATGATCAACAAGATTCCACCGTCGAGGAAAGCCGTTGCCTGGTATTGCTCGCTCGCAGCCTTCCTGTGGACAAAGATATGGCTTATCGCCGTAGCCGTGTAGAGCGTGAGCCTCTCGCTCGTGACGAAAGAGGCAAGCCGTGGAAGAAAAGGAAGTGCTTTGGCAGCCTGGAGCTCTGCACTTGTACGGTTTGAGGTGGGAGTCGATAAACTTGCTGTGAAGAAAAAGGGGTGAGTGTTCGAACTGTACTTTGGCGTGATTAAGTACTTACTCGAATGTGCACTTGAGCTTGGCCGGCTTGTGATTGCAACCTACTTCCTTCTCCCAAGGACAGTGATACAAACCATCCGGATCTCGGGTGCCCTTGTACAGTGGATGATCACGCCCCGGTGGCTTGCTAATCAGTGACTTGTCAACGGGTCGCTGATTCAGATGAGCTGGGTTCATCGTATCACTGCCAAAGAGGGCCTCGATAGCCTGGGAATGATCCTCGACCGCTGGCTCAACTGAGGACAAATCATCCTCCCAAAGAGGGCGTGCTGGGCTGCTAGCCTCAAAAAGTCGCATTGGAGAGTCTGGGACTTCGAGGAGGAGATGTAGATTGCTAATCTCTGCTGCAACTGCTGGGCTGGATGGCACGATCGCTCCATGGTGCTGGAAAGGCTCGTCTGGTTCGAAAACAGGCCAGTCCGGAGAATCCTGAGGCGTGGGGATGCTGTGTACTCCCTCATATTTCTCGGTCTCTTCTGGCAGTTCATCATAGACGGGCTTCATCTCTTCATCTGTCGAAATCTGCCGTGGGTCTGTTTCCTTGGCATTGAGGTCTTGGCCTTGTCGCTCCTCGAGTTCTTGCGTGAGACCACCTTCATCATTTGGGATTTGAGCGTCAACACCCGTGACTTCAACCTTGATCGATGGGCCGTAGGTAGGCAACCAGTCATCGTCAACAGCCAGGGCTTGCTCTTCACTGCAAGTGATATTATTTAAGCCGTCTGTCTTGGAACTCTTTTGATCTAGCTCCACGTAGCTGATGCCTGGCGATGGACATGCTGTTGGTCTGTCCTGGGGCGATGCGCTAGGCTCATCTTTTTTCACTATGTTGCTGGGGATGTTGACGGCATCTGTGTAACCGGCAGGATGTGGTTGAGTCTCAAGTTTGGTGTCACTCGACGAGGGTTCATCTGGTTGGCTGTCTTGGGTCTCGGTACAACGCTTCTTGCTATTTGGATGGGGCAAGACTTGATCCTCGCAAAAGCTTTGTGGGTCTGAAGACTGTGGTGGCTCTGGAAAGCCAGTATCTCGTGGCCGCTTTCTGCTTGCTGGTTCTAGCAGTAGCTGTATGAGATTTGCAGGCGGGCGTCGTCGTTGCAGTGATTCAGATAAGAAACCTTGGTTGTGATCCTCCAGCTTGATGAATCTCTGATGTCCTGGACCGACTGGCTCTGAGGGACATATTTCCTGCTCGGACCGTGTCAGCAGCAGCCTGTTCTTGCTCTTGGCCTCGAGCAGCACCGTCTGCAACTGTGAGCTAGACAAAGGCTGCGGAGTCATTTGCACAAAGGCGAAGGATCATCACTCTAGTCCGAGATTAGAGTAGAGTATGATCGCGTGGGCTAGGAGGAATAAGGAAGTTTCGTCCGTCGGTCCGGAGCAAATGTCAGCCTATTCTCAAGGGTACAGCCGGGCGGGGGTCGAGCCAATGGTCAGCTCTTGAGGTCAGCCCAATCATCATGTCTGAAGGTGTGGCCTGGTCTTGGCTGGACAGGGATGCTTGGGACCCGCCTGGTCTGATCTGGGGGAGGGTCGTCATCTTGGATGGCTGAGTTGGCGCAGCCTTATTTGGTGGTCGATGTGCTGCCTGGATATCGTAGGGCTGGACCAGAACCTCGCAGGCACGGCAGAGACGGCTCGGATAAGCTTTATTCTTTAGTCTTAGAGCCGGTAAATTGTTGCAGGGGCATGCAGCTGCAGTCCCCTCTCCTAACACCACCTAACGTGACCTAAGACTACGCCCGGGACTGCTTCTTCACATCCTCAAATGCTGGCTGCCAAGGAAACCCCACAACTTGTTTCACATTAAGCCGTTGCCCAGCTTTGAGGGATGCGAAAAGGGCTGGAATACGAGCCTTGGTTGGCCTACAAGGCGGCGCAGCAGAACCAACAGCTGGCGATTGGTTATGATAAGAGTGAAGGATCCCTGCTAGCACCATGTTACCCAACCCAAACATGCCCCGAGGGCGAATATAAAGATGGTGGCACTCTGCCTTCCCAGTATGCTTTTAAATAACCTTGTTCGAGGCCGATAGGCGAATATTCGCCATGACGAGCACTTCAACCGACGTCCTGACACCGACCACCAACGGACTCACCACCAAGACAACGTCGTTAACGATCCCTCGTTTTACCCCCGGGCCAGGATGCGTCAACGCTTCCAACATCTTCTACGAGACAGCCGAGTGCTCCTGGGGCACTGGAATAGGCCTATATAAGCCGGATACGCACACATGCACCTTCTTTGGGATTGATGGAGTTGGGGATGAGCCAAACAACGATTGCCTCCCAGGTTACCGTGATATCGCAACGGCATGCCCTGTTGAGTACACGGTGGCGAGCACTTGGGATTGGGAAAAGTCCAACGGCGAGACTACTCGCGAGATTTACTGTTGTCCAACGTGAGCAGCCAAGAAATGTGCACACCTGGCGTTGACTAACTCGTGGGACATACAGTGTCTATGACTTCAAGTGGCGTGGAATGGCAACCTTGACCGACAATAGAGGCAGCTCCGCCAGTCTGACGATATCCTCTTGCGTCGCCAGGCAACCTTCATTTTCTGGTAGCCCTCCATGGGCAATGAACATCAGCTACTGGTCGACATCTGGCGACAGGCTCGTCAAGGCCGCGACAACCGCAGAATTCGACCCCGAGACGGACAAGCTCGTAGCCTCGGCTGCCACGATAAACTACGTAATCAACAAACGCGGCTCAACTTGTGTTCCGGACTGCTCAACGCCTTATACGGGTGGAGAGTGGCCACCAACGGTTACGGGGACATCGTCAACTCAGCCGGTAAATGATTCGCCCCTTAGGGGTATGGAGAACTTTATTTATGTAATTATTGGAGTTCTCGTGGGTGTTGCACTTCTCTGTACTGGATGTTGCATTTGGGGTTGTAGGAGAAGGAAAAAGAAGGAGAGGGCGGCGGCACGAAGACAGGCATTGGAGACGGTGCCGGAGGATCAAGGGACAATACAAATGGGAAGTATGGAGGGAGCTAGGAAAGTCGACTAATGTCTAATATCTAATGTCAATACGCCTTAATAGTAATGCCATCCTGAACTACTGGCTCCAGGCCTTGAACCAGATCGTTGGACGAAAGCCCTACGCGACTACTATAACATGGAAGACCAAAATTGTCCAGAGAGCGATGCCTGGTTCACATTGGCTATCTTGAGTTGTGTCCGTCGAATGCTGCTTAACATTTCCGGCTTGATCGTTGCTCTTATTTGCGCCTGGTGAAATACTATGGTGAACGTAATCGTATGCTTTACGGACAAACACGACAGCTCAAGGTTGTTTATCTCCCACAAAGCTCACCAGCCATGAGGTCAGCTGAAATAACATGCTCCACATCCTGAACATCTCCAACATGGAGCGCCATCGCCATTCCCCTCGCCATATGCACCAGCATGTGGCAGTGCAGTATCCAAATGCCTGGATTGTCCGCCACCAACGCCAAGACTACATGACCCCTTCGAGGCACGCTGACTGTATCCTTGCGTAGTGGAAAGTCCAGATTGAGGCCATTTGGAGGCTGGTCACCAGAGTAAGGATTGTAGCTACCCCAACCACCACGGCCTTCATCCCTGTAGGACGAGAGAACGTAGAAGGAATGACCATGTAAATGAAAGGGATGGGCACCGTCGTCGAGGTTGTTGATGACAATGTCCACTCTTGTAGGCTCGGTTGAAGACAAGCCGATGAAGGGGACAAGTTGGTTCTCGTCCCATGCAGTCCTGTTTTGAGAGAGTAAAGGACGGCTTTGTGGCTTCCATGATGTATGGTTGATGAAACCAACGGGCTGGTAGTCCAAGTGTGCTAACTTCTCAGTCTTTGCGTAAAAGACAAACGTCTCCTTTGCTCTAGGCGGGATGTCAGAAACTCGCGTGGCAGCCGTGACGTTTTGGAGATCGAGGGCTCGAGTGTTGCTCGGTGCATGTTGCTCTCTGTGTTTACTTTCACGGGAAGTTTCTCCGATAATGGGAAATATTTGGGTCGGGTTCAATGCTGGGTTGGGATATCCAAAGTTTCTAGATTGGTTGTTAGCATTCTACACGAAAATACAGATAACTGCAACTTACTCAGAGTCCAGGTCTATACTCAGCCAATGATCTCCCGGATAGTCTTTAATCCACTTGACATCAACGTCTACCCTTTCACCGGGATAAATAATGCCGATAGATTCGCTCGCCTCTGCGTGAACGCTGAACCCGCCATCTACGCGAACTGGATGCATTGTCGCTCCGTCTATCTGCACGCTGAAGCCTGCGACTGAACCCGTATTGACAAAGCGCAATCTCATGGCCTTCTCTCTTGACGGATTGAGTAGTGGTGCAAGCTCATGTGCTGCAATCTGAGAACAGACAACTGGCCGAGCAGGAACCGCCATGGAACAGTTGAAGCGTCCTCTTCCATTTACCAGCAGCGAATCTGGGACGGGCTCATTTCCTCGGCTGCTGGCATCAGCGTACCAAGCCAAGATTTCAGTCTGGTTTCTATGAAACCAATCGCTGACCATTACCAAGTAGTCCTCTGGCGGTGGGTTTTCTTCCCGAGGAGAATGTACGATCAGACCTCCCCAGAGCCCGTCAGCTCGTTGAACGTCGGAATGGCTGTGCCACCAGAAGGTGCCGTGCTCATCGTCGCCAATAGTGAAATTGTAGACAAAGTTTTGGCCTGGTGGTATCGGACATTGTGTGATTCCCACAGCACCATCCATCAAGTTCTGGTGTTTCATCCGAAGACCGTGCCAGTGCAGAGAAACACCCTCTTCTTCAAGGCTATTACGGATTTGCAGCACAAGCCGGTCACCGGATCTTGCCTCGATGGTTGGCCCCGGGAACTCATCTGCAGTGTTGAGTTAGATACGAGATATGAGTGCAGCATTGAAACTTACCGTTGACAAGATATACTCTCTTCTGAACACCATCTGGCGATCTGAGTCCAGCTGTGATGGTCCAATTGAAGCTGAGCGTTGCTGGAGGTCTGGATGCGTGCTCTTCTGGATGCAGCCGAATGCCAAGGCGACCACCCTCTTCGGGGCCTTTCAGGGCCTTCAGGGTTCCTCTTGATGAGAAAGCGGCGCCAAGGATACATAGTAACGCAATAGCGACAACGACTGCTATAAGACACCAAACACGTCGTCGTACAAACCTGGCCCACCTTCTCACTGTACGATGTGAAGAATTAGGCCGCGTCTTTGGATCTTCATCTTGCAGCTCGAACTCGTCAAGGAGACCATCATGTTCCTCATCGTGGGCCACCATGGTTGTGCTCTGTCATTGTTTCGTTGGACACAACCTCGGCTCCTTGATGATTTTAGAGTAATGAGCGATATTCGACTTCAACTCCGTGCCGTATTTCCGCAGCGTCACGTGTGAGTGCAACGTCCTTGTGATGCTGTTGATAAGTAGATCTCGCACGAGATGCAATAGCTCAACGTGATTGGTTGGTTCGTCGACGTTTCACATGGACCCAGTTTGCATCGGTCGGGGGAATAAGTTAGCATATAACATCTCCTCCAGATCCAGATGAGATCTGCATTTAGAGTTACAGTAAGAGTGGTTTCATTTATTTCCGCGTGATATCGTCTGCTAATCACAAAAGGCGGATTTGAAACGTGTGACTCGGTCCTTATCAACCATCTCAACACCGAACAAACTACCATCGTCATACTCCACCGGGATCCTTGAGAGAACTGCCAAGTATATGAATCCACCATGTTGCAACATCTCGAGTCTTGGCTTCTTTGGACTTGGCAGTGCATATTGAACTGGCCTGGCTGTTTCGACATGCTCATCACTCGAGGCACTGCTTGGGTCCTTGCGGCCGTCTTGGCTGTTACAGGCCCTGCGGAATCAAAGGGTCTGGCTGATATCGACCATGTGATCCTGTTCATGCAAGGTTAGCCATCTATTTCTATCAGTTATTGGCATCTTATCTAACCATGTGATAGAAAACCGTGCCTTTGACCATTACTTTGGTACCATGGCCGGCGTTCGCGGCTTTGCAGACCCAAACGTTCAGTACAACAATGGAGTTCCAGTCTGGAAACAGCTGGTAACTCCTAACCTGAGCAAGGACACTGACTACATTACTCCTTGGTATCTCAACTACCTTGGAGGAACATGGCCAGAGGCTACTCAGTGCATGTCCGCCGGATCCAACGGCTGGGATGCCAACCAGGCTGCCTTGAATCACGGTGCCAACGACCACTGGGCTGTCAACAACACTCCCTATAGCATTGGTTACTATAAGAGAGAGGACCTGCCTGTTCACTTCGCCTTGGCTGAGGGATGGACCATCGGTGACATGTACCAAGAGTCAGTCATCGCATCTACCAACCCCAACCGTATCATGTGGGTTAGTGGCTCCATCAACGTCCCCGGCTCTCCCCAGACCAAGGATGAAGGTGGTTACCCTTATATCGACAACAATGAGACTCCTGGTTGCGACAAGGATGGAATCAACTGCTACCCCCTCAAGTGGAAGACAGTTGCTGAAAAGTACGAAGATGCTGGCGTTTCTTGGAGTGTGTACCAGGACGCTGATAACTTCGATGACAACCCTTATGCTTGGTTTGAACAGTTTCAAGACTCCAGTAGTGGATCTCCACTCAACTCAAAGGGTATGAAGGGGTTGTCTCTTGACACTTTCTATGCTCAGGCTGCCAACGGAACCCTTCCTGAGGTTTCCTACATCGTCGGACCTATGCAACTTTCAGAACATCCTCCTTACTCGCCCAATGACGGGTCCTGGCTACAGCGCAAGATTGCTGAAGCTGTCATCAACTCACCAAAGTACTCCAAGACCGTCTTGATGGTCTCCTACGATGAGACGGGAGGTTGGGCTGATCACGTCAGCCCGTATCATTCACCAGACGGAACCTCCGGGGAATGGCTTGATGATCCATACGGTGAAGCCGGTCGCACGCCCGCGGGCCCCGGTTTCCGCGTGCCTTTCTACATCATCTCGCCATTCACTCGGAACGGCGGAGTCTTTACTGAGCACTGTGATCACACTTCGCAGCTGATGTTTGTCGAGAAATGGCAGGCTGCTAAGGGTCGGGATGTCAAGACGGATGAGATTGTTCCATGGCGGCGCGAGAACATGGCTGACCTTGTCAATGCCTTCGACTTTGAGAATCCGGACTACAGCCTACCGAATCTTCCTGATGCCCCTGAGCCGCACAAGAACAGCAAGGGTGAATATGATGGTTCATCACACTGCGCTTCTCAGTATGGCAATGGACGGCCTACCGTACCTTATACTGGAGATGGCAAAGTCGATGACACCAAGACTCTCGCTGAAAAAGGCTTCAAAAGTGTTCGCGGCCAGCTCACAGAGGGTCGTACTCTTGTCTTTGAGAATTCAGGTCAAGCTCTGAGTGTTTCTTCACGTGGCCGAGCTGTTGGGTTGAGCGGTGCCACTCAGAACCACGACAATGTCGACCAAGGCTGGGTTATTCATGCAGTCGAGGTTGGCGGCGATGAGTTCACCATCAGTTCCGCCAACAATAACCTCTACATCTGCGATAGGTTGAGGCTTTGTAAGGCTTCCAACAACGCCATTGTCTTTGTCGTCGATTTCGAGCCGAGCAAGGGGTATTCGTTCAAGGCCAAGGAGAAGGGACAGTACCTGGCTGCCGGGAGGAGGAAG
This sequence comes from Fusarium vanettenii 77-13-4, assembly GCF_000151355.1. Lineage (NCBI taxonomy): Eukaryota > Fungi > Ascomycota > Sordariomycetes > Hypocreales > Nectriaceae > Fusarium > Fusarium vanettenii. The sequence continues at coordinate 199,646 of NW_003315846.1, read as the reverse complement.
CAGCTCAGTTGGCAAAAGAGGCCGGCTTTCTGGAATGTTTTCAGTGTCACTTACTAGTTGCCATATTCCCTTGGATTGGACGGCCCGTACGGGGTTACCCGCCAAAGGTGATCATCGCCACAGCTCGGCAGTTGATAGCCTTACCAAATAGGAAGTTCCTGGAGGCCTCATCGTGTCCATCTGCTGCAAGACAGGGTGGTTTCAGACCTCATCTCTCTCGCAATCTCATCTAATATGTTTATTTCTGCCTTGCCGTTTTCTCGCCAGATCACAAAGAAAGCAAACGCCATGAGCGCATCTGATTGGTCGACTCGTAACTATGTGATCCGCCAACCGGCAAAGACGGCCACTGCCGAGTTGTTGGCAGTAGAGTTCGCGTCCGATTCGTTCTGCCGTAGGGCAGCGCCACTTTTTGGCCTTGACGTTTGGGCCCGCGGAGCCCGAGTCAGCAGGGAAAATGGCCGAGTCTCGAACTTGAAGGTTTGGGTGCACGCACGCGCGGCTCATGTGCCCGCCTTACGACACTTGTTGTGCCAGACATGTGCAAGGTACATGCCGTCGTTCACTTTTTCTAGAAGAAGTTTCATCTATCAGTAGATTGTCTGAAGACTCTAGAGATATCATGACCGTCTCTGTTTCGGCCTCCCGGCCGGCACCAGGTCGCCGCTAGGGCTGAAGCCATCAGCACGATGCCATTCTTCCGAACGCCCAATTTCCACATTTATCGTACTTCGTATTCACAAGGCGTAGCTTACTTCAGTCTACAAGAGTCTACAGTGCGTCTATCGTAGAGAATGTTTCCTTCGTAAACAGCGATTGCGCGGCCTCCACCGCCAATCAAGATGCCCTCCTGACGGTGTCCGTGGTCACCGAGTCCGTGGCTATTTTTGCACAGCCACCAACTTCGATATGCGCAAGACATGAGATGCTTGACAGTATGGGTGCCGTGCTTCCGATCTCATACCAGGTGCCAAGCCAGGCGTCTGCCTTGCGTCTGATCAGGAGGGGATATAACTGTCCGAGAGCCCCCTATATGGAAGCCGAGCAGTAAGTGAAGTACGTTAGCATTTAAACTTGTTATTCCTTTCCATCTCAGCCTTTGTCTCTTTTCCATTTAGCCTTACATCCACTTTGCATTCCGATACCTCATCATGCGCGGGTCCAGCATGCAGTCCTCGTCTTCTTCTCTCACCTGTGAAGGCTGTTCCCAGCTAGACACACCCAGGCTATCAACATCTCCTTCTTCAACAACTCAAATCTCCGACGAAACTATCGTCTCTCGAACCTACTATGCCGCTTGCGATCTATTCCAGTTGGACTCCGGTCTTACTCCAAGAGATGATCACAGCATCAACAATGCCACGACGGTCTTCAATGAAGCATACCACCTCCACGCTCGAACTGCTCACATGGGCATTCTCGATCCTGCCTACAAAGTCTTTACCAGCCAGCAGGGCCTAGGCGCCTTACTTTACAAGCTTCAGGCCCGCACTGCCGTCGTTGCAGGTGACCCCTTATGCACACTTGAGCATCGGACGCCCCTCCTAAAGGAATTCGTCATCTTTCGCAAGAAACAAGGGCTTGGTATTGCATTTGTGGGCGCCAGTGAGGACTTTGCCCTGTACGTCCAGCAACAAGGATGGACGACACTACGCTTTGGCCATGAAAGAGTCATCAACCCTCTCACCAACAAAGTGTTGCGGAACCAAGCAAGCAAGCGCATGGTCAGCCAAAACAGAATGCTTCTTGATCCTAAACGGGGCGGTACATCACTAAAGATATACTGCCCAAGTATCACCGGTGTTGATGCTTCACTGGAATATCGGCTACAGCAGCTCTACGACGATTGGCGACTCGCGAGGAACACCAAGTGTGGGAAAGACTTGCAGGCCTTTGTCACCGTTTACGATCTCTTCTCATACCCAGATTCGACACTTTTTCTTTACACTACCGACAAAGACGGTCTAGTCACCGGATTCGCAACTCTAAGGGCACTTGGAGCCCAAAACGGATTTCACATCGACCCCTTTATCGCCTCTTCTACAGCCCCACGCGGCATCACCGACCTCCTTATCGTCACCGCCATGCAGATCCTCAAACATGCCGATATTGGCTACTTGAGCCTAGGCTTTGAGCCAGCTTCCGACATCCAAGAGGTGCATGGACAGACCAGGTTTGAGTCTTGGGTTTGGAAACAGGGCTATAACCGAGTTATCAAGTCGGTCCCTGTGACGGGAAAGACGGCTTATTTCAACAAGTTCTATCCTGATGACTCACTCAGTTCAGATTTGTTTATTTGCGTGCCTGGGAGGGGTATTCCGATTCGTGGATCACTTGCTCTTATGCAATTCGCCAACATGAATGTGTGGCAACTACTCACTCATAAGAAGGGGAAGCATAAGGGAACCCAAACTACATCATCTTCATAGCGTCGTAATTTTCTTTGTTGTACTATAGAGTGCATTTAGACTGGGCCAGCAGGACTTGGAACGCAAGGCAGCAGGAAAGGGCATGTTCACAGAATAGACCGGCTGTTAATTGTAACATATATACCGTTTCAATCATTCCCCCTTGCTCATGTCAAATTCAGTGAAACTGCCCACAGCGCCATCGCGAAACTGAGTGCTCCCCAAGTCGACTACGCACCTCCACGTAGACTCTTTGAGCCTAGGCCATCGATTTCAAGTAATAGCCACAATCACACCAGCGCTTGATCCAGCTGATGAGGAGCCTGCCGCAAGCCTCAACCTTTCCAGCTCAGCCACACCACTGATGACAATCTCATCCAACTGAGCTTGACTCAAGCCTGGCCTCTGGATCTCGATGCCTCCACCTTGACGCTTTTGGCTACCAGGACCTTTCTCCAGTCGGTAGGTGGCGAGGACACCGCCCCCGCTCTCGAGAATGAGGTTTCCGCCGCTTGAAAAACAACCGCCGCCGTTCTTTTGCCATGTAAGATAGCCCAGACCGGTGTTGCTGGGGAAGTCTTTCTTGAATTTGACGAAAGAGTTTCCAAGGTTCATGTCGACCTTGCTTGAGAAGGAATGATAGGTGAGAGTCCCGCATGGAGGTCCGTTGTCGCCGCGCATGACATGGACGGGCCCAGCTCCTGAAGACTTGAAGCCAAAGTTGAAGGTGTAAACAGTTTGGCCCGTTTTTGAATCCACCACATAGTACACCCTATCGCCTGCTGCCCTCACGTGGAGAGACGTGGGAGTACCAGAGGGCCCTTGGCCATATCCTTGTTGTTGCTGCTGTTGTTGCTGTTGTTGAGGTGGGAACCCATGAGAGGGGTGCTGATCATAGGGACCCTGAGGAGGACCCTGCTGATATCCGTGTTGAGGAGGCCCATTGTACTGCTGTTGTCCACCATACTGCTGAGGTCCGTTGTGCTGTTGTGGGTATTGGTTGGCAGGCGGCCATTGCTGGGGAGGAGGTTGTCCGTAGTAAGAAGGGGGGCCGTTTTGCGATTGCCAATCTTGCTGATACTGTTGGCCACCGTATTGTTGATCCGGGTACGGGGGCTGTTGCATTGGAGGCTGGGAATATGCGCCGTTGTATGGGGGAGCAGGAGAGTTGCTGTTTGAGTGCGAGGACGAGAGGGTTGAAAGGAAACCCTTGACGTGGTCACCAAGAGATCGGTCTGTCATTTTGAAAGGTGAAGAGAATGCAATAAGATGTAAAAGTCTGACGAAGATTGAAGTCAAGATGAGTCTTCGAGGCCATAATTATACCTACTTTACGGGACCCTCTCGCCATCATTCTTGACCCTTGAATTCCTCTGGCGCTCAGTTCCACCGCTTTGGGCTTAGCCCCCTGCACTCAGCCTTGAGGGTGGGACTTTGACATCACCACCTGAAGTCGTTGCCCAGCAGGCTCAGGGATCAGACGTGGTCGTGGCTGAAACCAATAGCCTACAAGCCTAGGACTCCACAGTCAAAGCCCTGCGGTCATATTGTGGCTCGCGCAGTACGGCTGAAGTGCAGCTTCTGCGGGATCCCCATTGCCAAGTGATCCTCAGCGTAAGCTCACGTTTGTCGCATCGGTAAAGGGGCCAATGAAGTTGATGGTGAAGACATCTTTACAAACAGAAGCCAGTATTATCGCCTGATGAGCAGGGTCTTGGCGAAGCCAGCTGTCAGCCTTGAAAGCTCACCGCGATGGAGGAAGACTGGAAGAGGTCCGAGTGATGATGTTTTCCAAAACTGTCAGTAGATACTATAGAGCGAGATGGAAATGAACATCCTGAGTGCTTTTGTCACTGCATAAACTTTTGAGTATTGATTTCGGTCATGAATATATAGTAGGAGTGTAGACGGAGTAAAAACGTGGTGGTCGATATGGAGGCCTAGGGTAGGCAAATCCATGGAGTCGCCATGTGCCGAATCATGTCTCGGACTTGACCCCACGAGAAGAAGCACAGCTTTGAATCCGTGTTGGCATTCCAGCATACTTGGCCCTGCATAGCACCATTGAAGTAAAATCTTGGCTTCATTATAGATACCCATTTTGAGGTGTTGTTCCCACAAGAGATTTGTTACTTACAACAACACAACTCGTATCTAGGGCTCGAAGAAGACAGGATATCATGGTTAAATCTTCACTACTCTCAAAACCAGAAGGTTAGAGGTCTTCCTGCTTGGGTATGGGGGAGTCTCGAGAATATGACGCTCTTCGCAACCGATCTCTAGCACATACGAACACATCTGCTAGAAAGCTCGGGATCCCGTCCGATCTCCCATCGATAACCTAGCCAGAGTTGGATTAGTAGCTAGATCGGTGACGACTAGCGAGTCCCCAATGTTGTATGTTGTTTATTTTTGCCCAACATGGCTTTTTTCTGCAACGAAGCCATGGACGCATGCAGGTGCCGATGAATGATTATCTCACCGAGTCGGCACTCTTAGTCGCAACGCAAGGTCCAACCTGGGACAACAATTGAATGAGTCTAGCAGTGTGGTAGGACAATTGATTTAAGGAGTAGTGTTTGAGATAGATACTGAGAAAATATAGTAGAGAATACGAGCATAATAGAATAACCAAAGGTTGTACTTGGGCCGAAGTGACTCAAATAGTAACACAGATCGGCACGAACTGAGTCAAGAACAGATCTACTTGAAACCCCCCGTTAAGCTGCGAAGATCATTATTAAAGAAGAGCCGATCTATGATGTTTGTGTCATGCGGGCTATTTGTTAATGTTACATGCCGCCTAGTTCTCGGATGTTTTTCCGCTTCTGCTTGTTTTCCGAACTCCAACTTTTCCGAACCTCGCGCGGGGTTATGGCTTCACTGGCGATGCTCGCGCGACCGACCGTGTAAAGTAAATAGATAATTGAAGGTTGTGAAATAGGATTTTATGAAAGGGTATGCTTCTTCAGAGCCTAATTGATCGATAAACAGTATTCGTCCAAGACATATGATGTAATCCGTAGGACAAATCCTGAGGTCTAAAACCCTAGCTCCCGATGTATCCCCCGCACCTCACGCCAAGGTTGCACCATCATCCAATACCCCGGACTCGCAGTAACCAAGTTTGACTCTGACGTTCCGGCAGTTACCAAAAAGCCCGTAAAACAACTCAAAACGATCGACAAGGTTCGATGCCGTCTGCGAGAAAGGGCCGTGAACCGCCGAGGCGGGGTAAGGATGGATATAAAGAGGCCGGGTCGGTGAGAAAGTCGCGCTTCTTCAGCTCTACCACCATGGCTGTTTCGGTTCTTACTCTTGCCGTCCTTGGGCCTATTGGCTTGGGTCTATTGCATCATGTTGAGGCCAAGGCGGCGGTAAGGCCACTACCAGATGCGGCGCAGGTGATTGATCAGAAGAGCTTCCTTGTCTTGGACAATATCCCGGCACCAAAGGAATTTCTCGCAACCAAGGTGAGGGCCACGCTACACCTGCAATTATAGAGCCAGCTAACGAATGATAGGAATTTACATGGCCTGGAGTCACGCAAAAATCTCTCAGTGAACGACCCTTCCATGTTTATGACCCCGAGTTCTACGACATCATTGGAAGTGATCCTTCCCTGACATTGCTGTCCACATCGGATAAGGACCCCATCTTCCATGAAGCTGTCGTCTGGTAAGTGAAGCACATCAATCTCATAGAGGATCTAATCTGACATCTTCAGGTACCCTCCTACCGACGAGGTCTTTTTCGTTCAGAATGCTGGCGATCCCGATGCTGGAACAGGCCTCAACAAGTCGTCTGTCATCCAAAAGATTTCTCTTGCAGAGGCTGAGGCCCTGAGGAATGGCTCGCACGAAGCTAGTGAAATCAAGATTACCATTGTGGATTCGAAGTCACAGGTCATCAACCCCAACGGTATGTAAGATGAGATCATTCAGGATAGATATTGATCAGTCGGCAGGTGGCACGAACTACAAGGGCCAGATCATCTTTGCCGGCGAAGGCCAGGGAGACAAGATCCCCTCCGCTCTCTACCTCATGAACCCCGAGAAGCCATTCAACACTACGAGTAAGCAGGCCTCTGTGAATGGTATGACAGTTTTACTGATGCATTTTTTAGCCCTCGTCAACAACTTCTTCGGTAGACAGTTCAACTCCCTCAACGATGTCTCCATCAACCCTCGAAATGGTGACATTTACTTCACCGACACCCAATATGGTTACTGGCAGCATTTCAGACCCGAGCCTGGCCTGCAAAACCAGGTTTACCGTCTCAACCTGGAGACCGGGGCAGTGACTGTAGTTGCGGATGGCTTTGTATCTCCTAACGGTTAGTTAAACGACCAACGGGTGGGTAGCTCTGTTGCTAACTTGCGCTTGACAGGCCTCACATTTTCTCCGGATGGATCATATGCATATGTCACAGATACCGGACTGAGCCAAGGACTATTTGGGCAGAATTACACGCGACCCGCTTCCATGTAAGTCAAATTGAAGGACTAAATGCGAAAATTGGTCGGAGGCTCATTGTCAACAGCTACCGCTTCGACGTCCAAGAGGACGGCACGTGGGAGTATCGCAAGACATTCGCCTACGCTTCAGCACGTCTTCCTGATGGTTAGTTCGGTCCCTAATTTCAACACCACTCTCTAGCATTAAATAATACTAACATGGATACAGGAATTCACTGCGACTCCAAAGGAAACGTGTACGCAGGCTGCGGAGATGGCGTCCACGTCTGGAACCCCTCTGGAAAATTCATCGGCAAGATTTTCACAGGTATCAACGCCGCCAACTTCCAATTCGCTGGTGACGGTCGGATGATTATCATGGGAAGAACCAAGTTGTTCTATGCTACGCTTGAGGCTTCAGGAGCGCGTCTAAACTGAAAGGGAACCCTATGAGTAGAAGTTTGACGTTTGCAGTGTCTTGGGGCATGTATCCACGAGCGTGACGTCTCAAATGACAATGGGCTATCACAGCGTGATTTATATGCCTTGTCTACGATATCTTAGAAGAGATTTATAGCCACAAAATCGACTACAACCAATGAGGTGAACTCGTGTTAAGTTTGTTATCGTCATCTTTGACCAGAGGCCCCTCTGTCGGGGAGTCGGAAGGTCCGCAGGGTCCAAGACAAGGGTTTCCTGCTGTTGGTTATGTTATCCCATGCATACAACGAGAAAAGAGCAAACAAGAGTGGAATTTTGAGTTTGAACCCTTGACTCTGGGCTTTTGTACCGCCAATAGGAAACCAAGCCGCGTCTTCATCAGCAGTTTCCGTCCTGCAGGACTACCAATACATCACACTCACCCTTCTACTATACGCGTTTTATGCTGCGACTCTGCAGCCAACAACGAAGCGTGCAGATTATTAAGCTCGTGTTATAGGCTGATTGTGAAGTGACTGTTGGTGTTGTTGGTTGTTGATATTTCTCGTTCCCCTCCATTCCTTCATTTCCTTCGGGGCTTCCTTGACCTCAATCTCTCTTTTGGACATTTCCCTCGAATCTTGAGCAATGGCAGACACTACATCTCCCGCAGCAGCATCTTCACCCAAGTCTCAAAAGTCCGACACACCTCAGGCGGCTGATGCGGCCCCGATCGAGGTCGGGGATGATAATCCCGCTGATGATGGAGATTCCGCCCTTGGTACCGAGGCCAGCAGCTCCTCGGCGTCTATCAGCTCCAGCATCCTAGACTACAGGACCATGCACGGGAGGACATATCATTCTGAGAGAGGGACCGCTCAGTATTGGTACGGGGTCTGGAGATTGGCGGTTTTCGTCCCACTGACTTCATGAAGGGCACCCAATGATGCACTGCAGAACGAAGTCATGGACATTCAGTGGGCACCAGAGACTTCGTATCCAATACCTCAGCTCACTTTGATAGTCACCATCTTTTGACGATCGCTTCTGAAGATAAGCTCCATCATGCCCCCATCAACAAGGATATCGAAGTAAGCCTAGTCTCCACGTCTGGAGAGTGAAGAATTAGCCTAACCAGTCACAGAAAGCCCTAGATGTTGGGACTGGAACTGGTAAGACTTCATTCTTAGAATCATATACCGGTGGCAATTTTCTTAATTTTCTCTTTCGGATGCAGGAATTTGGGCCATGTGAGTTTTCGTGCCTGAACCTCGATAGGAAAGATGGTTAACTCTCTTAGCGATTTCGCCGATGAGTTTTCTGCCACCGAAGTAATCGGAACCGACCTCTCTCCCATTCAGCCATCTTGGGTCCCACCCAATCTGAAATTGTAAGCTATCAAGATTGTGCAAGTGCCAGACTAACCAGGGCAGCGAAATCGAGGACTGCACTCGGCCGTGGACCTTTCGCCCCGATACCTTTGACTACATCCACATGCGTTACCTAGTAGGAAGCGTCAAGGATTGGAACGGTCTATTTGAGCAAGCCTTCCTTGCATGCAAGCCTGGAGGTTGGGTTGAAAGCTTCGAAGGCGTGCCGGTCATGCAGAGCGATGATGGGAGTGTCTCTGACGATAGTGCTATGGCCGGCTGGGGCAAAACATTTATTAAAGCTGGCAAGAAGCTTAAAAGGTCTTTTACAGTGGTTGATGATAACGTGCAGGAGGAGGGCATGGCAGCAGCCGGGCTAGTCGATATTGAATCAAGGATCTTCAAGGTGGGCATTTCATCTCCTGGTTTGGGGCACGCTGACGAAATTGGCGTTTAGATACCTATTGGACGATGGCCCAAGGACCAAAACTACAGAAATATCGGCCTTTTCGCGCAAGAGGTTCTCGAGGGAGATGTCGAAGGTCATGTTCTTCACGTAGCGGATCTCGCATGGGGATGGTCCAAGGAACAAGTCACGATCTACTGTGCAAAGCTGCGAAAGGAGATTCGCTCTGGGAAGCATCATCCCTACTATCGCATCAAGATTGTGTACGGTCGGAAGCCAGAGTAGCGGCGGAAGAAGATCACCCGTACATAGAGGTTCGAGAAATCACGGGAAAGGGAGATTAGCAGGGAGTGACGGAAGCGAATGATGATGGATGTTAAAATCTTGGCATTATCCTTCCTCTGGAAAGAGAAGCGTCATATGATAGACCCCGCTAATCCTAGTTCGCTTCGCTTATGCGATTGCGTGGATATCTCTCGTTTTGGTCGGGTTCAATGTTGAGTCAGACGAGAATGTGTCATGGTTCAAATCCATCATTTATAGTCGGCCTCTCTTGAAGATTAATCAAGAAACTCATATGTACATATTGAAATGAGCAGCATTATTGATTCCCCATCCAACAGGCCGAACGGTCGGCCTGAGGCTTGTGTGCCTTGTCGAAGGCGAAAGGTCGCTTGCGATCACGCCAGGCCTGTCTGTGGCCGATGCCAACGAGGAAGAAAAGAGACTGAATGTCTCTATGCGTCGGCAATTACAGTATCGCATGCACTTCAAAGTACTTCAACCGACATGCTGTCTGGCGAAGGAGACATGTCGCTTCCTGACACGCCCGCGACGGGGCCAACATTTTTCGGTTTCGCTGGCCACACTGAGATCTTCCAAGAGACAAAGAACTACCTCTCCCAGCTCCGAATATTCGACACTGACTTTGACAATGCATCCGTATCAGGATCGACATCACACTGTCGAGTCAACTTTCAGGACCTGTCACCCACAATACGCCAGACTTGTCTTGCAATCCTGGGCTGTGTATTCGGCCCGACCTATCAACAGCTACTACTGCAGAATACGATGCAAAAGCCAACACCGTTCTCGCATTTCTTGGTTCCTGTCATCGTCGACTCGTTACACACTGCTTTTGGACCCCATTCGTACAACCGAAAGGAAGACCTGGAACGCATTGCCGAGCGGATATGCAACAACAGCAGCCGACCGTTCCTCGACATTCATACTAGCCCAAAGGCTTGGATGGATCAGTTCTGTGGTCCTAACCTCAGATGGGAGGCACTCGGTCTCTTGTGGAGCACTTTAGCGACCTTGCCAAACTCTTTCGATCCCCTCGAGGATGCTCAACTCAACAAGACAGGAGTCAAGACGCAACCGGCATCTGCCCTGTCATTCTTGGCTCGATGCATTGAGTTGGCACAAAACTTCACCGAAGGAAATGACTTGCTGATTAATCTCTATCGTCTGAAGGAAACATCCCAGTCGGGTATTACAGGTGACGCGAGTAAGTATACGCCATGCCATCAACGTCCAGCTGCTTACTATGTCCACCAGGCCTTATCTGTTGGGTAACCCACGCAGAGGCAGTCGCCATGATGACGTACCTAGGAGGCCACGCGCAAAAGGATGGTCCCAACTACAGGCCCTCTTTGTGTTCAGAGTACAAACGACATCTCTTCGCCCAAGTCTACTCCGTCGATAAACATGGTGTTGCATTCACAGGACGCCCACCGCTGCTTCATCGTCAATACTGCACAACTCCCCTTCCTCTTGACTTGGGTGAAGAGGAGCTTGTAGCTGATGAAGCTACATTCGCGAACGCTGTTTCTGCATTGGATGCGAATGGCTGGAATACGCATGGAGGCATCTATGTGTCTACGTTTTGCCGGGCGCGTGTCATGATTATCTATCTTCTTGACGAGATCATGGAATTGGCTCTTAGTCCTGGAGCCAACCCAAGTCTTGAGTCACTGAGGTATGATATGTATGGTTCAAATAACGGGGGTCTACTGACTCAAATAGGGCTCTCAAACAGCGCGAGATGGACACCATCTCCCAATTCCCAGCCGGACTGGTCTATAACCCTCAAGACCTTGCCGACACAAGCATCGACTCGGATATTCTTACCGTCAGAATGCTGCTTCAGATTACACATCTACAGAACTTGTTTTTACTGGAACGACTGATGCTGCGACACGGCGCTCCAGACGAGGGGGACTTGCTCATAACAACGTTTGAGATTGTGACTCTGACTCTTACCTTTTGGACGCAGAAAGATCGTTTCTCTCAAGTCCGTCGTTATTTCGAGTGGCTGGTATGTCCCAAGCTGTGCGGTTTGTTTAGCAGCGTTACTGACAATGACCTAGTTGATGGCTTTCGCGGCACCAGGAGGTGGAATTCTATGCCTCGAGCTCCTACAACCCACGTTTCACTGGAAACACCCCAAAGATGACCGACTCACCCGCTCAAGCCTTGTCCAGCAATTAAGCTTGCTGGTCGGCTTTTTCGACTGGGTTGGACCCTCGGCACCGAACGCAGATCTCTGTGCCAACTGCAAGATTGTGATTCAGCGTGTGCTGGACTACCATCTCAATGATTCGATGGGGAATTTGGGTGTTTTGGAAGATTTTAATTCTGGGTTGACGGGGCCTATGAATTTCAACTTTGATCTGTTGAATACGTTTGACTGGTTGGATGCGCGTTAGAGGTAGTTGGGAGAGTGGTGAGCGCTGGTTATTTGATAGCTTCTCCTTTGCTTGGCAATCGTGGCAATGATGTATACGTCCTTGTTGCAGCTGGTGGTTCAGAACTCGGTATTCTCGATCACGCCCGCTTTGCCTTTGGGCTTAATTGATAATGTTGCATTCACGCTGTATTCGTGCTTATCTTTGTAAACATCCCAACCTCAGTCTCATATGCCCAAGCATCTTGTGTTACCCTCCTCACAGGTGAGCTACTAGACCGCTGGAGCATACTTGCCCAGCCAATTATCCATGACTAAAGTCGCAGGATATTCCGGATCGCCAAGCCTGAGTAGCATCTGCACATGTCCTTCAAACCCCTCGCCTTCAAATACATGCAGAGCAACTTCAGTACCAGCAGCAGTCAACGCAGCATCAAACTCGACTGCCTGGCGAATGTCGCCCTGCCTTTGGGCATGTAGTAGAAGAAAAGCTTTCGCATTTGGCGCACGGGCATGGTAAGTCGGCGACATTGCGCGCAGCCTCTCCGGATCAGAGCCTAGTCCGTAGATCATATTTTGTGCTACTGGACCCGGACTGTCCATCATCTCAGCCAACGCATTGTAGTTGGAGCCATCGATCGAGACGACGGCTTGTATGGTGCGAATATCCACCCCTGCGCGCTCCAGGTAACTGGTGTCAGTCCCCAGCAGGGTAACGACATGTGCTCCAGAGCTATGTCCCATTAAGACGACTCGTTCATTGTTAAACCCAAGTTCATGGGAATTCTTGACCAGGAAGCCGACCGCGTCGGCTACCTCCTGGACTTGTTCTTCCACCTTGACTTGAGGAATGAGGGTGTAGTTGATGGTGGCAAATGCGTAGCCTTTGGTGAGCAAATGGTCGACTTTCTTTGCTCCTATCGAGTCCAAGTATGTTCCTACTCTCCAACTTCCTCCGTGGACGAATACGACGATTGGAGCCTTGGGGGATTTGGATTTCCAGAAGCGAAGACGCTGTGTATCACTGTCTCCATAAGACATGTCTGTACCACCAACGGGTTGATCTTCGTGCATCTGCGACATCAAATGTTCGACTCTCTCGGGAGTGATGTCGTCTGATGTCTTTCGGAAAATGTCCAGTCCGGTGATCTCGTTCCCCCTGGCTGCGGTGGCGATGATTTCGGCATAGCTGTGCTCGGATGGGCCGGTGGGGGCAGTGTCTTGTTCGGTAGACATTTTTGACGAGAATTAACTTGCTTAGAATAGCAAATAAAGGCTTGATAAGATGATTTGAACTCTATTGACTCATATGTTGTGGAATGAGTCCAAACCAACACCTTCATCTCTTGCATCACCTGTGTACACGCACGCACTAGGCACCGATTTAGCATGACGCACAATGAATCATCGTACGCTAACCGCAATAGGAACACGCGATGTATACAAATAGCGAGACATCCAGCGGCTCTTCTATCACGACAGAAACAGCACAAATTCACGGTTAATAGGCAGTTTATTCACTTCACACCTAATTCAGCACTTACCTGACCTCACGATGCCACCATATCCCCATTATTCAATCCCCAAAGGCGTCTACGCTATCCCCGATGATGAAATAGATCTCCGATCGGACGCCGAGGTAGATGACACCATCAACAGTCTCCGTCCCGTCACATCGCCTAAAAACATCTGGTTCTTCTGGAACTCTAGATATGAAAATTTGCATCCATACGCCAAGCGCAATGTTCGCGCTTGGCATCGTCGCTTGTCAAAGAAGGGATGGGAGATCCGCGTTGTTGACCTCGATCCGAAATCTGCTGGTTACATTGGCAACTGGATCGATCTGGAGGATCCGACTGTTGTGCCTGAAGCTTTCAAAAATGGGACTCTCGACGGCGAATTTGCCAAGCAGCATTACTCCGATCTAGTCCGATTCCCTCTACTGGTACGATATGGCGGCGTCTACACGGATGTTGGGTTCATGCAGATCGGAGATCTCGACAGACTGTGGAACGAAACCGTCGCAAATGCCGACAGCCCATACGAAGTGCTATCATACAACGCTGACGGCCCTCGAAGCTACAGCTTGTTGAACTATTTTATCGCCAGTCTTCCCGAAAACGCTTTTTGGCAAGCTTGCCATAGCCTGCTGCTGAAGCTGTGGGAGGGAAAGACCAATACCGAGGGTCTATACAAACATCCGCTCATCAAGGTAATTCCCTTACTGGGAGAGACCTTTACTGCTGCCGGACACGAGGAGATCAGTCGGCGTCTTACCGACTATATCATTCAGGGCCAGGTCATCACTATGGTCATGAGCACTGTCGACGAAGAACGAGGTTGGGATGGACCGGAGTACACTTCAACAAAGATCTTTGCTCCCGAGTACATGGTCGGAAGCCAGCTCATCAACGAATACACAAGCTGGAATGGCCCCAGGGCGTTTGAACTGATGAGTCTCAAGCTCCCTGAACCCGGGCAGCCGGAATCGGATGATCAGAAGTTGGCTAGAGAGATTGTGGAAAACTGCCTGTCCAGAAGTTTCGGCTTCAAGTTGGCCCACGGTTTGATCGTGCAGGTTCTTGGAGAAACACTGGGAAGTTTGTGGAGGAAGAATGTGGGAAGTGATGATGTTGAGGGAACTTACGCTCACTGGTTGAGATATGGAATCGAGAGGTGGAATCAGTTCGAGTTGCCCACGCCTGAGGCGTTTGAGAAGTTGGAACCGGTCAAGAGAGGTCCACTACTGGGCTAGGCGCAGGTTACGGTAAATGGAAAATAGAATCGCAATTTCAAGAATTATGCTTCGTATCATTATCTCGGACCTTCCAACAATGGCTGTTCGTCTAAGTAATGCGAGTATCCATACACTGGTAAGCACAGTGCCACTACTACGCTCCACGGGCAAATCACGAGGCATCGGGCATTGACAATGCCGGTCGAGTTTGAAATAGAACATTCAAAGAAAGCCAAGAAAAATCTATAAGCTTATCGCTACAAGCGCCGGGGATATGGTGGCTAGTCTGTTTCACTCCAGACAAACAGTCCACTTTGGTCGGAGAATACCACATGCTTAATCGAGAATCGCCCATCGATTAGTATCTTAAAGTGACATAGTCTGATCAATTTGCATTGATCATCCAACTAGGTCGATCAAACCCCGCTACAATGCCAAGATCCCCCAAAGTCCCCGTGAATCTTCTCGACCTGCCCGAATAGGCCCATGCCGATGCGGCCCGCAATGCAACGCTATCAACAATCCCGCGGCATAAAGCATCGTTCTGGAAGGTGAGGTAGCTTGTGTGGTTCATCTTTGGTATTGCGTCAGTGGGATCTTTTGCAATCCCGTAGCTGTGATGTGACGGTGGCATGTAGTATGCTTAATGTTCCTCCTGCCGGATACGTGTAGCAAGCCGAGTCGGATGATGATGACGATTAATTCGTCTACTATGAGTTGCCTTCCTAAGCAAGAATCGTGATTCACAAGGAACAAGTATAAAATGCCTCCCTGCTACGGTTTCGAGTGATCGCCAGGCAATACTCGTCCCAAGACTTGGCATTTCTGGATCATTCGCTCTACAATCATCATGCATCTGTCTCTCGCATTGGCGGCCCTTGTCGGCCTGTCAAGCGCTGTCGCGGTCCCGCGTCCAGCGCCGCAGCTGTACAAGATCCAGCTCGGTCCCGATGACATTCGAACCGTCACTGAGGAGGAGAAGTGGGCGCTCAGGGCAGTGAGTCTACCATTCTGTCCTTCACTTCTTTAGCTAACTTTTATAGGAACACAAGCACTTCATCGACATCAGTGATCTCGACGAAGAGCCCCCCATCAGCCTCCAAGTTCTCGCCGATTTCCCCACCGCTGTCTCGCAACAGACTGCCGTCAACGCTCTTCTCCCCAAGCTGAGCCAGACTAGACTTCGTGACTTCCTCACCACGTTTTCCACCTTTCAGAACAGATACTACACGGCTTCTTACGGCCAGCAGTCTGCTGAGTGGCTCTTGGGTCAAGTCCAGGCCATCATCAGCGCCAGCGGAGCTACCAATGTGAACGTCAAGACTTTTACGCATTCGTGGAGACAGCCTAGCATCATTGCTACCATTCCTGGCAAGAGCGCCAAGACTATTGTTGTCGGTGCTCATCAGGACTCTGTCAACCTCTCAAACCGTGCCTCGGGCCGTGCTCCTGGTGCTGGTAAGTATCCTCGGTCAAGAGATAGAAAGGTTCTAACAAGCTGCAGATGATGATGGATCTGGCTCTGCCACTATCCTCGAGGCTTTCCGCGTCTTGCTGACCGACTCTCGCGTCGCATCGAACCAGGCCGAGAACACTATCGAGTTCCACTGGTATGCTGGTGAAGAGGCCGGTCTGCTTGGTAGTGGTGCCATTTTCCAGCAGTACATCCGCGAGAGCCGTGATGTCAGGGCCATGCTTAACCAGGACATGACTGGTTATGTCAAGCCAGGGTCCAGACAGGTTATCGGCGTCATCACCGACAACGTTGACGCTTCCTTGACTGCGTTCACCAAGAAGATCATTACCGCTGTGAGTAAACCAATGAGATGAACAACTAGGATTTTCTAACAGATCAAAGTACTCTACTCTTCCCGCTGTCGACACCAAGTGTGGTTATGGATGCTCCGACCACGCCTCTGCCACCAGAGTCGGCTATCCCTCGGCATTTGTCTTTGAGTCAACCTTTGATGACAGCAGCCCTTACATCCACTCTGCTCAGGACACCATCAGCACTGTCAACTTTGGTCATGTTGCCGAGTTTGTCAAGGTCGTCATCGGCTTTACTTATGAGCTCGGATTTGCTACGCTGTGATGTAGGGTAGTCGTGCATCCTGACAAGAAATCACTTTAAGGGGCATATCTTCTTTAGTCCCGTATGAGTGAGAGCAACATGCATTAGACTGCATATAGCACACCAAATACTACACTCACGCTTAGTGTCTCGTTGAGCCGTGTCTGTCCCGTCTTGTCTCATCTTTGGGCACATTGCAACCTCATGGATCCCTCCACCTAAACCATACACCACTACGAAAAAAGCACTTTTATTGCCCTCTACGTTATGGCCCTAGACCTTGCTATAATTTCTTGCTTTTGATCGGTAGTTAACGGCGGTTTCGGGCCGCTATGGAGAGCAACCCAAGGTCATTGCCGACATGAAGCCACGCGTGACGCGTGAGTGCAACCCATCAGATCACCAGGAGCTGAAATCAGAGGCCAAGTCTAGTATGAGGATGAGGCAGTGAAACATATAGAATGATAGAGTTTCCTGGTAGTCATACACCGTGTCTCGTTAGAAGGCCGAGCGTCAAACCCGCGCGGACGGCTCGCACATCGGCACACAGACGCCACCGGAGCGGCACGGCTCGGCAAGCGGAGACCGTTTCTATCACAAATGAGCAAATTGTTGCACGGTCACACGGTGAATTGAGCGTGTTGTCGGGTTGCAAGGTATCATCCGGACTTCCGAATGCTGTTGATCACTTGAAACCCAACTCCTCCTCCTGGTGGAGCTCGCGATTACCGAGGCATTTTCTTTTTTCGTCAAAAAGCTTGTCTGGGAAATGGTCCTTGCACTGCAATACGGGGAAGATGAGCATCAAGGATGGACAAGAGGTCGGCAGATGGAATGAGAAACAAGAAGCCATGCTCTGAGACGAATATAGGTAGCATCAAGGCTGAGCTGAGCAAAGGATCAAACAGAAGCTGCAGGACCTGCAACGTGTAAACAACTCTATCCATCACTCACCACTGTTTGACGGGACATGCACGCTAACTCCTTCTCGTCACAGACTCCGTGTTGCTTGTTAAGCAAAGACGTCATCCCAACCGGTAGATGCCGAGCTAGGGGTTTCGCTTTGATTGCACAGCCATGACTTTCGAACCAGGTTCCCCGGTTTCAGTCACATCATGTGCCAGATGGATGCATGTATTCCAAATTAAGTATTCAAATGCCGGACGGGGATGCAAGGCTGGCTATATTGAGACTTCATGCTGATTTGGAAGCCACCGCAGATCATGGCGTGCCTCATTTTACGATCCGGACCGACGGCTTGACGCCTCAAAAACGAGCTCAAGAATAGCTTCAACCTACCTTGATGGCATGTCCCGGTTCGCAAAAGCAAGCCTCGGCAGATGGGTTTCACCACTGTGTCTCGCCTGCAGAAGCACCGCAGCTACCGTAATGTCACCCACGCACCAGGACCCTTGGTTTCATTCCGACTTTACCGAAAGAGGGACAGCCTTGTCTTTGGGGTAAACCTTCAACGGTTCCTGGCCCTTCCCTCGCCTCGCCCATTGGGCTTCAACGGCCGGGAATCCTTGTCATTCGAAGTTCTCTGCAGCGGCACTAACACTCCAAGCGAGAGGCCCCTGGCGATCCAACTTCTAGAGGCAAGCCTAGAAAAGTTTAAATAAATACAGCGCCAATGGAGTGACGCGCTGCCGGGACGCCAACTCTCAACGGCGCCCGCTGATTGATTGCAGTGTTACGTGGGCTCTCAAAGCCACTGAGTGCCAGGTCCGATTCAGTATGGCTTAGAGCGTGCCGCGGCGCCCGCGGGGTTTGTTGACGGAACTTTTATAAACTTTAAGAGAATCAGGGCCCAAGTTGATGGTATCATAAAACCAGCTCGTCTCCCGGTTGTGGATTCAACGTCTATTTTCAGTGTCATGCGGATACCATCAACACCATGAGTTCTCTCGAAGGACCATCCAAGTCGCCTCGCGAATCTCTTCACGCTGCGGGCAGCGTATTCTTTGTTTCCTCGGCTGGAAGGGTCCTCAAACTACCGATCCCAAGCACCTCGCACCGAGACCCTCTAACATGGCGCCCTTCCAAACGGGTTCTTGCATTCATTGCCCTCCAGTTTTACTCTGTCGTTGCCTCGTTTGAGGTTAACCTTCCTGGGCTACTCATGTTGGCGATTAAGGATGAGTTTGGAGACGTATGAGAAAAGTCTCTCACTCCAAGCAGCCGAGGTTAATTCATCTGTAGCGAAACACTCAGCCTCTTTCTTCGGCAATGACGCTCTTTACTGGCTTGGGATACCTCATCAGCATTCCACTTTCTACTGCTCTCGGACGACGACCCGTGTTGCTTTGTGCAGCTACCCTCACCAGCATATCCACTTTCTGGGCTGGAGCAGCCGGGAGCTTTGAAGAGTTGATAGTCTCTCTTTGCTTTCAGGCACTGGCTGTGGGAACATCAGTTGGCATGGTAAGTGTAACTCATCTCTCGAGCGCATCGTGTCTGACCTTTCTAGTGCACACTGATGATCATCGATGGCACCTTCATTCATGAACGGCCTAATGCGCTGTCCCTGTTCTGGTGTGTCGGCTCGGGGTTCATCAAACTAAGCGTCCTCGTTCTACCATTCATAGCGGACGTATGCAAGAACTGGCGTTCGATCTACAACGTATGGTCCGCGCCTTGTCTGGTTGCCCTCGCCTTGGTCATATTCCTTGTTCCCGAGACCTACTTTGAGAGGCCCCCAGTTGCTCTCGATGGTCGCGTACTCGTGCAGAGCAGCTCGGAAAAGGTCAGGGTTTACGATGACTGGGAGGATGTCGAGAGTTACGGCTCAGAAAGACCACTTCCAGATGTCCCGCCAAAGCGAAGCTTCTGGGCGAGATTCGGTGTTAGCCGAGCGCCTGGAACCAACTTCAAGGCCATGGGTGTAACTTACATGCAGATGGTTCTGTGCATCCTCAATCCCCTCACCTTCTGGGTTGCTCTACTCACGGGCGTCAACTTGAGCGGCATCATCTTTTTGAACATTTCTCAACCAGCTGTCCTAGCGGGACTCTGGGACCTGGATCCGCAAACCAAGGGAGTCGGTATCGGCATTGCTGGGTTAATCGGTTCAATTTTGGCATTCCCTGCCAGCGGTCCTCTTGCTTCCTGGTTCACTCGCTACTATTCACTGCGATCAGGTGGTATTCGTCATGCAGAGATCTACTTGCCTGCCTTTGCTATGCCTGTTGTGTCTGGTTTGGTCAGCGTGATACTCAACGGAGTCGCGATCAACAATAACTGGAAACCAATCTGGCTTTACGTTGCTTCCGGCATCAGCATCTTTAGCTACCTGACAGGAAATGTGGCCTTTACACTCTGGATCACCGAGGCTTTCCCCCAATGGGCAGCGGCTGCTCTCGCCGTTCAGCTTTTTACAGGCAACATGGTCAGCTTTGGCATCGGTTCCGCTATTATGGGATGGGTTCAGGATAACGAGGTCATGGCCCCGACAATGTTGATTGGGGGTTTGATACTCTTCCTCGGTGCTCTGGCAGTTCCCGTTGCCTTCTGGGGAAAGACTGCTCGGCAGTACATTCACGGCCGATGGAGCGAGTCGCAGAAGACTGCCTTGCGTCCTCAGTAGACGATATGGTGTGGTATTCACTGGCATGACTGGTACGTGGTTTGATGATGGAGCGACGTGTCTTCTGGTGTAGGTTAGTGGTAAAGGCGGCGACTGACAGGACTCTCTTTCCTACGGCCGACATGAAACAACACGTCCCGGCATGGACATACTCTTTTTGTCATTTCAATTTCTTTCTCCAAAGTTGTTAGACTAGATCTCTACACACTCTCTTGCTGCCTCTTTTTTTCTAGCACTAATAGTCGCGTATAAATCGTGCCTTCACCTTTCAAGTCTCTATGCCCTTTCAGTTATCAGGGTTGCTCATTCTCTTGTATTTGAAGCGTCTCTAATCATTAAAGTTATTATGTTATAAGAGTAAAATCACCAAGTTGTGTGTATTTTTAAAGAAATCTCGTGCACTTCATTCTGAGATTGCAAAAGCTGAGGTATTCATATTCAGAGGTTCGGGCTTCCCAGCATACACCCATAGCAGCTCTCATGTGATCCAGTCCAATCAAATCACCTTGTGGGGTCTGTTGCAGCTCATGAGGAATATACTCGGGGGTATACCCTCCCCCAAAATCGACCAGCACCGCGTCCTCACTTGCATCAATCATGACATTGTCAGGCTTCACATCGCCCCAGACGATGCCGACCTCATGAAGTCGTCTTAGCGTCGCCTCAACCTGATCAATCCACTTCTTCTTCAACGCCTCGGGAGCATCTCTTGACCGATCTCGAAGAGTTTTCCCGTCAATGTATTCCATTAATAGACCCATCAGACAATTGAGATCATCATCCCACACAACGAGTCCAACGAGCTTCGATGTCTTCCAAGGTGACTCGAATCTTCCGCTGTTGGTGATCTTGCCGAGCAGCTCCATCTCTCTTAAATGACCATGATCCATTAGGCCGGCTTTGAAGAAAAGAGGATGGTCAGGCTCTGAGCGTCGCTGAACCTTTCTGGGTATGTCGCTAATCTCTTCGCCCCCCGAATTTTCGGCCCGGACGAGTTCTGAGGCGGCGATGAGGGGAACGGAAGGTAATTCAGAACGCAAGACCACGCCGTCCTTTGATTGGTGACCACGGAGCTGGGGTGAAGAGGCCGGCACATCAACAATGTGAGTCTTGGGGCTCGAGTCGCCGTTGACAGCGGGGTCATAATCCAGTTCCATGGCGTCAAGTTGACCTTCATTGTTTACAAGTTTGAAAGCAAAAGTTCGAGGAGAAAAGTACTGAAGAAGACTCATGGGTTCTTGACGAAAGGGTGTCGGAGCCTCTTTGTCGAGGAAAGGTTGGAGATGGCCGAGGATCCATTCCTCGAACTGGAACAGAGTATCAGGGTCGTCGAGGTTGATCCTGAAATTGTCGAACTCGTTCAGAATCGAACCTTCTCCCTCCAAATCTTGGGACAGGATGATGACATATACTCGAACACAGTTGTACATGAATGCATACTCCACGCCGAAGTCGGACTGCGATAATTCAAGCATAGAAAAGGATGGGAAAGCGGCTCCACCGCCTAAAGAATCATCGCACATCTATGAGCGATTAGCAATCACCACTCGCAAACTGAATGCAAAGCTAATATACCTCATTTGGGAGATTAGGGTCATCCATCGACATTCTGTCATCCGTCCTTGAACTGAACAAGGAGGCATGAAAGGATGAGATTGTGAGTGAAGGGAAGGAATTGTATTGGTCAAGGGCTTCGGGATAGTTTCGGTTAAACACTTCAAAAAGGCGCCATTCAATGGCAGAGACGCCTGGAATATTCTCAGGAATGTCATCTCCCCTACAATGCTACCATATATTCGGCGCCTGATTCACATCAGTCAATTTATAATACTAAACAAGGGAGGTAGAGCATCTTGAAAAATCTCTAAATAAGTGTTACAATCTTTTCTTCCCACTCACTTAAATCATCTCCCCGGTGGGAGGAATCTCGCCTGTACACTCCAATCCTGCGGTACTTTTGTGAGGTGGCATCAAGCTCAACCAACAAACCAGACGTCCCCCGAATGTGCAAACAGGGAACAGGCTTTCCTTCGTAGCGAGACGCCAATGTCAGGGAATCAAAGTCTAGCTCGAAACCCGAATGATCCAGAATCTTGTTCTTCTGCCTCCTCTGGATCTCCTTTCGCTGCTGCTCCCAAAACGCTGATTCCTTGTGCCGTGTTCCGGACCAACCAAAGTAGCAATCGGTGCCTTCATATGAGTACATTTTCGGTATTCGCCGTCCTTGCCCGTAGCGTTCTTGTGCCCTAGATCCAATCCATTTATCCTTAGGGCTCAATCCAAGCAAGGATAACATTAAAGTTTCACCAGGTGTTTCAAGAGACATTCGCCCTGGACCAAATTCATATTCTCTCTCCAGATCCTCATATATGCGGCTTACATCGACACCCACCCATGAAATCCCTAGGATTTCAGAGGCTCTTTCTGCAGGCGATGGGTTGCTATTGAGATCATGGCCAACCATCTGTCGCGTATAGGTACGGATTTTGAGTTCCGCTTGAGCCGTACGACCCATAGGAACAGGCACGGACTCTGGTGGAGTCAGAAGGATACTCTAAATTTGTGCATCTGAGAGCTGGGGTGAGTTCGATAGGGTGGCGGAGGATGGCGAGGATTTGTACTCAAACTCGACTCTGCTTTCGATAGCGGCCCAAGACCAGGACGGGGTGCTTAAGCCCAGGCTGGCATGGGGCTTAGATGGTCGTGATTGGAATCTCTTGAACAACAATCCAGTCAGAATATCATTCCGCCAAAGGCCAGCAGTATTCGTCGCCAGTCATCTGTTAGAACCGCTCGGCTAATGCCCAGATAGCCGGGAATCTGTCTTGAGCCTTCGTCAGGTCTTTTTGACAATATTGCGTAACAAGCTCGTACCACGACCGATAGGGTTTGTGTTGGGTTTCCGGGGAACTTGCGGAGCTCGCTGTCCCCTGTCCCCACTGCTCGCTCGCATCCGGGCGCGTGTTGCTGAAAGGATGTTGAGAGAAAGGCTTGAGCCCATTCTGGATGACTGGAATGTCTGACCAGGAAACCTCGCCACTGAACTCGCGTGATGGTCCAGACGAGGGCTGATTTCCGTAATAGCAAGATTCTCTTGCCAACACTCCCCGACATTCCCAGATAATTTCGCCTGGTAGGAAGTGCAATGTTCTTGGAGAAAGCACATTTTCTTGCAAGACCCAGCCCCTGCTGAGAAGTGGGAGAATGCTTCCTGTCCCCAGTGTCTCGAATTCCGACTGAGGGTCAAAAGTCCAGCAAACCTTTCCATCCTCCATCCACGAGCCATCAGCACGACCAGACAAAACGGGTTCGGACTCGTGCTCCCAGTAGAATGAAGTGACTTGGAGTTGATCGCGTTCTAACATCAACCCTCCATGGCTGTCTGTAGAATAGCTGGCCGCGAGGTTCAACGTGCCATTAGCATACACACTTGCCATGTTGGCACTTTCGTGCTCCCAGTCAGTCTCGTCACCCTGGATTATACACAGCGAGTCAATCCAAAGGTAGCCGAAGCCTAGTCTCCGAGTAACCATGACAGCGTCTTGGAACGTTCGCGGCAGCTGCTCAAGTGGCATATCGAAGTCTCCTTCGGTAATTCTCTTCTTGATATTGGTATCACCCCAACAGTGACTCAAAGTCAGGTATGGCTCGTGGATACCATGGCTCCTTCGGAGACGAATGGTGGGCGCGTCGTGTGTGCCAACTTCGACAAGTCTGGTCGGCATCCGCGTGGTCGAGCCGTCACTGCATTTTGGATGGCCAGTTTTGCAATGTTTCAGCCAGTCTCCAATCATGTCGAAAACACCTGCCGGGATGCCTCCTTCAGAATTGTAATACGCCCTAGCTTGTTGGACGCTACAAAAACCTGCTTTGGTTTGTTAGCTACCACATGGCAATCTGGAGTGAGATTATAGTTACTCTTCAAACCTAGCTTGATCTTGATGTGCTTTTCCTTCACTTTGACACCAAAAGCGTACCTCCGCTCGCTTCTAAGGTCGAACTTTAGAACAAGGGGCAAGTTCGAGTCAAGGCGTGTCCCCCTGCAGTAAAGTTCTATGAGGCTACACAAATGGCACCCGGAACTTGCGGCTGCCTTCAGCTCCTGGAAGGACTTGTGGTGTGTACACGTCTGCTCAGCCAAGCTGTTTAGAACAAGAAGCTTGGAGCCATCACAGTTCCTGTACATTTCCTTGAATGTGTCATACTTATTCAGGGCTTCCAGAAATGCGGACTGGCATGTGTCACAAAGCTTGTTGATGCCGTGATCTGTATTGCCTGGTCCGATGTCATCAAGTGATGATGTCGCCATATTGGCTCCAGAGCAGGTGGCCTTCAATGAGGGTAAGTCAGGGGACAAATTGTACATAGACTCAAGAAACCTTTATACTCGTGTGCCTTTGCGACTCGACTTGATCAAAGCTAATTAGCGTAGAGACCATTTCTAAAGATGGATGTGATGAGCAGACTCCAACACAAGTAGGCATATTTGATCTGCATTTTCATAGCCCCACGAGTCTTTGCACAGCCCAAGTAATGAATCTAATACATCCAATATCCTGCATGCATGTAGCGAATCGCAGGTGTCCGCATCGGAACACATCGAGACACAGCCTGGATGACTGCACCAACAAGGCAGACAGCAACAGGCGGTCAGCCGACCACACAGAGGCCTTAGTGGCCACAACAAGCCCGCACCCGCTCACACGAATGGTGAGTGATGGAAGGAAATCGATCCGGGGCTCAAATTACAATGACGACGGCGAGCGCCCTGAGAATGATCTACATGGTGAATCACCAAGACCCATCAGATCCGACTACAACGATAGATGGAGGAGGGTTTGGTCACCGACCTACGCTCGGTCCTCCTTCGAATCTGCACTGCAACCTTGCAGCTAACCACCTCAACTCAACAGTGGAACTGTACAATTGGGCTGGCAAAGTGCATCATAGCTTAGTGCGGCTGCAGGTTTGAGAACAAGGCAGCAATTGTTTAATGAGCCTTCGGCTACGTTAGTTCCTCGGCTGTCTCGCCTCATTATGAACACCGATGAGCAGGAAGCTCGGTTACAACGTCCTCTACTATGGTACCCGCGCACATATGTGCTTGTATTAACCCTAGCTTGTTGCCTGCATCTTGCCGTGTGGTCGCCAGAGTTGGCCTCAATCTCAAATCCACCCTACAAACAATCCTCGCAGATTGAAACCAGACGCCACTCAGTCACTCTTGTCTGCACTGAAATACACGGAACCAATTCTGGGACTCAATTTTTCAACGTCGCCTCATACGAGACAAGATTATTTATATGGGAAAGTTAGCAACTTATCCCATGCGGGTCAAAACATCCTCACACTCAGGCCAGAATTGTTTTTCGAGCATTCAGCTTCACTCACAGTAGAAGTTGAATTCATTGTTAGGCTGACTCGGAAACAAGAAACATCCCTGCGATTCATTCATCCTGTGGTGGTGGCAATAACTCCAACAGCTCCTCACACTCCTGGGCTTCGGCCTGGCTAATGAGGACTTGGTGGGCATACCAATCAATCTTTATAAGCCTCATCAGAAAAGAATCAGGGGACCCGTCCTGCAAAAGCTTCTTCACCAAAGGCAACTCCCTTTTCCAGACATCTTGAGGAAACTCCCCCTGAAGAAGCACCAATGCCCGAAGCTCGTCATCCTCGTCCCTCTCGACTCGCTTCCACAGATCGCCCAGCTCACTTTCAGGATAGTAGAGTTTCCCAGATGACAAGAAGGCCTTTACTGTGAGAAAACAGTCGGATGAGAGAAAGCGTTGTACATTGTTGGCTGTGATAGATGATGGGACTGGAGATGTAAGTCTAGACCATGCGTCGTACATGTCAGGGCCCAAGAGCTCCTCAATGCGCGCCAACAGCTCCCGTTGTTGAGTTCTGATGCAATATTTGTAAGGGTCTTTCCCAAAAAGTTCTGTTGGGTCTTTCCGAGGAACAGCCGCGTGATGATATGCGTGCAATAACTGGAGTATGGCGGTATCCTTTTGCTGAAGCGCCAAGTCGGAGGCTGTCTCCCCATTGTGATTCAGCCTGCAAACGTCTACGCGTTTTGTCTCAAGAAGTGCCTCTACTGCTTGGGTCATGTTTGTCTTCACGGCGTAGATGAGTACAGTGTTGCCTTCCGAGTCCCCCGAGTCGAGATCATGGGTATGGCTGGCAAGAACCACCGCCGTTCTCTCTTGCCTATTTTCGCAGGCAATGTGGATCGGGAGCTGGCCATTGTTGTTTTCCATATTTGCAGTGGCACCATTGTCTGCCTCGACTAGGAGTGTTGCCATGTCTTGTACCCTGGCAGGCCATATGATACGGGCCAGTTCATGCAAGGGTGTGTTGCCATTGGCGTTCGTTGCGGTAATATCTGGCTGCCTCAATTGATGCAGTAGATGGCGCGTGATAGAAACCCTTCCAAAGAAGCTTGCAAGATGTAAGAGAGAATCATTATCCTCGTATCTCTTCGTGATCAGAGCATAGCGCTTCTCGGTTATCGAATGACAGTCAGGCGTGGCATCTATCAAGCCGAGTTTTGGGCCGTATGACGTAGCCCAGTTCAGGATGACCTCGAAATTGGAGACTGAGTCCGACCCCCGAATGGCGTTGTAGAGTAACTTTTCTGGCCTTAATGAGTCCGGAAAACTTTCGGCTGGGATCAGGTCACACAGGGAGAGGAGAGCTTGAAGCATCTGGCCATCATCAACGGCCCTTCCGACCAGAAAAGTGTCAATCCTCCAACTGAGCTCTCCACCCTCCACGAAACGCGCTTTTGTTTCCGCAGTAGCAGCATGGACAATCAGAGGAACAAGCTCGTGATCATCTTCCCCCATGGCACAACTCAAAGCTGATCGATGGTCCTGCCCAAGGGCTTGCACAGCCCCTGTCTCAATCAGAAACTGGCAAATGTGGTGTTGTCTGTGTTTCGCTGCCAATCGAAAAGGTGTCCATTTACCTCTGGGCTTACTTGGCGCATTGGCATCGACCCCTTGTTCAACATAAGCCCTTACTTGCTCCAAGTCTCCTTTGGTACAAGCATCAAAGATGTCCCGGGGTCTAGTTGCCCTTGGGTTCGAAAACAAAGCCGAGGGGACAGGCGTAGGATGGCTTCGTCGTGTATGACTCTGAAGATCAGACAGAGACGGAAAGCCAACCATGGCACGATAGCAGCTTCCATCCGAGCACCTAAAAAGCCTCTCGTGGCGTTTGACGTGATCACCTCGGTTCTTCCAACTTGAAAACCCAACTCTGAAGTTGTGACAGTCTCGTTTTGGGCATTTGAAGCAAGACGCCCCGTTGAGTCTGAGAAAGATGGATCTTGCGTCGTCGGCCAGGTCTGAAAGGTGAATGGATTCTATAGCATTCCGGATGGTCGAAATCCGGCTCTCAAACGGGCACTTCCTGCCGTTGACGAGGAACGCCTTGAGCATTTCTTCAATGCTCTGCAAAGTGACCTCATCCCCAGACGATCCGCGGTAGGGAATCTCGTAAGATTCGAGTGTGCATGTTATCCGAGAAGTAAGATTTGAGAGTGTGTCGGCCTGGAGTGAAGATGAATCTTTGGAAACGAGGGCAAGGTGATGGGTCCATGATGTCACGGCATAATCCAGTAAGCCGTAGTACCCGGTTTTGGCGAATTCTTGGATAGTTTCGGCTCGTGGACCATCTTGAAATGGTTGGGATGCCAGATACTGCGAGCAGAACAGTGCCATGCTAGCATGTGCGTCTAGTAGATTGATGCACCCAGTATGGACAAGATAACTGTTGTGAATAGGCGATGGTTAGAAGACAATATCCTTGCCATGGAAAGACACTGGCTTACCCTCCTGCAGTGTTGTGAACAAGCCTTACAACTGGCTCTCGTACTTCTCCTTTCTCTTGATCGGGTAGGTCTTCTTCGACAAGTGAGCTGCAAAGATCCCTGCAACTATCCACACGCCAGCGCCCGGGAATGCATTCACCACGTTCTGGGTCAATGCAAAACAGAGATTGAATCTCTCTCCAGTGTAGTGGCCTGGCTGCACATGTCATCCAACCAAGAATTTTCAATGCGGCTGCCTTTTTGGACCTGCTTCCATGGTGAAGAACGCGAATGACAACACGTTCATAGCTATTTGTCGAGTTGTCAGCACCAGTGTCATTCAAGGGTCGTCAAGAGGCTTACGCGGCTTCGAGGTCCTCTGGGAAGTTTTGCGTATCGAGTTCTTCGTCAAGTTCACTCTGGGAACCTTGTTCCATGAGATTGTCCAGTACAACTCTTGCATATAGGAAAAACCCTGCTGGAATGTCAGCCATTGTGTTCTTGTCCCTATGTAAGCTTTAAACTGACCATTTGATAAAGCCGAAACCTTCTCAGTAATGCTATCCCGCTTAGAGTCTGTCAGGAAGAACCTCTCTTGAATCCCGGACGCCTTGGACTTGGCGTATGCCCGGAGGTTGTGAAGATGTCCCGCATTTTGATCCAACCTGATGCTGGGGTATTCAGTCAACTCCTTTTCTAGAAAGTCGACATGTTGGCTAGATAACAAGACTCGGATAGGGTAGCCGTGCAATCGAGCCTCCGAGATGAGATTTTGATGAAGCCAGTCAATAATCATTCGAGGCTCTTGGCAGGTACTCCTTTCATCTTGACACTCATCAAGTCCATCTAGGACGATGGTTCCTCCTTGTTGGGTAGCAAGACAATCCTGTACCAACTCTTGAAGCACAGGGAGAGACGTCAAGTCAGACTCGCTCGCTGAAGACCACCTTTCGCGTACATAGTCAGCAGCACTGTCTTCTTGGTGGATGAGCTGCTTAAGAAGGGCACGAAGCATGCCGCCCATCGACCTCTTGTCCTCTTGGCGGCTTTTGAAATAAAAGTAGAGAATTGGCCCCTTCAGCGTGTCTTTTTGAGACTGCAAGTAGTTGACAACACCTGAAGTCAGAGTGGTTTTGCCTAACAATATGTCAGTACCAACCCCTCCGCCTTGCAGTCCCAGGTCTACCAACCTGCTCCTGGCATCCCATGGAGGTAGAGGACCTGGCCGTTAGAAGATTGAAGCCACTCTTGGAATCTTGGTTCGTGGAGCACCCAGTCTCCCGAAGGAGATGAGAAAAACTGAGAGAAAGCAGATCGCTGATCATCTTCGTAGTTTCCGGGGGATAGTTGTGAGGAGATGATGCGCCGTGCCTGCAATAGGGAATCTTTCCTCTCCTCGATATCCTTTCTGGACCTCTTCTCTAAGTCTGCTTCGAGTTGCCTTGAAATGTTGCTGAATCTTGCCTCCACCATCTCGCGAAAGTCCTGAGTCTCACGGCGGCCTTCTTGAACTTCGATGACAGCAGCAGTGAGCTTCTCGTCAGACAAAAGAGTTCGGTGACGCTTGAGGCTGTCAATTATGGGCTTGCAGCGTGTCTTGAACGTATTCCAAGCACAATCGAAGTATCTCTTCCAACCTGATTCTTGTTAGTAGCCGGCTAATCCCAGTGGAAGTAAGGAGGATTCACCTGTCGTTGAAAAAACGTCGAGAGCTTCTTTGTGAAATTCGAGTATATCGTGAAAACAACGCTCAAGAACCTCCCTAAGATAGGGATAACTCTTAAACATCTGTTCGTACTGGCCCAGGCTGGGGATGACTTCTCCGATTTCGACATATGTATCAAGCAATAGCTCGAGGGTTTCAAGTCGGTTGCTCGCAATCTATTTGCCTGTTATTAGCACCAATGTGGCATTCTCGGGGATGGGTTACAGATACCATCAATGCGAATTTGATGGGGCCCTAATGGCATGTTAGTGACTCATCACAATGTTGAAGCAAGACGGAGACTTCATACCCAAACAAAGGCCACGACTTCATGGACGTTGAGAAAGATGGTAACAAGTTCTTCGACTTGTTTCATTCCATCCAGAAACTTGGAGAGTCGCTTCATGTTCCGAAATTTCTTCTCGGGGCCGTATCGAGCCTGTATGCTCTGAATCCTGGCCTGGACATCCTGAAGGGTGTTGAAAGAGAAGTCTTTCTGCTGCTGCGGAGTGAGGGTTGTTCGGAAGCCGTCCAGGGCCCTCGTGAACCCATCCTTCGCGTTGGCGGCCATCGGGGAAAACCGGAGCCTGATTTGATGGCGTTGAAATCAAACCCCAAGTTCTCGTGAATCCAAGTGATTATAATGCGTTATGTCGAAGGTGTTTCACCGTAAAAGAATGTTTCTCTTCATAGAAGAGGTGTGTAGAGAGTTAAGGTGAGAAAGAGGAGTTTGGCTTGACGTGGCATCCTTATGATCAATGTTCGAGTTACACGAATGGAGGCGGCGCTGAACCAGAGCAGCCTCAAAATGATTGGCCAAAATGATGCATGCCAAGTCAGCAAAGCCTTTGTACAGCCCCTGCGCCACATGTAGGTGCACCACAAGGCTCTCAGGGGGTTGAAAATAAGCCATGCACGTCGGGGGATGGCATTGAGTCTCGTCACCGTTTTTTCCCTTCGGCATTTCCACCTTTCTTTATCCGTTGGCGCCTGAAGATGCCGAACCCATGCAAAAGAACGTACCATGACATTGTACAGGAGAACTTCGGCGGCTTTGGCGTCCCAGCAAGCTCCAAGAGAGCTCGAATCAACGCCGAAGATGCTACTGGGTGAGTGCCCGAAGGCAGTGGTTGAGAAATCTGCCACAAAACTTACCAGCAACAATTTTGTGCTCACAGGGTGTGCCGCCGAGACGACGATGTGGCCATGGTAGACTTGCTGTCACCAGGTCCCTGCGAGGATATCTGCTACGGTGCTGTACGTAGTCTCTCATTTTAGGGCCTACTGGAACACGCAAAGCCACGTCTTCCTCTCTGTAAGGCTACAGATCAGTCTCTAACCACATCACTTTGAAGATATGTGACGCCAAGGCACAAATCGATGCTACCGCCATACCAAAGAATTTCCATCTCCCATGGAACCGTTTCCATGTCTTCAACCTCGTTCCGGGCAAGGACAACTACCACTTGGCCCTCAGTGGTGGGCAAGAAATCGGCATTCTGGATCAGATTAGGGCGAAACAACTCAGATCACTGGAGAAGTTCTCAAATGTCACATTCGGGGCTATTTGTCCGATCTCAACCCTTGGCCGGGCCAGCGGAAAGAAGCGCATCATCGACATTTCTGTTAACATTCTGGGGCCCGAGGATCTGATCGATGCGGTGGGAGATGCACTTGCAGCCGCATCTGCCTACCTCCAGCATCCTTGTTTCCTCGAATCCGGCGTCAGATATATCAATCCCCATTACTTCTGCTTTGACGAAGAACTAGCTGACATGAGAGCACATGTTGGTCCGGCGAAAACGGATCCCAAGTCTTCACAAGCCAGTGAAGAACTCAGCCGTCTTTTGGACTCTCTCGATTGCGCATCAACCCTTCCTACCAACGAAGGTCGTGAAATCGAACATGGGCTTATCTTGACCCCGCTGAAGAGGTATTTGACTTCCCTCTCACAAATGCAGGGGTACTAAGGTGTGCAGTCACCAGAAAGATGGCGTCAAATTCATAATGAAGAGAGAAGATTCCAGCTTTTGCCATTCAGCCATGTTGGATATCCGGGGTTTGGTTGGGCCACAGTAAGGCCTTGTGCCTATCAATTCATCGGTTCACATAACTAATGAGACATGGCCAGGTTCTTCTCAAACTCCCCCGAGTCGTGTCTAGGTGGCATCATTGCTGATGTCATGGGACTTGGCAAAACATTGACGAGCTTAGCGGCTATTGCTTGTTCGAAACCAGCTGCTCTAGATTTTGAGATGAGCCTTAGCTCGACGTCTCCTATGCCAACGAGGGCAACCTTGATTGTTGCAACTTCACATCGTACGTTGATGTTTGGCCCTCTTCTCTCTTCGTGGTACCAGACTCATCTCCTTCTACAGAAGTTTTAAATGTGTGGCGAACCGAGATTGAGAAGTGAGTGTCCCCATGCCACTACGGAATGATATCTAACTGCGCTGCACTCAAGACATCTGAAACCAGGAGCCTTGAAAACCGCAATATTCCATGGTGACGATCGTGCTAAGGCCACTGAAGAACTTTCCAACTATGACATTGTTTTGACAACCTACCCAACTCTTCTCGCCGATTCAAAAGGCCGCCGAGTCCTCCAGGACATTGCTTGGTTTAGAATTGTGCTTGACGAAGGTAAGAACAGTCAAGAGCCTCTATTTCTTACAAACTTAGATCTTCAATTTACCCCTCTAACATCTGATAGCTCATTATGTCCGAAACCACTCAACGCAGAGGTTCAAGGCCATCCACAGTCTTCAAGCAAGCCGAAGATGGTGCTTAACGGGTACTCCAATTCAGAATTCCCTCGATGACTTGCGCTCCCTCCTCAAGTTTCTTCGGTTTCAACCCTTTGATGGCGCTTCCTTTTTCGATAAACATATTGTTGATCCGCTAAGGGAAGACCCTCACACCGGTTTTCGAAATCTCAGGATCCTCCTCAGAACCGTTTGCCTCCGCCGAGGGGAGGCCTACCTACATCTTCCCCCTTACGAAACGACCGAGGTCAAAATCGCGCTTACACCAAAAGAGATGGAGCTCTACCGAGGAATCCTCGCTGACTGTCAACAACAATTCGATGACATTGTCAGCAAGAAGTCCAAGGCCAGCAATTACACCATCCTCTTCACCACCACCATGAAGCTTCGCAGACTCTGCAACCATGGCAGCATTCACGTTTCCTCTCGAGACGAGGCCCTCTGCGAGTTCTGTTGTGGAGACTCCAAAGAAACATCGACGTTCCTTGACGGCCTCGAGACGTGTCCTGAATGCTCCCGGGCTCTGAAAACCTCAAACAGAAAGACACTTGCTCCATCGATGAGGCAGGAGTCGTCGCTCTCCCCGGCACCTTCATTGTCTGCCACGGGTTCTCCGAGCCGGGTATCTAGCCCTGCAACTCCTGGGCCAGGGGATGGTTTATTTGGTAACTCTGCCAAGCTCTCCACAGTGATTCAAAATGTTACAAGCTCGCTTCCTGGTTCCAAAAAGTACGTTTTTTATCCCTCAATCCATCCCCAGGACAAGATCTTACAGACATACAGCATAGTTTTCACGGCTTGGCGATCGACCCTGGACCTTCTTGAGCGAATGCTTACTGAGAATGGAATTCAATGTCGCCGAATCGACGGGCGAGTCAGCATCTCTGATCGCACAGAGCGACTCAAAGATTTTCAATTTGACCCTGAGAACAGCATTCCTGTGCTGTTGTTGTCCATTGAAACGGGGGCCGTTGGGTACAATCACTCTCACCAAGTTGGATAACTTGATGCTAATTTAGCCAGACTCACGCTGACGGCAGCTGACCGTGTCCATATCGTGGAACCACAGTGGAATCCTTCGGTTGAGCAGCAAGCTATCGGAAGAGCCCTCCGCATCGGGCAGAAACGCAAGGTGACGATTGTGAAATACATCGTACAAAACACAGTGGAGGAGGTATGGCTCTAATTCTGTCTACCAAGCCAGTGCTAACATTTACACCAGAACATTGCCGCTCTTCAGAAGAAGAAAAGCGGTCTCGCCAAGTTCTCGCTAGATAGCCGCACTGAAGACACCCAGAATCAAGGGCTTGACGTAAGGACTACTGGGCACGCATCCGGATACCAATACTAATTCTTTTCAGGACCTCAAATTTGTGCTTGATAACTAGCCTTGCCGCGGACCCAATGAAGGCCAAGTCATAGAGTACTTGCAGTTTCATAGATGTGATGGAGTATGAGCGGGAGTTTTGTGGTTGTTCTTGTGTTGATAGAGCTTGGCCAATTTTGTCCTTCTCCAAAAAAGACTTGCAAACACGCTTCCAGGATTCATCAACTTGCATCAGACTTGTATCCAAGACTTGCTACTGTCAGCGTGCAAATTCCTTAGCCAGTATCAATGGCTTCCGAGTTGATGATGTTACCGTGGTCTCACGTCAGTCTGGAACCTTAAAATCGAGCAATCACTTTCAAGGAAAGGGGTCCTTACGCATTCCGAAGATGCCGAGAAATTACTTGCATTGATATGCCAGTTGAGCGTATTCTCCAGGTTGCGGGACTATTACTAACCGGTAAGGATTGACAGTCCAGGAGGATCACCTATACCACAGCCACATACAGTACCTGGAGAAGACCAGCGATTTCGTCAGCATTGTGAGATACGATACGCTGATAAAGACGCCAGGAGCCATCAAAATGATCCACTTTGCGTATATTCGTCCCATTCTGGCAAAGTGCTGACATCCCTGGTCAGTCGCCACAAGGAGTGCTACGCCGCGCGGTGATCGGCTTGACCTTGAGATATAAGAAGACTCAGACAAAAGGTATAAAGAGCTCAAGGCATATCTCCATTTCTCTGTATCAACTTCCAACAATCTCTCTTCTTTAACTCACAATCATTCATCATGGCAACTTACTCCATCCCTGAAGAGTTCACCTCTGAACTTGAACTCGTTGACAAGCCCGATACCCGCTCCACCAAGGACATCCTTGCCGAGCTCAATCAGTATAAGCCTGTCACTTCCGAGAAGAACATCTGGGCTTTTTGGCATGCTGGTCTCGATGCTATGCCCTCTTGGTGCCAGCGCAACGTCGCTGATTGGGTTCGTATCTGTGGTCCTTCATGGACTGTCCGCGTCCTTGACGTCGTGCCCGACTCGCCAAATCATGCCTTGAAGTTTGCCAGTCAAGACCTGTTACCCGATACCTTTGTGAAAGGGACCATGGACGGACCTTATGTTGGTCCACACTCTATGGACTTTCTCAGAGGAGCTCTACTCTTTGGGCATGGCGGTGTGGCCATAGATGTTGGGTGTGTCCTACTTCGAAGTATGGATCGTGTGTGCTGGGATCTTATCATGGATCCCAAATCACCGATTGAAGTGGCTGTGCCTCTCATGTATGGGCAGACAATTGCCAATCACTTCACTGCGTCCAGGAAAGGCAATCCCTTCATTGAAAGATGGTAAGTCTCAAGCTCAACCACCTCGATTGGCACCCATTAACAAACGTACAGGCATAAGCTGTTCTTGCATCTTTGGGAGGGCCGAAACAACTACGAAGGCATTAGTGCGAACCCTGCTCTCGCCTTTGTAAAGGACATCGATTTCAGCGAAGCCGCAGACTGGCCCTGGGACTTCAAGATTGGACCTCAGCATGTCCTTGAGTACGTGTCGCAAGTCATGTGCTGGCGCCGGTTGGCCATGCTGGAGGACGCCGGTGATGGGTTCAATGGTTCAAAGTACTGGCAGGAGAACATCCTCGGCATTGATGCCCGTCATGAGAACTGGGCTGCTGAGGACGCCGTTGGCTTTGGCTCTGGTGCACGGTTGTATGAGCTGTTTAACCTCCGAGTCGATTCGGACCCAGAGACGGCGGACTACAAGGAGGCTTACAACTTGGTGTGGCTGCTGTTGAGGTCGGCTAGTTGGCAGAAGGTCACGCACGGAAAGGGACTCACCCATGCTGCTGCGCTAGGAACCCTTTGGGATGAGAACGACGGCAAGGATAGTGCCCCAGGAACCTTTGGAGAATTGCTGCGATGGGGTTCTGTGCATCTGATACAGAAGCGAGAGGCCGTCTCCACCAAGCCTACAGCCAAGTCCGCGCTGATTCTTCAGGAAGGTCTGTATGGACCGTCAGAGGCTGGAGCGCAGTAGAGAAGAACACAGTAGATACAACTCCAGCCGCCATTGCTTGTATGAGAAGTGGTGGCCTAATTACACTTTGCAATGGTGCAATTCTTTCCCGTGAAAATGAAGAAGGCTTAGGGTAATATACATGTATTGCCCAGCTACGAGTCAAAAACAGTCCCAGGCGCCGGCACCGTTAGGTTCACTAGATATCTATCCATAGCTCTAGATGTCTCCCCTCCAATATGGTACGAAATATGCCCTGCGCCGTTCCTGGTCAACAACACACCAAACTCGCCAAACTGTCTCGAAACTCCCATGGCCCAAGCGTATGACGTAGACGGATCGTAGATTCCATTCACGACAAGAACCTTTGGTGTTCCCCTGATTTTAACCATCTTTGGACGATTTCTGTTCTTGTGCTTCCAACCGATACAAGCACTCTGGACCATGTAGGTGGCGGATGCGCCTCCAGTCAAGGGAGCGAAGACAGAAGCTTCAATCTGCTTGACCCAGAGATCCGCAAAGGCCTCGGCCTCCGTAGGGAAGTCGTTGCAAGTTGTTGCCAAGAAGGTGAAGAGCATTGAGTCGCCGAAAGCATCGCCCGTCGCAAGGTATGTGGACAGTGCAGTCGCGTCGCCCTCAGTAGCATCTGCAGAGCTCAATGTTAGTACTCATCCAGATCAACTGCTTGGGAGTGCTTACTTTAAAGGGCTGAGTCGAGTGTCTACCAAGCTGAAGCTTTGAATAAGAGAACCTGTGCTCCAAAGCGAATCTCCTTGGCGTTGACGTTTGACCGGCAAATTGTGCCGCACCCAGGTGCCGGGATGGGCTTCTTGGCTGCTTTAACAAGAATATCTTGCCAATATTTTCTACATTACGTCCTGACAGCACGCAAGTTGGCTTATTGCCTGTCTCGAACCAGTTGAAGAATCTCTTGAGTGTTGTCTCATAGGTCGTCGCTTCGCTTAGCAGCATGGAAGCTTCATCCTGATAGTGCTGAAGGTTACTGTCTAGAATCATGAGCGGATATTCTTGAGATAGAGGTATACATATTGGGTGTCAATCATGGTGCCATATGACATGCCCAGCCAGTTCATCTTTTCGTTCCCAAGTGCAGCACGCACCGCCTCCAGGTCCTTGACAACCTGGATCGTATCTAGATGATCCATGAGAGGACCAGTCATATTCAGACAGTTTGCGCTCACCTCTTGACAAAATTGAACCATACGGCGAAATGGCTCCTCGTTAGTCGGGAACAAAGGAATTCGCCGGTTTCAGAGATCAAGGTCGCATTGAACACGGGTGCTAAGACCAACGCCCCTAGGGTCAAGGCCAATAATATAAAACCGTCTCTTTATCTGATCACCCGTGTAACCGTTTGTACCAAGTCCGATATCCGAGACCTCTTTGGAGGCAGCCAGGGCCGCCGGGGTTAATGAAAAGGTTGCCAATGCGGTTTTGGGGGTCTTGAGCAGGCAGCATGGCCATACCCAGCTCAATCTTTTCACCATCCGGATTGTCCCAGTCCAGAGGAACGAGGAGTTTGGCACATTACAAGCCTGGGGCAGGCAGAGTTTCAGGGCATGGTCCCCAAGTGATAGACTGAGCTTCTGTGCGAGACAAGGCAGAGACTCGACTGACAGCGAGCCATGCAAGGACAATTGAGGCAATAATTGACATTATATCTATAGTTACATAGACACATAAGTACGTGGAAAGAGGCCTGTGACTTATAGATACTCAGAAAGCGGGGAAGGCCTCCAATCTTTGATGAATCTAGCCTCCGGCATTTTGTTTCTATTTGCGACTTTTCCGTCCCCACACTCGCCAGTTCTTTTCATCTTCGCCCGTCATGTTCATCGTTAATTAGTGTCGCCAACCATCCCGGTGCAAAGGCAAGATAATCGACATCTATGAAACGCGTCCAAAATCGGCCAAACGCTAGGCTCAGAACGAAAAAGTGAGGTCATCACCAAGCATTCGCCATTAACCCTTGGGTCCTGGTACGTGTCGCGTAAACAACGCGGTTAAGCCGGCATGATTAGCTGCCGGTGCTGACGCAGTCAGATCATAGGTAGACGAATTGAGCTTGAGATGGTTGATCCATTGCCATAGACAATCAGGCTTGAATGACGCATTAATAATCAAGAAATTAGTAATCTCATGCAGACTTCCTGTATATATCTCAAATGTCTCCTCATTGTCCAAGTGCCAAGCAACCATTGTCCTCACCCTCACAGCCCTATTCCGAAAACCCGAAATCACCATGGCATCTCAGAAACCAAAGATCAAGGCAGTCTTCTTTGACTTTATGGGAACCTGCCTTGATTGGCACAGCAGCGTGGTCAAATCACTACCCCCCGCAATCCCCAGTGCGGAAGCGTCCGAACTTGCTCTCGAGTGGCGGAAGCAGTACTTTGTCTACAATGAACAGCGCGTCCAGCAGAATCTCGATCCTGAGGATATTGACATATCGCTTGCACAAACCTTGGAGATCATCATCGATCGGTTTTCGGACTACAAGTCGCACTTTGACGCAGATGTCAAAAATCGGCTGATTGAAGCATGGCACACTCAGCCAGCCTGGCCAGAAGTCAAAAAGGCTATCGAGGTTCTTCGGGAAGAACTAGGTCTTGAGACATATGTTCATGGCAACGGTACTACTCGTCTGCAAGTCGATCTCACTCGCTTCTCGGGGTTAAGCTTCAACATGTTGTTCTCAAGCCAGTTGATAGGTGTTTACAAACCCAACCTGGCTGCGTACAAAAAGGTCCTCGAGCTTCTCAAGCTGGACCCAGAGGAGGTTGTCATGGTTGCGGCACACATATACGACTTACGGGGCGCCAAGCAGTGCGGGATGAAGACTATTTACATCCATCGGTGGACGGACGATGTTGACGAGGATATGGAGGTAATCAAGAAAGAAGTCGATATCTTTTTGGAAGACATGAACAATCTCCCGAATGCCATTGCGAGCATCTAGATGGAGGGGAGCGTGTCTGTGTAGATGAACATCATATATAAAACCTGACATTAATGGCAACGCTAGATGCATGTATACAAACAGGATATCGTGTCTCTCTTGGTATCATGTTTCCCCTTTCTCCTTGCTCTTCAAAGTGCAGACTAAGACCAAGCTATGTAAGAGTGCTGGGCGTGTATTCCAGCCAAATGAAGAAGTTATAATGGTACAGGATTCATACCCCGTCTCCGAGTAAAGCAGCTCCTCTCATGAAATCACCACCGCCATGGCAACGCCAGCCATAGAAATAGCCGTAATCACTCGAGCTTTGCAAGAAGAGGCTACAGAGGTGGCTTCAGGCGTGGACGTGCCGCTTAAACTCTGTGTTCCGCTTGTCTCGCTGCTTACAGCAGTTGCAGAAGCCGCACTCTCGGCGGTCGACTGCGCGCTGTCCTCGGTTGAAGCAGTCGCAGTCTCGTGGGAACCAGAATGCGTCGCGGCAAGCAACTCGAGGCCTCCTGTGATTGTCAAGGTCGCGTAGCCGAATTCGCCAAGGCCTTCCTCTTCCATCTCTTTTGATCCAAAAGTCGCCGTTGGGTGGCCGTCATCGTTGCCCCCGATGTTGATTGTAGTGCATTTTTGAGGAACAGTCCCAGTCATCTCGCAGTGCATCGAGAACTTCCAGGGATCAATCGAGTCAGAGATGTAAAAGTCGAAATTACCCGTCCTAGCGACACCCGGCGACGGTGTCTCACTGGCCCATGGACCCAAGGTCACGGCCGCGTGGTACATGCTGCATTCACGGCCGTCGGGCTCCGGGGTACAGCCTAGGAGGTAAGTGGTAGCTGAGGGTTCAGCACCGATGACCTTGGCCAACAGGGGTTCATCAGGGTCCGTCCAGAGGATAGAAGTGACGAGAGAGGAAGGCATCGTGAATGGCGTCGCGAGGGAATACCCAAGAAGATCAAGTGAAAACTAAAATCTAGAGCGCAAATAAAATGGGAATGTCGAGGTTTTGTCCCAAGGGGAGACGCTGGGGCCTATCTGTTGGTTGAGGAGCGAGGATCGACCCATTTGTTTTATTTTGGTGGCGATTCTTTTACGATGATTTGCTCGTGAGGGACCTTGATCCTGGCGAAGATCACAGCCACATCCTTGAAGGCGCATGATCCCCGAGGTGTTATACGACGGGTAAAAAACTGCATCGCGTGCTAGTTGCTCGCGTCGCCCCTTGGTAGATAAGATAGTCTCGTGTAGGAACATGCCAGCAACTGGGGAGCTTGAAGCAAGCCAACCAAAATTGGGAGTGGCTGGTATGTGTTAATAGCTACTTGCCTTTCAGTGTGGACACTATGAAGACATAGGTATCCTCTATCATGAAATGACAGAAAGGTGATTGGCTCCTGGACTGCCTAAAATAGAAATCTTGGTGTGCCCTGTGGGCCCCTCATCCAGCGAGTAGAGATTGCAGATTGAGCCTGATAGTGAGTACCCGTGCTATCGTGAGATTTGGCGCAAAGAGCATGTACCTCTTAGCTTCCGCAAACATCTTCACATCTCTCACTCCTACCCTAAACCTGCGAGAGCAAAGTCATTTCATTTTTTCTCAATCTTGAGCAGGACAGACTTGAGAATAATCCAAGTTGAGGGCTCTGCAGTGGCATATAAATTACACTGGTCCTTGCCTCACTGCGGCTGAGCTTGAGATAACGCACATGGTGGGCAATGAATTGAGCCAAGCGATAAATGAATGTCCCAGATTACAAGCTCACATTAGCATTTGCCAATGTACTGAAGAATGAAAGAGGGGAAATCTGCTCTTCATATTTGACTGTTTGAAGGGAATGGAGTTAAGGTCAAAATAAACTCTGAAGGCTTAGATAAGCGCACGTGGACGTCACGTTAAACTCAATCGGAAGGCTTGAGTGGTGACGTCGATGACGCTATTCGCGACCGGGAAGGAAAGCGCG
The DNA here is from genome assembly GCF_000151355.1 of Fusarium vanettenii 77-13-4. Classification (NCBI taxonomy): domain Eukaryota; kingdom Fungi; phylum Ascomycota; class Sordariomycetes; order Hypocreales; family Nectriaceae; genus Fusarium; species Fusarium vanettenii. Next base: position 158,931 of record NW_003315846.1, on the reverse strand, counting down.
TCCGTGTCGCGAAATGCTCCCGCTGATGAGCCGTGTCTGGAGTTCGTTGAACCATCAAATCATCAAGATACCTGGTCTGGTGGTCTAGTGGTATGATTCTCGCTTAGGGCAAACCCGAAAGCAAGCTTGCGAGAGGTCCCGGGTTCAATCCCCGGCCAGACCCTTTCTTTTGCTGTTCGTTGCAGGGGAAAAGAAGTGTTTCTTTTTGCCAGAACCCTTCCCGAGGATATGATGGCTTTGGATGCTCCGTTCATGAGCTGGGAGCCCATCATTGGTGCTAGCATTGGCCTGCAATCACGCGCTGCAGGAACGGCTTTCTCGCGGATTGGTCCACCAGCTCGTCCGCAGGCCATGCATAGCTCCTACTCGATCAACTCAAATAGGGACGGGAATCGCCGCTTAAGGATGCCCTGGTTGACTCAATCCCGAGATGGAAACCTGTATGAGACCATCCAATGCCATTTACTGGCATACCAAGAAGAAGGTTGCCATCCAGGCCATGGTTTCTCACCCAGACAGGTCACGCGTTGGATGCAATCCTTGGGACTTTAATTGAACCTTGGTTGAATGAGATTGCTATGCTAATTCATAATCGTAAGTCTATATGTCATAAAACTCTAAAGGATATCTCGCTTATAAACACAAATACGCCATAGTCACCAAAGACCCTCCAACAGCCGCATACAAAAACTCGGGAGTTAATGACACACCCGCCGACATCTCCTCAGCGTTGCTCAGATCTCCAGTATCACTCAGATACGTCTTGGTGTCGGGAGTCGCGGTATAAGAGTCTTCGTTGTAAGTCGAGTTGAGCGTCACAGCTCCGACAATGTCGCCCGATTCGAGTCGGATGTGGGTGTCGATGATCTTGTCGGCCAGCTTGTCCTGTGAGACAATGATTTCTCGTGCGCCGCGGATCCAGTCGCCGTAGCCTCCATAGCCAGAGTGCTGTCCGTAGCAGAGGTTAAGGCCGTTGCCCTCGACTTCCACACCGGGTAGACTGCCCTCCCATCGATAGCACCAGGTGTTGCCGTGGTCATGGCCAAAAAACAAGCCAATGATACCAGGAATGGTGACAAGAGCCTTGGTGAAGGGCTTATCCTGTCCTCCGTAGTGGCAGTTGTCTGTATCCCTGGTACCGTTCGCGCACCACCCCTCGCCTTGCTGCGCAACAGGAGGATCCAAGTTGAGACCGGGTTGCTTGTTCTCGTCGATGCCGACCTCGGTCTGAATAGACATGGTGGCATTGATAGGGATGTGAACGAATGCGAGCGCGGGAATGACCTTGTTGTACTTGTTGACAAGCTCCGTGTTGGTCTCGTTGAACCAAGTCACAACGCTCTCATCAACCCAATTCTCCTGATCGTCGGCTTCGTAGTAACGTCCACCTCGGCTGTCAAAGAACCACAGAAGCAGCTCTGGAGTGCACTTGTTGGTGTTGGTGCAGTTCGATGCATACACGGGGAGGTAGTAATTGGAGGTTCCGGCGTCATCGTCGTCGACCATGGACTTGGTGCGCGCTCCAGGCCACATCTGTTCGCGCTCGAGAATACCCTCGCCGGTGATGTAGTAGTTGTGATCGTGGTTGCCATAGGTCGATGCCCATGTTAGATTCCGATCGATTATGGGCGCGACGATCTGGTCGATGTAGTGGGTGCTGTTGTGCTTGAAGGTCGAGTCGCCGTTGATGAGGTCGCCATTGAGAACCACCAAGTCGGGGAGCTCATAGTCCAAGACGTCGCTTATCACCTGGACCGATTTGGCGTCTTGTGCTGGGCCTGTTGTTGATGCGACTGTCGCAGGTTAGCATGCGCATTGTCAGTATGACTTGGAATACTAACGTTGGCCAAAGTGCATGTCGGAAAAGACTGCGATCTGAAATGTTCCATTGGAGGTGAACTTCAGAGCGGGAAGGTTGTCATTGTTGACGGCGCGAGGGATGCTAGCCGCATGCGACAAAGCAAAGAGAGAAGAAGCTACTGCGAGTGTTCTTGATGCCATTGTGAAGCTTGTTGGTCAATGTGTGTCTGATGATCTCCTCCATCCCAACGAAGGGATGAGGGTATTTACATATCGTGAGGTCCATGGTCGAGACGTCATCCTGTGGCGAGGTAGTTGCAAAAAAGAGACGACCCCATACCGCGAGACTGGGACGTGAGAAGCTAAAGTGGCATGCGTAGGGCTTGGCTACGCGGACTGCCGCGCGTTACCAATGCTGAGACTATCGTCAAGAAGCGCCGAGGTCGGGGTCAAGTGGTGACGATTTTTGCTTGGAAGGGGGCTTGTGCCAGGCGAGCCGCGAGACCTGGCATTCCAGACCCCGGGGTTATTCTTCTTGCGTCAAATTGGGGCATATTCTCCCCTGTCTTGAAGTCAAACCTTACTCTGAAAGGCCCTGTCCTCACCTCCAGCAGAAGCATCGTGACAATATCCCCTGTTGTTGAACCTTGACGGGATGTGGGGAGGGGCTTGGCGCATGGCGCCTGTGAGCCTCGTCATCCACGGGCAACTAAGCTTAAACGGAGTTGTCGGCCGAGTGGGCTCCCCCACTTTCCCGATGGCCTTGACAACGTTGAATATGGACGCGTAATCCAATAAAGAGGCTATTGAGGCGGTAGTTGAAGGCAGGGGTAAAAAAGGCTAGAGCTTGGGTTGGTAACGGAGCACGCGACAGATTTTTTAGATGCCCGGCCACGCGGCATTGGAGTCTCGGCTTCGCTTGAGCAAGATCAATTTGACTAGCAATGGGTTATGGCTTCATTCAAACTGGAGAATGTACTGAATCAAGGCCATGCGCCGACAGAACAGAGCAGCACCGCCCTTCGTCAAGCATTGCATTGCGTCTTCCTGACTCTGTTGGTGATGAATCCTTCGCCGCTGCATCAATTTTACGGCTTTACCAGGGAGAGCTATCGCCGTTAGGGCTTGGCCTATGACTCCCGAACTCCGAACCGTGCCACCACAAATAAGGCGTCCCTTGATGATCATGACTCGATGCGCTTAGAGAGAACTCGAAGGGTCTTTGCCGAGGTACGAATATTGTCGGGTAGCCCTGTAACGCAACGGAAACCCCCTCTTGGCCTCTCCCTCTCCTTTCACTGCCTCTCTTACTCAGCCCTGCTTCACACGCGAGCGCCATCCCGTCACGCTTGTTTTGCGGGTCACTCTTCATCCCGCCGGCTGCATTTTTTCTTGCTCCATTGACCTGGTCCTTGTCCCGCGCGGGTATGTCATTGTGGGCAGCTTTGCGAGGCATACATCCGCAGCTTTCAAGGCGCCAAGAGTTTTTGTGCAGGTCTTGCATGGATCACCTATTGGTCTTGAGAGGGCATCGTGCTTGGAAAGCGATTGATAATCTCGTGAAAAACTTTTCACTGGAGGGTAAGTATTTTCTGTCATACACTTGCCGCCCACGGGCGCTTGCTTCACCAGATACTCGTCGGATCGCATTCATTCATGTTTCCTCTCTTTCTATTGCTTCGAGAATAGATCAACTATATCCTTTTAGGCGCTGCTCAGGAACGGGTACTTGATCGTTGCCTAGCTTCGGCAATGCACATATCTCGTATTAACCTTGCATCTCAAAGCCGATCAGCCCTACCCGCCTCAGATCACCGATACGAGCGATGACGGTTCATCCAGTCACGTTCGACTACAGAAAGAAGTGTTTGATGTCGAATTACCGGTATATCAAGTAGTTTTCACGGTCGGCCATTTAAACTTCACAGCGACACACCGAGGACGAATAGACTCAAGGTATTGGCACCAATGCATGGACATCCATTGCTGGTCCGCTAAGTTCATGTGCTATCATCCAAATATGTAAGGTGTCCGTTCATCTCGTACTAATCCAAGCAGTCCGAATAACGCGACAGAAGAGAATACGCTAGCCTTTCCCACACTCGTCATTCGCTTAGCACAAAGCAGCCTTGGTGGGCTCGCAGTCACCGTTGGCCTTGTCGCAGCCGTTGTAGCCCTGGCACTGAACCTTGGGGTAGCAGTTGTTGGAGTAAGTGGCCTGTGACTGTTAGCAGAAGATCTTCGCACTATAAGTCATGCTGCGTACCTTGTCACCGAGGTTGGTGTTGATGCCAATGAGCTCACCGCCGTTGACAGCAGTGGTACCCTCCATGTGCACGGAACGAGCACAGTTGTTCTTGCAGTTGCCGCAAGATCGGTAAACCTTGCCGTAGTCGTTGGCGTAAAAGTTGACAATGTTGACATGGCCGCAGCCGTTGTGCTGAATGACCTTGTCAGAGGCCTTGTAGGCACCTCCGCCGATAATGTTGGCGGTTCCGTCACCCTTGATGCTGATGGCGTCCTCGCAAACGTCCTCAAACCAGACGAACTCGAGGTTGCAGGATCCGAGACAGTAGACACCTTCCTTTTGGTTCTTGCCAATGATGACGTTACGAAGAGTGGCACCCTCCTCGAGAACGAAGACGGTGTCAGCCTCACCTGGGGTTGTTAGCATTGATCTGCAGTGTTGATGTCGAGCTACGCACCACCCTCGCTCTGACCAGAGCAAGACTGTCCACGGTCATACTTGACCCAACCAGCATCAAAAGTCTGGCCAGCCTTGATGTACTGAGGCGCGCTCAGGCTCTTGGAGTCGGTCGGAGTAGGAAGACCACCCTCATAGCCCAAGCAGGCCATGGCCGCGGGGAGAGCGGCGATGAGAGAAACAAGGCTAGCGGAATGCATGATGAAGTCGGTGACGTAAATGTAAAACAGATAAAACACCGATCAACGGGTTGTCAAAGGATGCTGTATATGAGACAAGGTAGAAGACGGGATGAAAGCGTGTGGGTTGAGAGTCTCAGATATGGGCAACCATGGCCTTATATCAACATTCCATCTACACCCGGCATGAACTGACAATTCGTCTTGTCACGCATATTTCCGCTCGGTAATAACTTTTTGAGGTGTGTATTAATTAAGGACTAGAATCTGACGTTGCGTGTGGTTTCAGTGGCCAGTGTTTCATGCTGATTGTTTCGATAATAATTCCTCCACTTAGGTCAAAGATGTATGTTCTTGTCCTCCACCGAGTAACTCCATGATAGGCTGCCCTGGGATCGAATCCTTGTCTAGTAGTCCATACATCCCGGACCTTAATGGGGGTGGTTGTTTATTCTGGTTAAGGTTATCCATGAAAGAGTTTAGTTGACGTGGTGATATTCCAGCAGTAGAGTTGCTCGACTTTGAAGATCAAATGCCGCTTTCGGAGGCCTCAGAGATGTTGGTGCGTGATATTAGCTGATTGGGTCGCGTAGAGATGCTGGCAATCGGATGTAGAGGTTCCTTGCGACTTCCGGTAGATCATTGCCTGTGGGAGACGGTGCACCAGGGATGTTCGGTCGTTGTCACTTGAATGAGCTGACAGGCCCGTGACGGAGGATTGATCATTACCAAATGGAATGGATTTCTTCAAGGATGATTCATCCATCGTGGTCCATGCCTGGTACTAGTCCTTCGGCCGAGTTGTAGTGTTGACTCCAGCTTAAGCCACGGGCCATCGGGCTGTGAATCCCCCGCGATAGGTTCGGAAGTATTTGAGTGTGGCTAGAGATCGACATGCAGTCAGGTGACTATTTGTTTCTGAGTATAGCCGAGCAGTTTGAGGTAAGCGCAACTGTACAGGATCTCTCGTGACCTCTCGCGGCATACTACGCTGGACATGGCCTGGTTAGTGGTTGCATGCTTCACACGGAAAATACCAGGCAAGCGTAGTAGCACTACGGAAAAGCATTTTGATCATAAGATCGGCTAGAAAGTGAACGGGTAATCAGGGGTCATTGGGATTCTAGAATACACCGGTGGTAGTCCCACTTCCCGATGAGCCCGATTCCTTGGTCGACCTTGAAACCATTCTGGGCAAACGGGTGCTCTCCCTCCGTGCAATGTCATCTTTGTCTTTCAATAGGTGGGAAATAACCTTAACTGATGTATGCATACGTGTATCTCACAGGGACGGCGCAAGGAGGGCGACTGCAACCTCCGCTTTGCTAATAGAGAGGCTGTCTAAACATGGGGCGTGATCCCCGAAGCCTGTAGTTGAACCACGCACTTTACTTAGTTGCTTGAAATACAATTGATGGATTAATAGAAAGCTGACCGCTTTCGTGCTTGGATGTATTAAAATTGGCCCCCCTTCATCAGTGGTGAGAGAAGTGGGAATTTGGAGGACGCGCGGCCTGGCCCGACTGTCGGTGACGGGGATTACACTGATATCAAAGTGTAAGATTATTTATATCTGCTATGGTGATGAACGTGTATCAGTCTAATATCAATCCCATTGCTGATACATCATGCCTGATGCTCTGCCGACTGTCGCATCATTTCAACATCTTCCTCATCGATCGACATCCGTGAACCGGCATCGTGATGAGTCTCGTGGGCATGTAGTCTCATGTTCACAAACATAGACCACAAGCCTAGATCGTACATGATGCGCAACACTCCTCCCACCACAAAGGCAATCCAGAACTTTTCCCTCCCGGCTAGAGCTCCTGTAAACGACGGTCCTGTAGCCATCGCCAGAGTTCGGAGCGTACTGGTGATGCCCATGACGGCTGTGCGCTCCTCGGGCTTGACGACAGCGGCGATAAAAGCTGCTCGAGGCGCTTGATCCATGTTGTTGAGACCCATGCGGATAAACAAGAGAATAATCGTGACGACAAGTCCACTCGGCGCGGGGAAGAGTAAGACAGCGACTGAGGATGGCAAATGCGTAAACACCATGGTGTTGAGGAGTCCGAGATGTCTCGCAAGTGGACCAGCAAATATCGTGGAGACGGTTGCCAGGATCATAGCCGCCGACATGATGTCACCGAGGCGTGTCTTGGACAGGTGAAACTTGCGATCCAGAAAGTAGGTCGTAAGAGCCTGTGAGACCATGCCATCCGCTAGGGAATCGACTGTAAGGAGAAACCATAGCTTGTACATGACGTGACGGGTAGATTGAGAGATTTGAGAGAAGCGGCCTTTTGCCTTTGGTGTCGGCGGAGGGCTGGGTTGTTCTTCATCAGAATCGTGAAGTAATCCCTGAGCCAACTCATCGGCAGTTTCTGGAGCAGTCTTCTCAACCTCGCACTTGCTGCTCATGGACAAGGTCGAAATCATGTTCAAACCGCCCATGACGATGTAAATCCAAAAGGTCGCGTGATACGTCTGCACCAGACTCCAACCCTCTCGGTGCTTCAGTCTCTCCACAAACCTCCCCGCAAGTTCCGTGCCAGCTGCCGATCCAAGACTTGAGCATGTGACATACCAAGACAAGACATCGGCCCGTGTCTTTGGTGTCGTAATGTGTGAGAGCATCGATTCTTCGATTGCTCGGAAGGGGCCAAAGTCGGCGCCACTGGCACTCACGACGCCCACGACAGCAGCGAGGAGCAGGATCCAGAAGTTCTCAAAGACGCAGAATACGCCACCGGAAACTGCCATGAGCAGGCCACCTGCAAAGAGAACCCGACGACGACCGAGGCCGTCAGCCATAAGAGTGATGACTAGACCGAGCACAACATCGCCGAGGAGAGTAAGACTCATAAACAGACCAATGCGAAAGTCTGAAAAGCCCAACTCCGAGAAGAAAAGAGCTATCGTGAGGGATACAGCTCCAAAGGCAAACATGCGACATGTCCGCGAGAGAATGACGAGCCACGCATCACGACCAGTGAGATACAGCGAAGCAATACCAGACTCATGATACAGCCATTTGACCGTCTTGACAAACGACGACGGATGACCAGCCATTGTGATGAGGTATGAAGTTGAAGAGAGAAATATCTCACCTCGTCAGAAGCGGAGGTTGCATTGCGCGATCTGCGGGGTGGTGGTTGGTGGATCGGATTCTTCGGCACCGTGATCGGCGGGTGAGTTTTCGACGTCATCCTGACTTGATTAGTCTCACCGAGATATGAGTCAACAGAGTTGCGAGATAGGAAGGACTGTCGCTTGACTATCAAGAAGCTTATTCCCGAACAACTGCTCAGCTCGGCGTTTCATCTTGACTTGGTTGGTCGGAGCTGTAGAGCAGAAATCGGCAATCGACTGGTTGAACAGACTTGTAGAATCGGGAACTGGATCCGACAATGATCTATTACTTGACATGTTGATTCAGCCTCGCTACAGTTGTAATCGTTTGTGTCATGTGGTGTTCCGGAGTGAAGGATTGCTTCGCGGCTGACCTCGTAGATAATATGCAGCTCAAGCTGTCCCGGATGGACTCAGGCTTCAACTGGTTGACTCTATACCTTGATTTACATAAAACATGCGAGAATTTGATAAGTTTCCTCTTCGGTATATAATCTCATGTTCTTCATGCTCTCAAAGACTTATAGACAATGCCTAGCCACTTGCCGACCGCTGTTTAATTAACTGGTCTATAGCAAGATTAGTGGCTGCTGTTCAATCCACCTCGACAAAATCTTCCTCCTTTATCACCTCGCGGATAAGATTATTCAATAACCACAAACACAAGCACAGCAGGATACCACTTCCTCTCCTACTCAACCACTATTCGAAGCATGCTGGACTGAGACGAAGATAATTCAGACTGGGACGAAGGCGACCATGAACGGCCCCAAGAGACCAGAGAGCGCGAAGTGGCAAAAGAAGGCGAAGTGAAAGCTGCTCTCGAAGAAGCCAAAAAGACTTGGTCGGAGGGTGGTACTGTTCCCTTCCACATCCTGGATGGCTATTTTCGCCTGTACTCGGTCACCCATGTCGATCTGGTTTACGATCCGATATACTATCCCTCAAAATATCTTGATTTCTATTACTACGACGAGGAGGACGAAATAGACTACTCTGGCCTCCGAGCACGGGACGGGAAAGCCTGCTCGACGGCCAGCTATACCTCAACGGCTCGGTTGGCTGCTCCTTTGAACGATCCCTACCACCTCTAGAGGCAAGCTCTCAAGACTTTGAGCTCAAGCCTCACCAGGGTGATGGGAAATTCAGGGTCGCTCTTCAGATCATCGACAACGACCATTTGATTGTAAAAGCAAATCAGGAGTTGGTATTCACGGATCAGCCAAAGAAGGAAAAGGGACCTGAAACTTTCGTCTTTATGGGAATTCGAGATGATTCTGGGAGAGAAAGGTTGATGAAGATACTAGAGGGAGCTACAGTTCGCCCCCGGACTGAAGTGTTTCGTCCGGCGGCGCGAAGCGGAGTTTGCGAAGCGGTCATCGGTGATGGAGCAAAGACCGAGAGCAGTTCTCAGGGACGAAAAAAGAGGAAACGCAAGGCACGACGTGGTCGTAAGTAAAGGAACGGCGACAGAGGCAATTCTGAAAGAATATTCTCCACTATGGCATTGGAGATAGGGTTGTCTGTGGCATTGGAGATAGAGTTGTGGCTGCATCATGTCATAGAGCGAGACAGATTTGTTGACGGGCCAGAGCCTAGAATGCCTTCCCATCTTCCCACGTCGATGCGAGATTTGCATCCTTTGACGAACTATTTGACCCTCGCTGATGGATGTGGGATATGTTGTGCACTGGTCTAGTTAGACAACCCTGGGACTATGAATCCTCTGGAAGAGTTAATTGAAGCTTGTGATTACGGCATATGAGCCTTATCACAGGCAGATCAGAGCGAATTCAGGCAGGACCTCGAGAGAATGCAGGTGGCCAAACTGTCGTGTGCTAGCTGGACCTATCCCGACATTCCAAAATGTACGAGAGCAAGAACTATGTACATGAACACCCCCTAGGACGCGAAGGTCTCACTGACTCGAAAACCATTTAAGAGTCAGTGAAGGGGTCAAAGCCCTGGACACCATCACCAGCAGCAGCCTGCAGAGAGTTACCAAACTCATCATCAAGCTTGGGACCAACACCACCGCTCCAGTTCTGGAGCATCTTGTCACGAAGACCAACATCCGGCCAGTTGTCCCAGCCAACGAGAGGAGCACGGAAGAAGGAACCGGTAGGGTTCTCGGGGTTGTTGCGGTCATCGTCGTTGGCGAAGCGGAAGCAGTGAGTTCCAGCACCGTCCTTGTGGTAGACGAGGAGAGGGCTGCTGCCGTCGATGGGGAACTGGTTGCTGGCACCGCCGTACCCGCCGTGGCAGGAGGGGGCCACGCGGACGACGTTGTCGCCCTGGGTGAAGACGACGATGTTCTCCCAGTCGTGGCGGTGGCCGCCGAGGAAGCTGCCGCCTACAGCCTGGTCCTTTTCAAAGTAGTACTCATACCTGCGATTCTCGTTAGTGACTCAAAGTGGTAATAATTGTTTGGGGACTTACATGACAGCGCAGAAGCCGTTGTTGCAGCGCTTGCGAGAGTAGGTGTTGCTGTTCTCCAGCTGGTGAGGGTCACGGCAGTCGCCCTGAGGGGTACCAGTGGCTCCATGGCCAGGGTTGACGTTGCCGTTGGGGTCGATGGCAGAAGTTTGATAGCAGCCATCAGAGTCAAAGTCAAGATGAGGCTGGAACTTGAGCTCGAGCTGGTCGGCGCCCTCAGGAAGAGCACCAATGACATCTCGCTTGTGAACGGGAGTGCCCGAAGCCACAGCGCTTAGGAGAGCGGCGGCGGCAACAAAGTTCTTGTGCATGATGAAGATGTTGAAGAGGCTTGAGATATCTGGGTTGAAGTTGTGTGAGTTGTCGAGATTGAATATCCCATGGGCGCATCAACACCTTTATAATCGCTCAACTCTACGAGATACCCTTTTGGGCTTCACGATAGACAAATCGTGGGGCAGCTATCAAAGTGCAACGGTCGTGGTGGCTGTTCGGAGCATTGTGATCCAATAAGCTTAACATGTCTCATATGCGACATGGCCCCCAGCGCTTACAGAAGCATTGTGGCATCTCCTGTCCTCCCTGAAATGCCGTCTCATCAAGTCAGCGCTAAGCTGACAGAAGTTCTCTCCCCCTGTCTGAGCGAATCCTTCGTTTACAACTACCGGGCCTAATAGCGGGTTCTCTCTGGGGCGATCGTCTGGGTTCACTTCCTTAAAGGGCAGCTGAGAACGGGGAATTACATCATTGAAGCCGAGCGCAATCCTAGAACGCCAGAGCCAAGCGTGATCGGCGGAAAGCTGGGGGACCTTGAGGGCGGAGATGAAGGCACGTGGGTCGATGGGACGGTTCAAGCAGACGCAAATGCGGGACTTAATTAAAGACCGCTACTGCAAGTGTAGGACGAGAATCGACGTCACAGTAACCAGTTGTCGATCTTGTTTAAGCGTCAAGGAGACGCAGCTGCTTCCTTGGGATGGTTCCTTTTCAACCTCTGTTTCAGCTCCGATATTTGGCGGCACAGCCTTGTACGATTCGCCTAATGAGACCTGGAGGCGTTTTTTGGTGAGGTCAGTGGTTTCATATGCCTGCTGGGAATCAATGCAAGGCCTTGTAATTCTCCAATAAGCTTGTGCCAGTAGCAAGGATCCGCTGATCGTGGGCTGAACGGATGAAACGCTAATATATTCAACACCCCAGACAGGCAGCAACATTCCTGGGTCTGCAAGATGGCACCAAAAACAAAATAACCCCTGGTCGATCGCCCTGTCCTGCACAGCCTTGTGGATCAGATCGACAGAGGCCCGACTCCCGAGGCGGCCGCCCTGACTGGGATGGGTGTTTGTAAGCCAGTAAGCCATCAGCTGAACGTTCTGTGGAACAGAGGCTTTGGAAGGCGGTTTCACACAGTTGGACAGGCTGTGCTTGCATAGATGAATTAACCAGTGAGGTTACGGGATGGCTGATTCCACATGAGCACGAACCAATGCCGACATTCACGGGATGTCAGTGGCTGACGTATGCCACTCCTTCTTCTTGATTTAGATATATCATCGGCGATCCAGAACAACTAGGAATGACCTGTAAGCTGGGAATAGGATCTGTCTTCAGCTTGACCAAAATGGAAACAGTTGCTGACATGTCTCAGTGAGGTCGTGATACCTTGACGGTGGAATATCGTATTCCTTGTAATCAGCCACCATCCTGCATAGGATCAGCAGGAGAAGCTGAAGATCGTTACCCTGAAGTATAGAAAGTGAGGGCTCTAAAGAGGAAACTTTCTGCGAGCCTTGGAGAAAGCATTGAAGAGCGTTAATTGCCGAGGGGCCTTGTAGGGCTGGCTGGATGATTCCTCATCATGTGGGGCCTCGAACGACTCTATTGTGAGGACCGTGCAAACGGGAGATTTCAAGGAAAAGGAGTCTAGAGATCGATCAATGAAGTTTGCCGTTTACCCTTGATGAATAGGTCTTGGCATTGTGACGCAGTAGTAAGACTCAGGACTGAGTAAGCTTGAAGATTAGTGATCCAATGACTCGAGTCGGAGCGATTTGTCTCATGCCTTGTTTCTGGCCGTTACCCATCTAGGTAGGTTGCTTTGCTATGTGACATTTGGCTTGATGCCAATATTATATTGCCCAAAGTCCCCTTACCAATTTTCTTGGCACTTTGTCAGACCAAGGAGAGGAGCTGCTACCCCGATGATCACTGGCCTTTCGATCTCTTTAGAACTCGGTCAGAATATTGATCAGGTACTCTTGTCACGGTTAGAGCATGTCTATCTTGAGGTCCGAAGTTTGTTGGAGGTGTCCTCGGGGGCGCCGGAGCGACAAGTGTGGTTCATCAAAGGCCTCTTGATCATTAAAGCAGAACCTTGATCCTGTCTGTATTATACATTCCCCAAATTAAACAGAACGAGAACGCAAGAGAAAATCCAGGCCAAACTCCGAGTCTAGCTCTCATTATAGCTGATATAACCAACAAATTCATCCTCGCTCAGCATAGCCAGAATATCCGCCTCATCCTTCGGACTAGGAGTAAACCGGAATGCCTGACGCTGAGCAATTTCCAACGCAGAGCCAAACCGGCCCTGCACTGTCGGACTCGCACCATTGCGCATCAAGAATCTGATGTTCTGGAGGTGCTGCATCCAGACGGCCGTCTGTAATGGATTTCCATATACTCCAGGTCCTTGGGCGTCGATATCAGCACCGCGTTCCAAGAGAAGCGTTGCCATCTCGGTGAAGTGGGTATGGTGCCTTGCCACGGCTGTCAGGGAGTTTCCGTAATGGCCGCACTGGGCGTTGACGTCTGCGCCATGCTTCAGCAGTAGCCTGACGTTTTCAAGTCTGTAGTTGGCGGCGGCTGCTTGCAGTGCACAACCATATGCGCCTCCCTGCCAGTTGACATCTGCACCTTTCTCGAGGAGGACTCGGATGGTGTTGAGGCCTTGCAAATTGCACGCGGCGGTGCAAAGGGCATTTCCTGCCCACCCTACACCTGCATCTATGTCTTCCATGACGTCTGCTAGGACCTCTACCACGTCAGAGTGGCCTTCTTTTGCGGTGAGGTAGAGGGCGTCAGAGGTGGGCTTAACGCCAATATCGAGCAGGTCCTCCACGAGATCCAGGTCTCCTTTTCTGGCTGTTTGCGCAAATTGCGACGCGTCCCTTTGGACAGCAGTATCCATGTCCATATTTATGACCATATAAGAATGCTCGTAAGGGGTTGCCGCATACGATCTAATGAGTTGGCGGTTTCTGGGCGAATGGCTTTCCATGACTACATTGGTTTGTTCCTTCATTTTGATCACTAGTCAGTACTACTCTGGTGGTAGGGAGTGTATAGCAAATACCTGTAAGTCTTGTCGCATGTTCTGTGCCTCCTGTAGCATCTTCATTACGCCCAGATGATGCGCTCTCCTTGCGACTCTGACTGGGGTCTCGTTCCATCTGTTTCGGATTGTGCAGTCCGCTTTTCTATCGAGAAGAAGTTTTACAGTGTCTGCGTCACCCATCTCGGCGGCTCGATGTAGAGGAGTGCGTCCATCGTTGTCCTGCGCATTAGGATCACCTCCCTTGTCCAAGATGCTCAGAGTCAATTCCCGGGCACCTCCTATAACGGTCAGATGAAGAGCAGTCTGGCCGTAGTGATCCGTGGCGTTGACATCCGCTCCATTCTTGACCAACCGTTTCGCAGCGAGAAAGTTCCCGGTAGATACTGCTTGAAGCAAGGCATCATTTCTGAGCCTATCTGCTGAATGACGGAGGGCTAATTCATCTTTTGTAGGTACCACTTGTAGCGCGATGATGGCCTCTGCAAGATCAAATTCTAGGGAGTCTGCTATGTCTTTGAGATGACCGATGATTATTTGCATGCCTTTACTATCCAAAGATGGATATTTGCAGATTTGGCGATGATCGTGCTGTAGCATCGGTATCACTCTTTCTTTCGAAAGCCCGCTTTGGCCACTGACCTTGCCGACCAACTATATGGATCAGCGACAGATAAAATCCGGGAGTATGGGTCATGGTACTTACGATATCTTTCTGGCCAGGCATAGCTGACGTCTCGACAAATGAACTGACGTGTTGTAGATGGTATGCTTCAGAATGAAATGCTTTGGCCAACTGGCATAGCCGAGTTCCGTTGGATCGTATCGACTCGAGAATGGCGTCCCTGAAGCCTTCCAACAGTTTGTCGTTGGTATTTGCAAAGGCCATGGCATCTACAATGTTGCAAAGCACGTCGTCGTAGTATTCTGAACGTGTCCCCGTTTGAGGCGTGGCGAAGAAGAGTATGGCACAGGTTGACTGTCGAACGGATCCGAATAATCCTCTCTCGTTGCTTGCGAGGAGAAACGCCTTTTCTGTTAACTCTCGTCTGTCACATACACATGATTAACTGACCTGCTTGACAAGAAGGCCTCCCAAACTGTGGCAGACAAATACAATTTTGCGGTCTTCCTCCTGCTACTTGTCAGCCATGTGTTCTGTTGAGCCTGGAGTTGGAATTGCCTTTTCGCTCGATCTCGTCATCTTTACAAGACTGAGGAGATGCCGGGCATGTTCTGTCAAACTCGCTGTCCCATCGGAAAAGGCAACTCCAGAATCATAACCGTAGGAGCAAACACGTATGCCAGGAAACTCTTTCTCAACATGCTGAAGCCAGTTAAAGCCATTCTCATGCTGCCAGGTGCGGTAGGCATCGCCTCCTAGGCCATGGACGGCGATAATATCGAGTTTGCAGGCATCTTGTGCAGAATCGGGGAGTTGTGGTGTGGAACTGTTGAGGCGGAAGAGGCCGTGTTGCTCGTTCTGGGGCTGTGGCGCCTCAGTATGGTCGGATGTCTCTATCTCAAGGAGGTTTTGGATCTGCTCTTCACTGGGCTCCTCCAGTATTTCTATCCGACGCAAGAACTCCGTCGACTCTGAGGTTGTCATTCTGATGGGATGGCCGATGGGAGAATGGAGCCTTAAGAAGGATGGAGCAGGCCAAGATGGACTGTGATGGCTCTTTAGAGGTGGCACCCCGCTTCAAGTCAGCCTTGGCTCCGAAACCTGTATCATGGGGAGAACGCCACGTTTCTTTCTAATTCCAATCATCCGCCGCCATGTCCTGACTAAGGCATCTTGACCCCTGCAAGGCGGACTATGGAAATTCGTTATCTCTGGTGTTGCATGCCATCTTTCAACCTCAACATGTCCATCTCAATCATCCATAGCCTGTCATGCCAGGATTTCGCACAATTGTCTCCCGAGTAGGACACTTCGTCCTAAGGCAGCCCCAAGAGATATGGGAGACCAAATTCATGCTCTTCGGCCTGACTATGGCGATAAGATATCTTTTCGGTTCCCTCAGCACCTTCTGGTGGGCTCTCAGAAAATTACCTGCGGTTCCTTTCATATCCAACCCCATTTCGCACTTGGTGTACATGGGAGGCGCTCTTATCATTCAGCTCTCCGTCATATTGCTTATGTGGGCGGCGTTCCGGAGAGCTCAACGTGATCTGCCATCGCCATGGAGGGATCTCGATATTCGATACGTTGTTCAACTTCTCCTGCCAGTCTCACCTTTAGTCGGGCTCAACTTTCTGTATTCGAGACTTGAGCCGTCGAGACGACGGGCGTCACCATGGCATTTCAGGCACACTCTAGCTTTGACGCATGCCGGGACCGTCATATTCGGCATGGTCAAGTTTGGAGGGTTGCGTGGTCTTCTTGGCGTCTGCTTACTAGCCATTTTGTTCGATGCGATATTCCTATTTCTACGGCAGATCGAATCAGTATTTGGCCAAAACGTGCGGAATCTCACTCCAAAGCTTGATTATCAACACAAGCCACGGTTTGCATTGGCTGCCGTGTCTCAAGCTCTGGCTCTTGTGGCTGCCTTCATCTTCACCATGAAAGATCATGACTGGCCGATATACGTCCTTTTTCTCTTTCCCATGACGGCAGTGGCGACATTTCTGGGATATCTCAGCCATGCTCATGAACGGGAGTATCTCAACGACTCCATCTCAGTTCACTCTCTTCGGGAGAGCCAGGGCTCTCCATTCTGTCAAACCTGCCGGTCAACCATCTTCTCACATGCTCTCACTGGCCCGGCCCACCACCACAAGGCCGATAGCTTGTACAGTTCGGCATTGACAGGCTGTAGAATCTGCACAGCAGTTTGGCAGCAAAGATCCCACTTACAGCAGGACTTTCTGGCCGTCTTGATGTTCTGGAAACCAACCACCACATATGAAGCCGGTGTGAGCTCATGGAGTATCAAATTTCGTCAGGACTCATATGATCTCCGAAGATGTCGGTTTCAGATGCGACAACGTCAAGGTTAGTGCTGGGGAGTTACTTGGGAAACCTTCACCATGCTAATGACTCAAAGTGGCCGATAGGTGGGCTGGACTGGGCATGTTGGATTTACGAAAGCGCATTGCACTTGCTCAACTGCCATCTCACACTGGCGCTGACCAAAGCTTAGCCCTGGCGGCGGGGTGGCTTCAGCATTGCACCATCTATCACGAGGTGTGCTGTTCCAATCAAGACCGGTCATTTCGGCCATCGCGTCTTCTGTATGTCGAAAACGATGCCGTCTGCCTCCATACCGTCCAGAAGATGCCCAAGAGAGTCCTTTACTTAACCCTTAGCCATTGTTGGGGCAAACTGCATATCCTCAGACTGCTGGAGTCCAACGAGGATTCTTTCCACATAGATATTCGGATGCAATCGCTGCCCCAGACCTTCCAGGACGCGATTAAGATTACACGGCGCCTTGGATTCTCTTATCTCTGGATTGACAGCCTCTGCATTATTCAAGACTCAAAAGAAGACTGGCTGCGAGAGGCTGCACTCATGGGCAAAATCTACAAGAATGCAGCATGCAACATAGCAGCCCCAGATGCCTCCAGCGGCCAGCAAGGCTGTCTTTACCCACGGAACCCACGGACGATACAGCCCGAACCGATGAACTACGGATCTGAGAATGAAGAGTACCTCGTCAACGAGACAGACATTTACGATGACCATGTTCTGTATTCCAGAGCATGGGTGCTTCAAGAGGCCATACTCGCACGACGGACGCTGGACTGTGGCCGCGGCCAACTCTTCTGGCGATGCAGTGAGATGAGGGCGTCCGAGGTCTTTCCAGGAGGCGTGCCAACCAATATCTACCATGATGACCACCCAGCGTCCAAGTTCAAGGCCATCTCCATTGATAACGACCAAGTCATGCTCACAGCAAACATCCTGGAACGCCGTCTCAGCAGTCTCAAGACACGGTTGCAAATTCCGATTGCACCGGGAAGGGGGTCCCTAGAACGATTCACCGAGGCCCCTTTTGCATTCTGGTCTGCCATTGTGGGAGAGTACACCAAGATGAAGTTGACCAAGGACACGGACCGGATAGTTGCACTAGCTGGTATCACGGATGTCTTCAGGCCGTTCTTTGGCGATCACTGGTTCGGCATGTGGCGCATCTTCATGCCTCTGGAGCTGCTGTGGACAGCTGGAGGCACAGGTCAACGGCCGTCCACGTTGCGAGCGCCCACCTGGTCATGGTTCTCGGTTGAAAGGCCAGTCTACTACACGAGCTGCGAGTTCAACTACCGTCGTGACCGGCTCATCACAGAGTTCGTTGATGCGGAGGCGACAGGAGAAGACGGGATGCGTCTCCGTCTATCAACACCCTTGCTGCGAGCAACGTGGTCTAGCTTCAATGAATTCGGAACAAGCTGTGTCATATCCAGTGTCGAAGGTGAAACGCGTCGAATGTCGTTTTACGGTATTCCCACTATCCCTGATACCTATGGAGATGTCTCATTCGATCACTGGGACGACGGCGCGGTGGCTGAAGATGTATTCCTCATGTGCATACAGATACGTAAGCGGTCCGGAAGCATAGCGTTGGGGTTGGTACTGCAGGAGATGGATGAAGGAGTGTACGAGCGATTAGGGCATTTCTCTATTCGAGAGGACTTGATCGAGCCGTTGTTAGATCGAACACCGAGAAGAGAGATAGTCTTGAGATAACACACGTCAAAGGTAGTAATGTACTGCATGATATTGAGTGTAGCTAAATGGTATTAATCGGTATTGTTCCAAGAGTCTATAAGAGGATATGTAAATAGGTGTCGTTTATGTACATAAGATTGACGAGTGGCTCGCCATGATTGCGCCTGGCACATGAATTATTTTCCGGCTTGATAATGGTTAGGATAGAAAGCAAAAATGAGAGGATTGAACGAAGAACCGGTACAGTTGGCTTGTCTCCGATTACTTCAACTCAGGTATGCGAATGATGACGGCGCCAACTCCTGAACCGCTGTGCCACTGACGATGGGCTTCTTGAATGTCATCCATATCCCAGATCTTGCGAATGGGCACCGTGATCTTGCTCTTGCCGAGTAGGTCCAGAAGGGCCTTCATGTTGGGCTGGTAGTCCGGCTGGTCTCGGCTAATGAGGAAGAAGGCGGTTCTCTTCCCTCTCCAGGGGATTTGGCCCTTCAGCAGGAACTTGACAGTTGGCCATGTAGCTGGGACCGGGGCTTCATCGGTAAGGGAGTACTTGTTGGCGCCGAAGCCGACGACGATGCCGTGGCTGTTGAGGATGTCGTAGGATTCGTGGAAGCTCTCGAAACCGATCGAGTCAAAGACGGCATCGACGCCGCCCGTGTCCTTCATGGCCTTGATCCAGTTCTTGTCGGTATAGACAAAGGGGATACCGCCCTGCTCTCGGATGGCGGCATGGTTCCTCTCTGATGCCGTGCCGTATGCTGTAGCGCCTAGCAGCTGGACGAGCTTCATGGTGGCATAGCCAACAGAGCCACTAATGCCATGGATGAAAACGGTCTGTCCCTTCTTCACCTTGGCAACTTGGTGAACCATGCCGTAAGCGGTGCACCAGTCGAGTAGGAGGCCCGTCACCTGCTGCAGGTCGGAACCCTCTGGGACTGGGATGAGGTGCTTCTCGGGCAGGTTGACCAGCTGAGCCTGAGCATCATACTTGGTCAGGCATGCGACAGTGTCGCCAGTCTTGAACTTTGAGCTCCCGCTGCCGTTAGCCTTGACAGTACCAACAAGACAGTAGCCGGGGGTCAACGGTGGCTTTTGCTGGCTTGGGTAGACACCACGTCGCATGTTGATGTCGGCACCAGAAAAGCCGGAATATATGGGTACAACCTGCACCTCGCCTGCGGCAGGCTGAGGGAGGGTGGCCTCGACGATCTCGAGGACTGATGCATCCCCGTACTTGGGGATGACAACTTTCCGGAAGGTGGTTGACATTGTGTAGGAGGCAAGGATATTAGGAAAGGAAAAGACGAGAAGTTCTGTTTCAATGCTGCAGCATCAAATCTGAGGCCAGGGCTGGGCCTCTTTTACGGGCCCTACCATGAGAGGTTGACTCGGGGAGAATGAGTAATTTCGCCTGGGCCGTCGGTGATCGGGACAATAAAACGTCGACAGGGCTAGATTAATAATCTTGGTCGGTGGGAATGTGCGCCGAAAACATCAAAGTGGCGCAAAAAACGGCAATTAAACTCGACACTACGAGGCTAGACTACTCTGTACCCGCGTATAGAGAAGCTAAATAATGCAAGTTGGTTGAGATTTCATCATCAGACGCGTTTGATAGAGCACTACATCGTATTGATAAGGTAACCAGGATGTAGTCAAACGAGAGAGTGATGAAATAAACAGCCCGGTCGTGGGTAAAGTGAACCCCCGACCATCACTACTACAGATGCCGAGGTCCAGGGCACAACCAAGTTCAAAGTGCCCCAGCCTCGACTACGCACCCAGACCAGACACCTAATTAACTGTCTATCTCCTTGATCTCCGTCCGTATCGGCCTCCGCCAAGCGCCACAGCGGCCTCCATTTTCCTCCGCCTCCATCTCCGACGATAGCTATGACCTATTCCGCCAGTCCGCCAGCTCTTGTCCACGATGGAGCATATCGGCAGCTGTGCCTATCTATGTATGTTAGAAACCCTTGCGGAGTTGTTTAGCCTTGAGGAGTTCAAGGGATGGCGTCGTCCATAGCTAACATTCCGACATTTTGCTAAATGGAGCAACCTCCATATAAATACCGTTGGCCATGCCTCGACTGCATCTGGTTCCTCCATCATACATTTAATTTCGACTCAGTCAATCCTCTTCAAGAGCCCTCCAGTACCTTGATCAACTGCACATCTACTACCCAGTCCATCTTAAACCCGATCGTTACAATGGCTTACAAGAGTGTTGCTCTCGTCGGTGTACGTATCAACCACTCACATTCCATCAAGGGCATCATAGTGATACAAAACAGGCCAGTGGCAACTTAGGAAAGATTACTGTCCCTGCCTTTGTCGATTCCGACCTTGAAGTCACCGCCATCGTCCGATCCACCTCTACAGCCACCTTCCCCGAAAGCATCAAAGTGGTCAAGACCGAGTACAACCTCACCGACCTGACCGAGGCTCTGAAGGGCAAAGATGCAGTCATCAGCATGATTCCCATCGTCTCTCTCGATCAGCAGGCTGTGGTCATCGATGCCGCCATCGCTGCTGGCGTTAAGCGGTTTATTCCTAGCGAGTATGGATCAGATACCACCGTAAGGTTCCACTGCGTCATATGACAAATCCTGGGCTAACAAAGTACAGAGCGAGAAGGTCTTGGCCGCCGTGCCCTTCTTCAAGGCCAAGAAGGATTATTTGGACCTCCTCAAGACCAAGGAGGATGTCATCAGCTGGACTGCCCTCTTCACTGGACCCTTCTTTGACTGGGTAAGCTTACTCTCAAATGGGTTCTTATTGCACACTAACAGAAGTCTCTAGGGCCTCCCATTGGGCTTCTGGGGCTTCGATCTGGCTAACCGAAAGGCTCTCTTGGTCGACGAAGGCAAGGCTACATTCACCACCAGTAACGGACTCCAGATCGGTCGTGCCCTTGTCGGCATTCTCAAGCACCCTAAGGAGACTTCCAACACCATCGTTGCCGTCGAGTCATTTACTACCACCCAGCTTGAGGCCCTCGAAATCCTAGAGAAGGTCACCGGCACCAAGTTCGAGCGCACGTACCAGACCTCCGAGGAGCTCCGAGGGGAGGCCTTCAAGCTGTTGAGCGAGGGCGACCTTAATGGTGGAGGCGCCAAGCTAATCAGTGCCCTTGTTTTCGGCAAGGAGAACTTGGAGGACCACAAGCATCTGGACCTTGACAAGTGGAACAAGCTACTCGGCCTTTCTACTGAATCGGTTGAGGAGACTATTAAGCGTGTCGTCAAGGGTTAGACTTGAGCGACCGGGGAACAATAAGCGACTGGAAGAGTTACGATTACCAAGAGCTACCATAATATAGACATATTATTTTTCTTAACCAGCCGATGAACCATAAACATAAGGTAGAGGCATTCAGCACGTTAGCAAACAAATAGACATTTATAGGTCATTCCAACCTTACTACCCATCCAAAGATATCTGAAGAAAGTCTGAGAGAAGTACAGATATCAACACAATAAACCATCATCTCCAATACCCTCAACACGAAAGACGCCATCTACAGGATCTTCATCGCGACACTGGCGTCATGGGGATTTCTTCAACATGACTGCTCTCAGGCTTATTTGTTTCAGTCTGATCGGTTTTAACCCCGCTTGTTTCGGTCCGAGTTGCTGGTGTCTTGTTTTCGTGTGCCGGACTGACTTTGACATACTGGTTCGCTCGCCTCTCTAAAGCCGGGCCAGTGTCATCAGAGTATTTCGCATTAATTTCGCATCATTCAAAGAAAGAAACATGACACTTACCGATCATAAGAGACAGAAACTTGCCGGCTATGGGAATCCACACGAACAAGGCCACAAATTGCCCATAGGTCCATCCACCAAAGACCGAGTCACCTTCACCCCCTCCATAGGCATCACCAAGTGCCTTTCTAAACATGACGTACTTTGCCAGATTGTATGTTCCAAGGCTCATGGTGAACAACTCCAAAATGGTCAGCGAGACTCGGTTTGTTATGACAGCCACGAATGGGTCCAGTGCATGGCTGAAAGAGCCACGGGGCTGCTTGTTCGGTTGCTGCGCATCCGTGGGGGGCTTTTCCCACCACCAGTCCAGGATGATGATGGGAATTATGGCGTGTATGGCCCAGTAGGAAAGCTTGTTGAGCAGCATAACCTGGTGTGATGGTGTCAGCCCTTTGTTGACAAACCTTTCAAAGGATTCATCATAACCCATGCAGTAAAGCTTTGGCCCAGGATTCTGTCCGCAAGACTCTAGACCATCACTTTTGTGGAACCGCTCCGGGATTTCACCCATGTCTCCCCATGAGAAGACGACGAAAAAGGTCAGTACCCAGGTGAAAATGACCCATAGTATGGTATACCACCATCTGTTGCCTGCCTTGTGGAAAGCTATTTGAACGAAAAGAATGGGGTAGATGCTGATCGATATCATGTCATCCAAGAGTTCCTTGTTTATATACCATGCGCGGAATGTATGTCCGTTGCCAAATCCTGGAGTGTTGTTACTGGCGTAGGCCACCACGCTGACAACCGAGATGATGGCCAGGTATTGAGTCTGAGCTTCTTGAAGGTCAACAATGGTCGATGTTATAGCTCCAGCAAAGCGGTTGTTTGAGGCAGTGTCCTGCCACTTCTGTGCCGTCTTTTCAGCATCATCTGATGTGCGGAATGGCCATCTTTATAGCCATAAACAGGCCCGAACAAGGTATTTAGTCCAATTCGTAGTGAATTTTAGCGACAGTAGAAGGAACATGGACAGCGAGAATTGAATGAGGTAGGCAATGAATAACTATTCCTGTCATCAGATGATGCTTCAATTGCTTAAGGTAAACTTACGCCTGGACCTGCGAGGTCACTGTCAATCCCCAAGTCGTCTTTGGTGCAATAGTTCTGGCTCATGATAGATCCAAGTTCGAGTGTGCTATTGTACGTGACCGAGTCTCCCTACAACATGCTGAATTCTAGGGAACACCCAAACTCAGAAGTGAAACAAGACTCGATAGCACATGCACGGTAGTTTCGGAAGACGTCGACGTGGTTGAACTCTTAGAGTGGGCCGAGCTCAAATTGCCGCCTCACTTCGCCCTCATCGTCTTGATTGATAGTGGCGTGAACTCTGTTCACATCCGGATTTCCCCAAGTTGTCAAGTGAAGAGTCGCCAGGCTGACGCAGTTCCACAGTCTGTCTGCCGACGCAAAGAGGTAAGCCGGATTTCTGCATGCCTCGATACAGTTGATGCCATATCCTTTCGTCTCGCATCTATTATTGATGAGAACAATAGGGTCGTTGGTGTGGTTGGCGACTCTCTCAACGAGCTTGAGCCACGCAGTTTCCCATTGCTGCCACTTTTGGGTAGAAAGGCGTTTTCGAGAGGCACATTTGGTGATGTTGAATCGTCTCTCAATTAAATCATCCATCTCGAGGAAGAGGAAGTGGAACGTAGGTCTCGTGGGGAGACAGATTTCGTAGTCACCGCTTGGAGTGATGAAGCACTAGACGAGCCATCAAATAACTCGATTAGCCCCTTCATTCCAGAACCTCATTGTAAGCTTTGATTCCTATCAGCACGAGCTGAACCCTCTCTACCTGGATGTGCAAAAACTGCAATGTCCTGGTGGTGTGGGTGGAGAAACCGACAACCTGTGTCTGTAGATAACTGTGGATATAGATAATCCCAAGTAGTGTACTTTCCAGCACAAGTCCCCTCGAGACTCTGCTTTTTACTCGCAAGCATGTTGGCGACTCTGCTCTCAGGTACCGTGGTTGATACCTTCTATTGAATACCTACGTCTCACAACTTTCAAGTAGGTAGTCATGAATATCAGGGAGTCCGGAATGACCTCTGTGAGCCGGCGTTGACCACCCCCAACTCATTTAATAACCGCCAACCTAATTTCGACTTTTGCATGTCCAAGACATCCATGTGAACCTACGCCACGACGCCAAGTCAACAATCAGCTGTGGACATAAAAATAGCCGCCGAGCGCGCTTCGAGTTCAGCTTTGGCTTGGCAAGCGAGCCAACAGGCTGTCAGCCGAGTTTCTCCCTCGGGGTTGAAATGCAATTGACGCCTCGCCTATCAGTCAGCATAAAGATACATTACTCGTTGACTTTCTAACCTTGCAGCTTCGGGCTGATTGCCGGGCTGGGCGTACTACCACAAGGTCATTGCCAAGCCGGCGAGGTGCAGGAATGGCCCGAAAGGGATAATTCTATGGCTTTACAGGTTTCTAACGACGGGATGTCACCTCGCGCTTACCAAGCCCGTCAGGTCTTACCAAGGAAGGCAGAATTCCCTCCAATCAACTCGGGAACCCTGCATTCAAGATGCCTAGACAGGACGGACTTGAGACCTGGTTTGGTGTTTTCCATTCCCAACACACCCCATCTCTCCCACGCAGCTACTGCATTTAGTAGTCAATTCCCAAGTGTTATTTCATGCAATCCTTGGCTATGATCGACTTCCAGATATAAAAGGTCTTGGACCTTTGAAATCTTCCTTTGATCTACCTTCTTTTCCCCATATTCAACCTTCAGAGTTACCCAAGCCCTCAGTACCCGATTCAACATCTCTCAACATGTCCACTACTTTACCGTTTCAGACATGTTTGTTGCAGGCTGATGGCACCTCTGTTCGCCCTCTGGACACTATCGAAACCTTTTTCAAGCTTCTAGCTGATGGTGGTGCCCCCATCAACCGCGAGCACTGGGCCATCACCATTGCCTTGCGTCTGAAGATCCCAGAATCTGTCAAGGAGGTTGCGTCGGTTCTGAGACGAACCTGGTTAATCCTTGTCCGACTTCATCCGAACCTCGTTGGAACAGCTCGTATATCCGGTGCGGAAGATCCGCCCGGCCAGATCTTGTCTGTTGGACCATTGAATGAAGACAAATGGCTGGCACAATCCTTTTTCCACCACGAGATCATCCCAGACTCAACAACCTTGTTCGCCTCGCTTCGCCCCAGTCCGACAGCGGCGTGTCATTGGATTCCTACTTCTCAAGAGCTCTGCATCTCCTCCTCTCACTGGCGGATCGATGGCATCGGGATGCTCATGCTAGCCAACAGCTTCATGAAGAGCCTTGCCGAAATACTCCGGCATGATCGAAACGATCCTACCATCCAGGGACCCTTGACGCCAAGCCTCGACACCATCGTTGGCTCTTACTTAGACGAAGAGACCACACCCATGTATCTACGCTCCACTGCCAATGCCCTGGTCGCGGAATTTGTTAAAGGCGTGCCGAGCATTGGCTTGCCCACCATCCCAGGGTCCTTGACCGCTGCTCCCGGGCCAACCGAACGACAATCCTGCAGTTTCGATGCTACTATCACCAAGGCTATTATTGCCGCTTGCAAGAAGCGTCATCTCAGCGTCCCCAGCGCTGTTCATGCTGCTTTAGTGCGGGTCACAGCGACCTATCCACAACATCCACTTGCTAAAAGCTATGCCGCCTTTTTCCCAACTGATCTACGTCCATACCTTCCTTCACCTTATAATGGAGAATCTTTTGCGGTTGGAATGTTCTGTAGTGGTCTACCAGTCACCGTTCCAGACGTTTTGGGCCTGTCCTTTGACGCTATCACGACGATTCTCAACAATGTTTACAGAAGAGACTTGACGCGGATGTGCACTGATGACGAGGGAAATCCACAAAGCATGTTAGACCTCATGGCGCCTTATGTCAGACGGACAACCAAACTCTTCAACACTCCCCCTCCTCCGAAGCTACCTCCGGTCGAGAACCCAGACTTGAGCAGTTTTGGCAAGATCGAGCAGTATCTGCAGCATGAGTATGCCTTTGGTCAAGGCGGTGAAGATAAGGTAGAGGTGGATGGATTTTGGATCGGCACAGAGACACTTGCCCGATCGCTGCAGTGCCATGTGTGGGCTTTTAAGGATCAGTTGACCATCCAAGGGTGCTTCAACACTAGCTTTTACGGTCGAGAGTTTGTTTGTGAGGTACTTGAAAAGGTGAAAGTAGAGTTGGTTGAGGGTCTTGGGGTCTAGTAGAAGTATATGGTAGTCTTATTCCCAAGAAATGCCTTTCAATGGAGGAGATACTGTTTGGCATGTCATTCGCACTGTCGCGTCCTCCTCCTGAACACGCCGCCAAGCTAGAGGAGGAAAGAATCAATATTAGTATTTGGGCTCCAAAATTATGACTAACAAGGGAGTAAATACATCATCCTTCCTCACTTGGTACATCTCAAGTCATTCATTCCCCAACAGGAGAGTCCGTGCTCTTAGCCACCTCCTCCCACTCTCTGCATATCTCCAGCGTCTCTTCGCACTTTGTCTTGATCTTTAACCAACTATCAGACCCCAAAGGGACTCTTAGGGGCACCTTCTTCCCAGAAGCCATGCCAGTAACTCTCACCAATTCGATCATTCGAGCCACAGCCTTATCTGGGTCTCCGGGTGAGGACGCAGTCAAAGTTGCCTCAACCTGCCGCACAGCTTCGTTGAATGGGGCATACTCTGGAATCCGAGCCTCTACATGCTGCAATTTGTTGAACACCGGGGTTCGGCAGTAGCCTGGCTCGACGATCAGGACCTTGATGCCTGGGGCGAACATTGCAAGTTCCTTGGCGAGGCATTCGACAGCACCTCGAAGCAGATTAGCCTTTGAACATCATCCTTCGTCCAAAGTAAACTTACCTTCCAATGCGAACTTGCTCGAACAGTACCCGGAAGCACTGGGGTCGGCGTGCCACGCCGCTTGTGAGCTCACGTACAGAAGTGTACCTTTGCCCTTTGCTCGCAGGCGTGGGAGAACGGCACGAGTGATATTGAGCGGGCCGTGGAAGTTGACCTGGAAGGACTTTTCCATATCTTCTTGTCTGTAAATGATCATCAGCGAGTTGCTTACTTTCCAACATCAAGGCCTCTTACGTCAACTCTTCAACAGCACCGCTCAGGATGTAGCCCGCGTTGTTGACAACGACATCGATGCCACCATCGTAAACACCCCATACTTCATTGATCTTGGCCTGGATGACCGTGGGGGACTCTGCAACATCCAGATCAAGGATGGTAGCTCCGGTATCTTTCAGATGGGCAAGTTTAATATCCGCATTGCGACCGGTTGCGATGACATTATCACCAGCGGCTCGGAGCTGCCGGACAAGAATCTCGCCGAAGCCGCTTGAGCAACCAGTAATTAGCCAGGTCAGATTCATTTTGTCTCGATCCGATGCCAGTACAGTAAACCCTTCCAGGATGGGACATCTTATATCGCCTGATCCATCATCGCGGAGCCGATCCGGAATAGCCGGGGAATCGGCGTTACTGGCATAAAGACCGGTCAATGCGGAGAATTGTGTAGATTGACGAGGTCCACGCAAACGTTGGTATTGCTGACAGAACCCTACAGTATCCACTGCTAAGGCTATTCTTACAGTATCGCTCAGTAAGCAATCCTTCAGACGGTGAAGCCTACATCTGGCACGAGGTGTTTGAAGGAGAAACGTTGCATCGCAGCGGGCAACATCCCAATATGGATAGCAGCACGAACTTGATGACATTACCAATCTACTTACATCCGATGCTAGTCGGGTAAAAACTGCTCCGGTATGCCCATTATCCCGTGCAAGGTGAACAATGGTCACGCCCCTTGCTCGTAGAATGCGAGACGACGGTCTGTATGTCTCTCTTCTCGCGGGTGAGAAGTACATATTACTAGGCGTAACCTTCTCGTCTCTGTAGGTATCTGCTATCAATACTCTTGGCTTCCAATTGGCTGCTGAGCAGCTGCGCGGCCCTCCTTCGCCCCCACTGCCGAGGCACCTAGGCCAATCAGGATGCGGTAGCTGGAAAATACATGGGCACTGGGCAAATGTAAGCGCCTTTGTAGGTACCGATAATCCGCTTCATCACGTGTGATAAGAACTCTTGCCAAGATAAGTCCTACCCGAGAGCGTTCTGTTAATTAACGAAGATTGCACTCAAGGCTAAAAATAAGAGGGAGTTCTAGAGACTTAGTACCTAATATAAGATTAACCTACTTAAAATGATTCCTTGACTCCTCTGACCTTGCAGTTATAGGTTAGCGGGTATCAGCCTTGCAATCATGCCAATTGTTCTCTGCGTTCTGCACACAATTTCACACTGCACAAATGACCTCTTAGTGCTTAAATAGGTTCGAGTGGACGAGTGCAGATGAGCGGCTGAAATTGCACACAAGCTATACTAAAAGGGGCTAGCCTGGGAGATTAGCGTAGAGTTCTGTCTGCATTAGTGGTTCAATAAAACGGAGTAGTACCTGTTTCTAGCCCTAGCGCTGGTGCATTTCCATAAAAATAGCTACCCCAGAACACTACCCAGCATAATACAGAGCAAAGCGACTCTCTCAACCAACGACCAAGATCTGTCTATACGTCATGAAAGACAACAACGATAGTCTCGCTTAACCTATGAGAGCCGGATTTTGCCCTAACCTGATGCTTCAAAAAACTGTCTTTAGGACGATCACTCATCAGCACTGTGTCATAAAATGGCACGAAGCTGTGCACCACCAGACGGCTACCTGCAGATGGTCAAGGGGCAACACGAAAACAGTCGCGTCGAGATTGTTTTGTTTTGTTTTCTTCTCATCTTGCATCTCCTCGCCGTGCCGCTACTTGAGTACGACCCGACGGACATTTCTCCGAACCCGGTGAGTTGACAACTTCGCGCGACCCTTGTAAGCCATCACTTCAGCAGGCTGACCACTATGTAAACCAAGACCATACCCCTGCTACAGTGTCTAAGCCTCCTTGGCAGGCAGGTGGGAATCTCAGACGCGCTGCACGTACCTGAACAAGCGAATAGCTTCTCCGTATACACCCACCCGTTTACAAGGGCCCCAGTTATCATGGGAACATCACCAGCGTTCCATCAGCAGAGAGTCTCCAACCATCTCAAGATGGACATGGATAAGCTCAAAGCTATCTTTCCTAGCGACTCAAAGTACTTCTGGAAGGAGCTTTCCTTGCTGTCTAACGAGCATCGAGACTGGCATACGGTGTCGGAGGCGCTCAACGAGGCACAGAACCGTCGTTGCCAAGAGAAGAGACGAGGCGTGTCCACAGCGAGGAAATGGTTGCCCCAAGATGCCAAAGAAGCCAAAAGAGTCCTTGACGCCGGGAGCACATTCGTCCTGCCTCTTCACATCAACGAAAAACCCAAGCCTGGTGTAACCGGGTCACCCCCTTTGGCCGATGAACTCCCTGCCCCTGTCAAGCCCAGTACGCACATCCTCTGGTGCGGCGTCCCAACAGTTAAGGATATGAGCGTGCATGGTGAAAGTGCTCTAATCTCCCTCCCTGTCGCTTCTGTTGCAGTGAAAGCTAGTAACCCAGACTCCCATCTGCGTTGCTTCTCAGAGGAGCGGCTTGAGGTCCTTGAACAAACCCTCGGCCGTGGTTTCGTCTCAACTGATCAAGAAGGGTGCGCTATTGTCCACCAAGACTTGGCGACTGTACTTTGCGCTGAGCATACTGGCATTGTCACCGCTGAACTTCACAACTGGAACTGGTTTCGTCAGATGCTCACGACGGGCGAATTGAAGGATCATGTCGAAGCCATTGAAGCTGACCAAGTCGTCATCTTTGTCGCCTACACCGGTGCAGAGTGGACAGAGAATGGACTTGAGCAGTTCTACCGGGACATGGAACCCCTCTGCGCCATCCTTCCCCATCTGAGGTTGTACCCCAGCCACGATGAGTTCATGGCTGTCAATCTCAAGTTCCCGGACATCGCAGCCATGGACCGTATCGCCAAAACAGCCCCGCCACTGTACGCCTACAGACCTCAGACCTGCTTTGGCATGGGAAAGTGCACGCTCGACACCCCAAAGGGTGACAAGAGTGTCATCAAACGCAACTTTAGTGACGCGTCGAGCCACGTGAAGATCGTCAAGGCCCCACGGGACACCAGCTCAAACTAGCTTGCTTCACCGGAGAACGTCTCAAAAGTAGACAACCTGAGCCTGAAAAGGATGAGCCTCGTGCGAGATGGTTTCACATGGAGTATGTCCCCACCTTCAAGACGGTGGGCGAATACAGAGTTCATCTCTGTGGCGACAATGCGGTTTCGATCGGCATTTCCAAGTTTGTCAGAGACAAGCTTGAAGTTCGGTCTGTCAGCGACGACGATTTCGCGTGGTTCTCCAAGTCGCAGGAAGAGCAACAGAAGAAGCGGCAAGAACTTTGCGACTTTGCTCGCTATCAGAGAAAGAAGTTGCTCGAGCAACCAAATGCCGACAAGGCTTTTGAGTCTCTCCGCGTTGGTGTGAGGATTGACATTGGTGTCTCGGAGGAGTCGCCTGAGGGTCGGTTCTTTGGCCTGGAGCTTACGCGTTGGTGGAACGCAAATCACATGCCTGCCTTCGTGCTACCCGATCCTTACACGGAGGCTTCGTTGAAATATGGTAGGGCTTTGGCGATGGAGTTGACTGGTCGCCGCTAAGGATAACGTGAGGGGGGAGTATATTTTTGACCTTAAAATTTTGCTATTGTCGTTCAACATAAATCAACACTATTTTCTTTATATGTAACACATCATTTGCTATTCAAGATGCTGGCCTTACAAGAGAGCGGAAGCGGGTTTTTGACGGGTATTTTGGACGAGGGGATCGAATGTGTCTAGAATAGCCCTTCCTTTCAGATCAAGTATTTGAGGAAAACTGTCCATGCACTCGCGATAATACCAACCAAGAGGCCAAAGGTCAAAGCAGTGAACCATGGGCTGGAATTCCTGCGAGTCAGAGGGTCTGCTTCCCGATCTTCAATCGTGGCCTCCTTGGCCTCACGCTGGAGGCGAGTCATGGTCATGCCCTTCCCAAGAAGCTTGTAATCGACGATGATGTACGAGACTCCAAGCACAAAAGCCCAAGCTTTGATCCCGATTGCTACCAGTAGAACCTTGTTATAACCGTTGTTCTCGGTGCCATCTTGTAAAACGCCAAACACGACATCCATCTGCACGGTGAAGATTAGCCCAGATTCTCTTCTGCTAGTCAATGGCAAGGGCTTACAATGGTCGAACCGGAGTTATTGAAGGCTCTCCAAACTCCGAAAGCGGTACCAATCTTGGCTTGGTCAGCTACCAGCAGCGGTATACAAATCTGCAGCGGCATGGAGTTGATGACCCCTGCTAAGCTGGAGAAGACTAGGGCGGCGGTGGGGTGGATATTGGTGAAACCCAGGAGTGAGCAAGCGATAATCCATAGAATGGGAGCAGCTGCAACGTAGTGGAATCGATGGCCATACCTATCGACAGCCAGGCCAAGCACAGGGCTCAGGACAATTGGAAGAATTCGCTGTGCTGTAGAGAGGTAGCCAGCAACCTCCTCTGTGTACCCCTTGAGGAATATGATATCGGCCGAGCTAGTGCTGAATCCACCAGCCGCACCACTCTGAAGTAGCTGAGTAGCAGGAAGCATGAGATATGCCCAAGGGAGATCAAGCAGAAGCCTCCAGGAGAAATTGCGCTTGGTGATCAGATGCTTCTCGGTGATGGCTGCGTCGCGACCTGGAGTCAACCTGTACTCAACTGGAACCACAAAACGTTCAAAGCAAACGTAC
The DNA here is from genome assembly GCF_000151355.1 of Fusarium vanettenii 77-13-4. Taxonomy (NCBI): domain Eukaryota; kingdom Fungi; phylum Ascomycota; class Sordariomycetes; order Hypocreales; family Nectriaceae; genus Fusarium; species Fusarium vanettenii. The sequence goes on along the minus strand of NW_003315846.1, from coordinate 127,104 downwards.
GCCGCGTTCATAATGAGAGATAATCCGCAGAAAACAACCGGGATCCAGAATGTCCATCCGTACCACCCGGTTTGATCCCGAATCGGGATGGCCACCATGCCCGAAACAAGACCGACCGTGCTGGAAATCGCACTTTCGAGCCCAAAGGCCAAGGCCAGTCCAGAAGCGCCAAACCAGTGGTAAAAGAACTTGAAGTCATTAGCCATGAATGAAGTTGGGGGGTGATTGACGTAGCTACCTTTTGCGTCGCCGAGTCAAGAACCGCAATGCCAAATCCCATGAGAACATGCCCGGAGACGAGCAACCTCCAAAGTCCAATTTGAACACCGACAGCAGCGACAATGGAGCCGACAAGAATGACACTTGTACAGCACAGCGTGACGATGTTGGGCCCCCACCAGTCCAGGATCAACCCCCCGATAATGGGGAAGACCGTATTCACAAAAGCATCTGCGCTGCTTATGACACCGAACTGCGTGTTGTTGATGCCGAGTTCTTCTCGCAGGGTATTCTTGAGAGGCCCTAATGCCGAGCCTGTCCAGGTGTGTCCTATCGGCAGAGTAATGACGAGGAAAAGTGCCGTCCATTTGTATTTCGCGGGAATACGGAGCGGGTTGAAAGCCTCATTATCGACTTCGGTGACGTTGATATCTGCCACTGCTGACTCTTCGTTTCTAGCACCGATGGGCTTCATGGGTCGTTGCTGCATGGTGAATCGATCTTGTGAGAATCTAGAGAGGCCAAGGGGAAGAGCCATCTATGCCTACCGCCGCATTTTGTTTTATGTACGGACAATTCCTTTTGCCAAGATGTTGTCACCGACGTCGCCTGATTGGCGATCCACCTTGCACGGGTACATTTTGTCGCTTTAAGCTTATCAGATGGTGTCGAGAATGGAATAAGGTTGTGTTGGCTAGGCTTGGCAGCTTGGCAAAGAGGCTTGGACTCTTCGTCTAAGCCAACGGCTGGGTCTCAATAGCCTACTTCTCCATAACTGACATGGATTTAGGAAGAATTCACTCAAAAGAAACCCACAGCGAGGATCTTTTGCCCTCTTCTACCAATAAAGGCTCCATTGATCCACTGCCAAGTGACGCGGACTGTGCAACGTTGATTGATACGAGGAGGCCAGGCGAAAAACAATCTTATCTCCTTCGACATTGATAGGGTGCATCCTGCCACTGCTCGGTCCGTTTTCCTTATTCCAAATAGCATGAAGCACCCTTTGCGTGATTTTTCTCCCCTCACTGAGTGCCAAGACTTATATCGGACCGAGACTATGTGCCCATCTGGAGTCCAAAAAGGTGTGAATCTCCCAACACATTCATGGTTGCGTATGTGGTGCTTCTTGAAAGGGACAACCAAAGCATAAGCCATCTCCTTTCGTTTACAATGTCAGCGGCTATTCGAGAGATAAAACGTATGCGAGCCATGCAAATTAGTGTTGTCCCAATACCTAATATACAAAGATGATTCTTGACATATGCCCCTCGATGATCAAGAGTGGCCCCGTAAGCCGTGTCCACACCCAACACAAGGTCACAAAAGTACCTAACAAACCCTGTCAGACCTAGCACCTTGGTATAATACTTGACAAACTTCTCTACCACGCCCCTCTAACCACTTGAAGCCAATCTCCCCTTCAGTCCCTTGGCAGCAACGGCCCCAAGCGCTTCCATAGTCCCGGTAGCCATAAGCTCCAGCACACTGATCTCCAAGCCAAAAGCAAGCTTCCACCAGCGACGTAGCTCAATAGCCATGAGTGAATCAAGTCCAACCTGCTGCAGTGTCAAGCTGGTGTCCAGGTTCTCGGCGTCCTTGAGGATGAGATTGAACACCTTGTTGCCGATCTCTTGAGCCAAAAAGGCGGAAGTGGCTGCTTCATCGAGAATGCTGGGGTTGTCGGCGGCGTTGGAGAGAAATTCGGCAAGCTTGTTGGAAGACTCATCTTCGCCTGTAGCCTCGGTGTTGTTGTAGTTGTGGTAGAAGCCCATTCGACGATCTCGTCGCCAGTTGGTTCGCGTGTTTGTGTCGTTGAGATCGCTCTCAGATCGCAAACCCATGACAACTTGCCCCTTGCTGCTCCAAGGATGATGCTGTGTCAATTTGCTGTGATGATCGACCACGGTATCCTCCACTAGACTTGACGGTAGGTCAGGCGTGGTAGTGGTAGAAGCTGGTGAAAGTCGGATAGCAAGCTCGAAAAAGTCAAGCAGCTCCTTCTCTCGAAGACTGTACAGGCCTTGAGACTTGATGTTCTTCTTGGCAAAGGCATTTTCGGCAACATAGCCTACATCCTCGATTGCACAGATGTTCAACACAGATGCCGGTAGTGAGAGCGACCGTCGATACTGGGTGAATGCCTCGAGGAACGTGTTGGCTGCCGAGTAGTTGCCCTGGCCTGGACTTTCGACGATGGTGTTGATGGAGCTCGCCATCACCATGAAGTCAAGGTCTTGGTCCTTGAGGCACTTATGCAGGTTCCAAGCTCCCTGTATCTTTGGGGCGGTTGTTGTTGTCCAATCCTCATACGACATGGTGGCAATGGGATTGTCGCGAAGAACCATGGCAAGATGAATGACACCTTTGATGGGAAGCGGTGCGAGCGAGATGGCTCTCTGCACGTCCTCCACGGACTGGGCTTGGCCGGCCACTGTTACTACCGAGCACCCGCACGACTCGAGCTCTCTGATGAAGGCTTCGTCTTTGGGCTTTTGGCCCGCATTGCGAGAGAGGAAGACCAAAGACTTTGCCCCACGCTCAACAAGCCATCTTGAGATGCCCACTCCAAGACCTCCCATACCGCCTGTGAGAAGGTAGGAGGCGTCGCCCCTCATTCTGAGCTTGGTGTAGCGCGGTGTTGTAGGGAGAGTCGAGGCATCTGTAGGGATCCTCACCACGACGTTGTCAACGTGATCGTCCTTGAGTTGCTGCAAGGCTTTCTCAATATCGACTGCTTCGAACACGGCAGAGCCTATGGGTTCGATCAGGCCGTCCGCGCAAAGCTGGATACTCTTCCTGACAAGTCTGTTACAAGAGTCAGCAAGGTGTACGATTTTGTGATTTTGCTGTAGTTGTACTTACTCTCCCACCCGCCGAGGTCTCATCCGAGCCATCTGGGCTATGTTGACACAACTGTAATATCTGGTCTTCAAGAATCGCCTCATGGTAAGAGGTTCTCCATCATTGCTGCCAGTGTCCCCTAGGTCAATAATTTTGCCAAAATCGGCAACGCAGTCCCTCAAGGCTTGGCTGGAGACACCGGGGACTGAGTGGAGGACAAGGTCAACGCCGCAGTTGCTGGTTTCACGCTTGAGAGCGGCGGCAAGAGAATCTTCATGGCATGTAAAAATGTGGTGGACATCAATGTCGTAGGCCTCGTCGAGGATCTCTGCCTCTTCTTCGCTGGCCGCCGTCGCATAAATCTGTGATGCTGCTTAGTTTTGAGTCACACAAGTAGGGACATGGGGATGCTCACCTTGGCGCCGATGGACTTGGCAATCTGGATGGCGGCTTGGCCGATGGCAGTGGCTGCGGGATGAATCAACACAGACTGGGAATTCTCGTTAGACTCGGTATCACCTTGAAATGGCTGAGGTCAGGAACTTACGTGGCCTTTCTGGAGTTGTCCGACATTCGCAAGACTCTCAAGGGCGGTGATGAAAGGAATCACCATGGCCACAACATCCTCAAAGTCCAGACTCTGTGGGATCTTCCGAACCAGTGATTTGGCGCAAGCCATCTTGGTCTTGATGGAGGAGTCTGTAGCTGTAGCAAGGACACGGTCGCCGACAGCTAGCCCTCCAACTTTTTGACCGACGGCTGACACTATGCCGGAGACCTGAATTATCTCGAGGTGGAGAGGCATATCATCATCGTTTTGGGGCGATGAACTGTCGGCACTGGAGCTGAGTCCCACGGCACGTGTGTCGATGATGACCTCGTCCTCTCCCAGGTCTGGTTGAGTTTCGTTTGCCCAGGCTAGCTTGCCCTTCGAAGCAAAAAGCTCCTTGAAATCGTCGCCTGTGTCAATCGCAGCAACCGAGCTCGTCTCTTTGAGCTCTTGGCTAACGAGCAGTGGCTGATACCGGCCGATCTTGACAAATCCCTGGTCAACGAGATATTCCCTATCCGGAGACAGCAACTCATCGTCAACAGTCCGCCGAATCTTGTTCAGAACCTTGACCACCAGTTCGGCGAAACATGGTTCATCGGGCTGGATCTCGAGTGTATGGAACGGAATCTGAGACTCGGCACGGATGCAGCGAGCGAGACCAATGGAAAGGGATGACTGCGGATCTTGGCAGCAGAACTGAGCTGGTTTGGTGAGCCACAGCACCCGCCCCGTCTTGTGACTGTTCAAGAAGTCCTGGAAGTTCTTGAATTGCTGTTGGCTGATGTTTTGGAAGAAGTCGATCTCGAGGTCAACCAGGGAGATAATATCAGCGTCCGGGGACAGGCTGGCAGCTTCGGACAAGTCATGCACGCTGGTGGGCATCCCGGACTCGTTGAGCTCTGCCACCAACTTCTTGGCCAGAACGCTCTCAGGCTCCGTCGTGATAATGGACACGTTGTTGGTGTCGACGAGATCCTTCGGGTTCTTGCCATTGTCCACCTTGGTACTGACAACAGCAGCACCATAGTTGAAAGGCTCTTCGGTGTCGAGAATAGCAGTGTCAACTCCGGAAAAGCCAGCCGCCTTGAGCTCGTGGTCCCATCTCTCAACACTGACATAGGGCTCCCACTCTCTCCCATCAGCCTCACCCAGCCACCATCCTGAGAAGTTCCCAAAGACATAGTTGGGAGTGCGCACCACACCACAGAGCTCAGTGAGCACTAAGAGACCGCCGGTACGTAGAAGTGGCTGAAGGTTGGACAAAGTCTTGTTGAGGGACTCGGTGGCGTGGATGACATTCGGGGCAAGAATGACGTCGTACGTGTTGGCCTTGAAGCCTTGTTCAAATGGGTCCTTCGAGATGTCAAAGGATCGGTAGTCCATGTTCGGCGCGTACGAGAAGCGCTCTCGAGCTTGCGGGAAGAACCCAGCTGAAATGTCGCTGAAAGTGTAGACACTGTACGCTGGGAGACCATCCGGTCTAGCCAAGTTGCGCAAGATCATCTCAGTTGTCCCGCCAGTTCCAGCACCGACCTCGAGGATGCGGAGGTCTGGTCTTGAGTGTGCCAAAAGCTTCAAGAAGTCTCCTTTCCCAAAGCTCACGGCGTTGTAGATCTCGGCTAGAACGTTGTCTTTCATGAGAGTTTGGAGAGCATCGACCTCGCCAGTGAAAATACCCTCGCAGTTGTCGTAGATGGCTTTGAGACCAACGGCAAAGAATGCTCTTGTGGTACTCTGAACCAGGGTCTCATAGTACTGATCGATCATGACACGGCGTTGTGGGGACGACATCTCAGCAAAGTCCCTGCTCTGCTCGACGATGGGGTATGTGCCTTGTCTGGCACGCTCGATCTCCATCTCCAGCCACTTGCGGAACTTGTCAAAGTGCCAGCTGCCGGGCTCGAGATCCCGAACTTTCTCAGCGGTTTCCAGAATGCAGAGAAGGGTCATCTCCTCATGCATCCGCGCTTCCTTCAAGTCTGACCGTGTCGAACTGAAGAGAGACTTGTGATCCATCAGGTCAAAGTCCGGCAACCACTCAAGACGCGCAGCTGCATGGCGCTCTTGTTGCTGGTCATGTCCGTCATCGACAGGCGTCAGCTGCAAGCCGGTGAGACGAAGTGCAACTTTGCCCTCTGTGACAACCTCGACAGAAAGGTCATCAAGGGCTTGAGCTGAGGCCACGACGTCCATGCTAGTAGAGCTGCGTCTGACAACCAAGTCCTCGATACTGGTAGGTACACGAAGCTGGCCAAAGTTCCTGCCAAGACCTCTTGTTGTAGCTGCAAGAAGCAGCTGAAGACAGTTGTCCATGGTGGCTGGATGAAAGAGGAAGGCTTCATCGCTCTGCCGACTCTTGTTGGTGACCTTGGCAACAGCAAGGTTCTCTGTAGCTGAAGTGACGATATCCTCGAGTGCTTGGAACTCGGGGCCGTATACAAGGCCGATGTGTTCCAGCGCATCGTACCAGCCGGTAGAGGCAACGGGACGGACAAGGGCGTCGGTGGCCGGCGTAAGTGAAGGAATCAAGGCTTCATTGCATGCCTTGACCTGGCCCTCAAAGTGAAGAGTCCAGGAAGACCCATTGTGAGAGACGATGGTAAAAGTAAACCATCTGAACACAGATGTGTCAGAGAGGTTGACAGGCCTCAGCGTCGTCACCACTTCAACAGGTTGGTCGGACAACACCATTGCAGATCGTGCCGTGGCATCTTGCACTCGATAGCCCTCTGAGATGCCTGTCGTCTGACGAATAGCCTCACCAGCCATGGTGATGTAACCAGCGAACGGAAAGACAACATCAGACCCGACCATGTGGTCACCCAACCAGGGCTCGTCTTCAAGTGTCAAATTGTTGCGCCAAGCCGGTTCCAGGGTGGAAGTGTGTGGGTTGCGAAGACCTAGGAGACGATGGTGGCCAAACTCGCGGAACCTCGATTCTCTAGACAAGCGAGTCTCGTACCAAAATGACCCGCTGCTGTAATCCCAGGCGTAGCTGGGCAGGTTGGTCAAGACTCTGCCTTTAGGGACAATGGCTGACCAGTCCAAGGGGACTCCTTTCTGGTGCAACTGGCCAAAGGTAGACAGCAAGTTGTAAGAAGAGTCGCCGCTGCGTTTGAGGGTAGAGACGTAACGATAGTCTGCGCCAACAGCAGTCGAGATTTGGCGAAGTGGTCCAGAGAGGGTAGAATGAGGTCCAATCTCGACAAAGACACTGTTTGAGAGATCTTGAAGGGCCTTGCTGACGGCTGAAGTGAAGCGAACCCGCGAAGTAAGGTTGGAGATCCAGTAATCCGGGCCCAGATCGCCACCAGAAGTAATCATCTTACCTGTGACAGACGAGAAGAAGGGAATGTCGATGGTAGCGGGTCGCTTCAGATCTCGCCTTGCAAGCTCAGGCTCCATCAGGTCTTTGTACTGAGTTGCCAAAGGCTTCATATGGTCTGAATGGTAGGCGATCTCGACTTTGAGTCTCCTGGTCAGAGTATCGGGGTTCTCTGCCTTGATGGTGCCGAGCACCTTGTCCAGTACTTCCACATCGCCAGACAGCGTGACACTCTCAGGACTGTTATCACAGGCGACGACGATGCCATCTTGGATGTACTTCGACACATCTTGCACACCTAGGCCAACAGCACCCATGCCGCCCACTCGAGTCTGAAGAGTGGTCACGTAGCCTCGATAGTAGGCGGTGATGATGGCCTCTTCCAGGGAAATAGCACCGGCTGCGTATGCTGCCGCGATCTCTCCACTGGAGTGGCCGACGACTCCCGAGGGGCGAATGCCAGCACGCTGCAAGTGACGGACAAGTGCAAGCTGCAGTGCTGTACAGAGAGGCTGGGAGAGCTCGGCTTGATGGACCCGACTTTGGTTTCGAGGGGCAAAGAGTTCATCTATTGTACTTGTTAGTGACACTGCTCTTGAAGAACCGCTGTGACTGACTGACCTTGGAGGTTCCAACTAGGAGGATGTATCAAAGACTTGAGGATATCGTTCATCTTCAGCACGTCTTCTCTGAAGTAGGCATCTGTCTCGAAGAGCTGCTTTCCCATCTCGGGCCACTGAGCGCCCTGACCGTTGAAGACCATGACAACTCCAGGAGCTGAGCTTGGAGCCCTGGCGGGGGAGGACGTCTCGACCAGCGAGCCGTCTGCCTTGACCACCATGAATGCACGATGAGAGAAGGACTGGCGATGGTGGAGTAGCGTGTATGCCATGTCGGGGGCGTTCTGTGGGTGTTGTGCGAGGTAGTTTTGGGCGGTCGAAAGGTACTGCTTTAGAGACACACTCGTGTTGGCAGATGTGACGATGAGTTTGGGGCTTGGTGATCTTTGAGGCTGGATGTCCAAGTTCGAAGGTGCGTCGAGAATGACCTAGATGAAAGTTAGCTTGGAATCTATGTGAAAAGTTCAAACAACTCACATGGGCATTGGAGCCACCGATGCCAAAAGAGTTGACGCTCACTCTCTTGTCCCGACCTTCTGGCCATGACTCAGGCTCGGTGGGAACCCTGAGCTTCTTGGTATCAAAGGGGACTAAGTCAAATTAGAACCGATCGATGTATGGCACCGCTGGTAGACTCACTCTTGGGGTTCGGGTTGTTGAACTTGATGTTCGGGGGGATGGTGTTGTTCTCTAGAGCGAGCACAGCCTTGATGATGCTGGTGATACCTGACGCTCCTTCAGAGTGTCCGGTGTTTGGCTTGACCTATGGAACAGTTAGGGGCAAGCGAAAGATGGCTCAAGATACTCACAGATCCAATGTAGACACCGTGCTGTCCAAAGACATTGCCGACGGCAGTGGCCTCGATAGGATCACCAGTTGGTGTCCCGGTCCCATGACACTTTTCAATGTTAGCAAGGAACGGCAGATACCAAATGAAGCATGTGCTGGATGGATAAGCGTACCTCGACAAATGCAGTTTTGCCCGGGTCTAGACCAATGTCACCGTAGACCTTGCGCATGAGCGCCTCATGTGAGGCACCGTTGGGGGCCAAGATGCCCTGACTCTTTCCATCACTGTTAGTAGCAGTGTTCCGAATAATAGCCCTGATAGGGTTGTTGTCACGAATGGCGTCATCCAGGGGCTTGATGTAGAGGGCATTGATGGCCTCACCACGAGCATACCCATTGGCCGAGGCATCAAAAGTCTTGCAAGAACCGTCTGGGGAGAGCATGCCCTCACCGGCCATGACGGACGTGGGAATGGGGCCCATGACCAAGTTGGCGCCAGCAACAATAGCAGAGGAGCAGTCCCCACTCTGGATGGCTCGGCAAGCCTCGTGTAAGCCAACAAGAGAGGCTGAACAGCCAGTCTTGATGACCATGCTATACCAACCAATTAGCTCAGACAAACATGCAATGTGAAAAGAAAGCATACCTTGGACCTTTCAGGTCATACTCAAAGGAGATGCGGTTGGCAAGGATGAGGTCACCGTAGGCGGCCAGGGGGTACCCCCCAATGTGTTGGTCCTCCTTGCCACTCATCTGAAGCCAATCCTCACCAAACGTTCCAACATAACAGCCAATTGGCTTACCACGAAACTCTGTGACCCCGGCACTCTCCAAAACTTCACGAGTAATCTCCAGAAGCTTTCGCTGCTGTGGATCACACCTCTCAAGTTCCCTCTTACTCATGGTGAAGAAAGAGGTGTCGAGAGTGGAAAGGTCATCTGAGAGAAAGTAACCCTTCTGGGCGGCGATGGAACTGCGGTTACCAAGCTTGTTGGTAAAGCCGGCTGCGTTCCAACGAGTTGATGGGATTGGAGCTTGGAGGTCTTTGCCGTTGATGAGCACGTCCCAGAAGGCTTCAGGGTCTTTGATGCCTCCTGGGAGACGTAGCGCCATGCCGCAGATGGCAATGGGGCGTGGATTGGTAGGGTTGCGGTTCAAAGAAGGTTGGATGCCATGGCCATGTCCGTTCAAAGGGACATGGTCAATGCTGTTTCCGTTCAACGGATAAGGGGAGGTTTCATTGATGGTACCATGGAGGGTATCATGGCGCTGGACGGGCTGTGGCTGTTGCGTGGCGTTTGACAACATCATGACAGGTGAAGTAATGATAAAAGATGTGTTTTTGCAAGTGAAGTGTAGTGTTCTTGTGTTGAACTTGTTGATTCCTATTAAACAAGTCTTCTACAGCCTGATATTTATGCCCTTTCGTCTCTCTTGAACGCTGATATCCTCAACAACTCAACTCTTGCCGTGAATCCCAAATTGGACAATTACACGCGATGTCTTCGATATGTCGACAACTAGGATCAAGCTGTCAATCCCAAATGGGACAAATACACGCGAAGAGTTGGTCTAGGATGAATACTTCAAACGCCTGTTGGCTCGGACGCTGTTCCGGAAGGCTGTTGGTCCAGTGTGTGTTGCGAGCCTTAGCGACGTGTCCGGCCTCTTGGCTGTTGGACCAGGATCATTGCCCCGGAGGCGCTACTGTTGTCTCCGGATGGTGTGATCCACTCGTAGTGAGTGTTTGCTCTACAGCCTCAACACCACTTCGACGTTAGCGAGTTATGGTTGTCTGTTCGTGACGTCTTCCCCACCCGTCATGACACCCTCAACTCCCTTTCGGTCTAAGCGACTCAAGCCTCAGCTGTTCATGATAATGCACGTCCCCCTTTTTGATGTCTGTGTTGTTGCATGAATGCCAACTGCCCATTTTTACTGGTTCTTGCCCGGCCAAACTGTGTTGGGTGGCTAACCTATGTTGGGTCTGTTCAGCTCAGCCTGATCACCCTCGGCCGATCTACTACTTGGAGCTATCCCTTTGCGACTCGTGGCGCCATAAAACCTCGGTCCCGGACATGTACCATCGATATCAGGCTTAGCTGAGTGAAATCAGCCCTACCGAGATAGTGTGCCTAGGCGCGGACTAGACAAAGTCCCCTTTGTGGCTGATGCTCGCGAAAGCCCACGCGCTTATACGGGCCACTACTGTCCACTATTGCCGCGATAGACGACCTGGAAGGGGATTAGCTTTTGCGGTAGGGCTGATCGTTTGCGAGCGCCTGCAGGCGTCTATCATCATTTGCCGACGGCTCTTATCATTTGCAGGGCTCCTTTGGGGTCTATGACGTTGCCGGTATTGCCGGAGAGTTGATTCCCGGTCAGTAGGATTCCAATAAGCTTAACCAAAAGACCATCTCATCACCACATACCAGGTTCATACCCGAAGTGCCGGCTTACGCCCGGATGACATTCGGCTTGACGTTTTGGGGCATGCCGCGATTTTTGATTGCACTATTGCGAGAAGCATTTACGACTCGTCTGAAAGTGGCATCAGGCTCTCCGAGTTGAGACGGAGAAAGGGCTCACGGGGGCTATAGGATCCGTCTAATATTACTGCCTTGCAATTTTAGGCTAATTCATGTTCTGTTAACTGGGAACCACCATCCTTACGTCATTGGAAGCCGGATGAGGCAATACTTGAAGCTATTCATAATCTCCCTGAAGCCACAGCCCTTTTCCCACCCACAATTCTGACTGTGAACATACGTGTCATTTATCTCTCATTCCGCCTCTTGTCTCAACAAGGCATCACCTCCAATCTCCTACATCAAAGACCAAAGATATTCCGCCATCGGGTCCTTCCAAAGCGCAGGACACGCCGAAAACTCTTCAGAAGCCGGCGCAAACGGCGGTTGTGCGAGTAACGTCTTCCACTCCTTGATTTTGACGAAAAGAATCGATCCAACGCCACTCAACATGCCCGGAAACCAAATCACCATGAACGGATACAGGATAAATATCATTCCGAGGCAAATAAGAACTACCGAAGAGAGCGCGGAAAAGGCGAGGGGGGTAAGCGACAAAAGAGTAGTGTTGTTCTTCATGCCGTTCTTCTCCACGCGTCTTGTGACTGCGATGACGATAGTGAGGAGGACGCCAAATACGATGGCCAAGTTTCGGTAAAAGTCAAACATAGAAATACGGTCGCCTTCTTGTGTGACGAATGCTTCATAGAGGCCTGGGTATGTGGTCTTGATAGTAATCATGACTATCGACGCGCCATTGTATGAGCTTGATAGAAGGCACCAGAAATATGTCGCGGCTGTAGATTCGTTTCCGAAGTCTTTGATATAGATGAACTGGTACCAATATTTGCATCGTCTTGGGTCGCCTCTGCAGAAGAGATAGAGAGCATCTTCGTTGGGCTCTTTTTTGTACTCTGTCTCAGGTGCTGGTTGCGTGAAGCCAGGGAATCTTAGTAACATAGCAATGGACAGGACAGAGACAAAGGCACTGCCCACGGCAATTTCGAAGCAGCGGTGGTCGGCAACTGTTAGGGATTCTTTCCCATGCAACTCGATTCGACGGTTGTAGAGGAAGATGGTTGCTGAACATTGGAAAAGAGTCCCGAATGTGACAATGGTTCTTCCCAACCTCACCCAAGCACTCCCTTCATGATTGGACTGCCAAGACCTCCTTTCACTTGGCGTTCCGATGAAACCGTCTTGGCTCATCTCCACCTCGGGCTCAGCCCTCGGACAGAAGAGAATCCTCCATCGACGCTCAAGAATTCGACCTTGCTCGCGTATTGATGATGGTGACGTGATAACTCTGCGAAGAAAGTCATAGACCATGAGCACCAGGCCCAAAGCTGTTTGCGTCAGGACAATGAGAGGAGAAACGAAGAAGAGAACAGGCTCGATTGAGTCGAGCGGGTCCTTGCGCAATGAGACGAGGTTGCAAAACGCCGTGACGCCCGTGAGGTGAGCCACGACAAGCTTGACGATGAGCTCTCTACTCGTCCGGCTCTCATCGGGAGGGCACAAATCTGCAAAGTCGGACATGATGAGGATGATGAAGAAGTTCAGCTGATCGATCCAAGAGTGCTCGCGTGAGGCCTTTCTTTATGAAACGATGGCTGTGCAAGAGCTGAAGACGCCCAATCCCTGCTGGTTCCACACGTAGGCTGACAGCGAGATTTCGCGGGCTAATTCCGGGGTAGATCGGCGATAGCGGTCGCGAATCGATTTGCATTCGATGTGGGGTGTCGAGTTTATGATCCCATTTTCGATCAGCCTTGCCAAGGCGATGGAAATGGCTCTGACGGTGTTTCGAGTGAAAAGGGGAGGTGTAGGCAGTATGTTGCGATACAGACAACTACCCTGACTTGGCCATCATCTGTCGCTCCCTCGTAGTCTGAAGCACCCTCTCCAACGCTCCACGATCAGCCTCCTCAGTGATCTTCAGCAGCTCTTCTGGCAAGCCCGGCCGATTCTCATCGACATAATTGCACTCTTTCAGGTTGGATGACCATAGCTCACACCAGTACTGGGTGAAGGCAAAGTACCGATCGACCAACGCCTCAGCATTTGCCTCTCCGCTGTGCCGGAAAAAGGTGTTCCAGTCTTCCTTGGTGAATCGGAACTCTTTCAGACGAGGAAGTCGTTCCCGGATGCTATCGAACATGGCGTTCCATCGTAAGGAATGAACGTAGAAACCGGGAGTGAGAGTGCGTTTCCCGGCCGATATCTCGTATGCAGGACGGGATTCATCATCATCGTCGAGCTCAGGCGGATCAGCGACCCATGTCCAGCCTCGCATGTCTACCCCCCAGAATGCAAACTCTGGTTCGAGGACGAGAATGTGTGTGGCTATCGTGCAGCCGTGTAGACAAAGCGAGGTAAGAGACTCCAGCGAGAGCACCCATTCGAACTGATCTTGTCGCGCAATAACATATTCGGCCAGCGTTAGAGCCTTGAGTCGGGGGAAATGCAGCCCTTTGCCGTTGAACTCGCTGGGTACGGCGCCCCATTTGGCTGGGCTGGCGAGAGTAAGCTCAACAAGCTGTTCAGCGACTGAAGGAAATAGGGTATTCTGAAGATAGGGCTCCCATTCGCGTATTTCGCGTAGGTGTGCATCCTTTGTCGGTATGCCAGATATCTCTTGGGTAGTGAGGATGTGTAGTCGCTCGATATTCTCCAAAAGGCCGTCGGTGAGGTCCTTGGGTAGCGATATGTTTTGTAGGTTGTCCAGTACCAGCTCACGAATAACGCTCGTGTTTGGACGAGCTGCACGCTTTTTCATGGAATCTAGAACGGCTCTGAGAGTGTTTTCACGCGTGACGGCCAACTCCATCTCTGGGTCCTCTTGGTCCCCATCACGTCCAACGCAAGCCCACGAAAAGCGTACTTCAATCGCGTTGAGATGAGGCATATCGCAGATGTGGTCAATGGCGGCTTTGAATTGAGGCCAGTCGTTGTCGTCCCTCCAGTCTTCCCACACCCAGGACGATCGCTCGTCCAGGTCATCCCACGGGGCACTCTCGATGGCAACGCGACGGGCGGCAGCTCTGATGGCATTGCTGGCTAGCATGTGCTTCCAAAATTCGAAATCTTTGTTGGCGTTCCATTCGCTATGGAAAAGCGTCAGGGTCTGAAAGAGCTGCGGCGTCGCGAGGACGTTCCACCGACGGCACACGAGGCGGACAGGCCAGATATCGACAATGAAGTCATTGTGAAGGCGGTGCTTTTGAGCTTTGGTTGTGAGGTGACTGAAGATGTTGCTTAGCACCTCATCAGGGAAATGGTTGAGCTCCATGAGAAGAGTTGGAAGGGCAGGGCTGTTCAGCCGTGTTTACTGTTCAACGTTCAGGAATGGTGGCTGAGATGGCGGACACGTGCGTCGCGTTACAACCATGGGTGCCACCAATGACGCGTTTGTAACACCCTCCCCGCGCGTGTTTTCTCCTTGGCAAACGCGCTCACCAAAGAAGACAAGCATCTCGTACATTTTCAACAATGTCGACAGCAATCGCCAGGCCGGTGACGCCCGAGACACGACGTCAGGAGGACGACATTATCTTTAGCACACCCACAACCGGCGCAGACCTGGAGCTGAGGATGGTGCTCCTAATCCAGCGCCACGACGCTGACCCGTGGGAACCCAGCACGCCTAAATGCAGTGCAGACATTGAACAGCAAATTATCGAACTCAAGAAGAGACGCGATGGCTTTTTTGATGACCTTTGTGTCATCATGAGAAAGGCTGGCAAGAGAATGGACGACCAGCAGGCGCAGATCAAAGAGCAACAACAAATTCGAGACCGCCTCCTCGCCGAGTTGGCCGACCTGGAAGATGAGAGTGAACAAACGGACCACGTTGAAGAAACTGAGCCCGTCCAGTCTCTTTCGGTGTATGAGCGCATACTTCTTCATTGACCACTGGTTCAAGAGGGAAGACCCGGAGGCAGCTTGTCCAAGCTCCAGGTCAGGTAGATAATTTGTCCAGGTCCATCGAGTCGGCGCGTTCCATTCATGCCTCTGTAATAAGCGTGCCCTTAAGAATATGCTTTAATTAATTATCGTCATTCATTCTTAGAACTGTTTAGGCATGTCATTTCTTGTGAAATGAACTGGATGGGTTACCCTAAATCTCTGGCTACTTCTCGCTCGGTGATAAACCTCCTGAAAAAGCCGAGATGCGCAAATCCCCGTCCACGGGCGCTACGGACCCGGGCTTAAAATTGCCATAAGCCCGACTTCCTCGGTCTCATATTCTCGCATTTTCTCACCTTGGCACAAATTCATTCGCCCTGTCAATCAATTCATCAAAATGTCTCCTGAGCCGGAATCTGATAACCCCGCCGCCGAAAGGTCGACGACAAGGTCTTGCTATGCCTGTCGCCGCAAGAAGATCAAATGCGACAGGAATGATCCATGCTCAGCATGTGTTCGCTCTGCCAAGACCTGCGTGTTCCCGCCCATTGGGCCCCGGGTCCGTCGGACCAAAAAGACCATCATGGCAGACATGGCAGGGCGACTGGCCAGCTTGGAAAAGACTCTTGCTAGAGTCACTGCAGAGAGACAGGCCACCTCTATTCCCGACATTTTTGTTTTTGACAATGCCGAATCAACAGAAGAGGGTAGCGAGAGGTCCAATGATGATGTTCTCCTGCAAAGAGGCTCGTCGAGTCAGTACTTTAATGAGATTCTACTGTCAAGGATGATTGGAGAGGTACTTGAGTCGACTTCTTCACGGTGATCTACACTGACAATTAATGAAGGAAAAAAACCTCGAGTCTGCATTGACAGCGCCAACACCGCTGCGCCTTGGCACATCACCATCTCCATTCAGCGCCATGGGGATATTATCTTCACCTTCCCTGTCACAACACCCATCTATCTTCCATCCGGACAAACCGATAGCAGCCGAACTATGGAACACGTATGCCAGCAACGTCGAGAGCTGCCTTGGCCTGAGGATTCTACATATTCCTACCGACGAGGTCAGGGTGTATTCAGCCATTCATAACCCCACAAAAGCCCCCTTTGATGACCTAGCATTCTGTTTTGCAATTTATTTTGCATCCACAATGTCTCTAGAGGAACCAGATGCGCCGGCTATGCTAATCCTGGACAAACCACGGCAGCTGCAGCTGTTCAAGTTTGGTCTCGAGCAAGCTCTTGCGCAGGGTGACTTTTTGGACCAGCCGACTCTGACGGGTCTCCGCGCATTGGCTATATATCTCGTAAGCATTACCAATCTTCATCCTTTATTGCCCTAACATGTCCGTGATAGGCTGCCCTCCGTGTTCACAATCGAGGCAAAGGGATATGGATCCTCAATGGTCTCGCCATTCGGATTGCTCAATCCCTCGGCCTACACAGGGACGGCGAACGACTTGGTCTCCCACCTTTCGAGTCAGAGCTCCGCCGTCGGCTTTGGTGGCATCTCATCACTAGGGACAGTCGTTCTGGGGAAGACTATGGGCTGGAGAATTCGACTGGCATGCAACCACAATCGGACGTCAAGCTGCCACTAAATATAAACGACGAAGACCTCTCTCCAGACATGAAGCAGCTTCCTCCAGAAAAGCGAGGATGGACAATCATGACCTTCTCATTGGTTTACATCGAGCTTGCCAAGGCCATACAAAAGCTTGCCACTGCTGTCTCGTCTCCTTCTCCAAGTGAAGAGGCAAGGCGTAAGATCATCGAAGAGACCCGGTCTAAAGTCATGAGGCGAGTCGATGAGTGTGGTTTGGAGTCATCAGGGTTGCCGCAGTATCGTCTCACAGTCCACTGCGCACACTTCCTACTCCGCAAGCTTGACTTTTTCACAAGACAGCAATGGCTTGCATTGCAACATCCTGGCTCTCGGGAGGCATTAGCCACGGATGATGATCTGTTAGAGGCATTGGACATTCTGGAACCGAGGGTGTTTGGTGATGAGCCTCTCCTAGGGCCATATGGCTGGGCGAGGAAGGCCTATCCCCAGTATCATGTCACCATGTACATCCTCTGGCATCTATGTACTCGACCAAATGGACCTCATGTGGAAAGAGCTTGGAGATCTGTCGAAGCTGTGTTTTCTACTGAACTAGCTGACGAGTTCGCCGACAGGGTCGGATCCAAGCCCGCAGTCCTCGCGGCTCTGAAGTTGAAAGCCGAAGCACTCAGAAAGCAGAGCGCCATTAACCTTGGGAACAGGCCACTGGAGGAGCCAGGAGAGTCCCAGGGTATTCCTGTGGGCGCATTCGATGGACTAAGCTTTGAAAACTCAACATTGGACAATGGTGGAGATGAGTGGTTGCCATGGACTTCGATGATGCAGGGGATTTCTGAGGAAGAAGCTTTCCCGTGGTTTTGGTGAGAGTCTGCTGTGACTAGAATTGGGATATTGTCATAATATTAGCGGCCTCTCCCCTCACAGATAGAGCACTAGCCATGCCCCGAAAGAAGCATGTTCAAATATGATGCTGGAATTATACCCAACACAGCACGGCAACGCGGCAATGCTAGTGATGGTCAAGTACGCCCTATCAACCAAATCACTCCACATTCCATTGGCTCATCTCAGCCAAGCTGTAATCGCCACGCCTTTCAATCCGGATTTAGGAGATCGGAATACTAGCTTTCCCGGGAGCCTAATTCCGAGTGTAGTAGTAGTATAACAGGATTGACCGCAAACTATCAAAATCGCCAAGACTCTATTGTAGAACCATTCTATCTTTGACGCCATGGCGAATATTCTTGTGACTGGCGCGAACCGTGGAATTGGTTATGCTATTGTGCAAACAATCGCCTCCCGCCTTCCCACGTCCAACATCATCCTTGCTTGCAGGAGCACAACCTCTGCTGAGGAAGCCATCCAAACTCTTCGAAGCAGTGGACTTTCAGCTGGGCTGGACCACGTTGACCTTGATATTGACGACAATGCCTCCATTGAAGCAGCAGTGGCAGCCGTGGACAAGAAGTACGGGAGTCTAGATGGTGAGTCCCAACAGAACCCATTATCAACGCAAAGCTAACCTTCAAAGTTCTCATCAACAATGCAGCCAATGTCGAGTGGCCGGCCTCAGATAGCTTGACCGACATTCGTTCTGCGAGTAATTCTTGCTACAACAATGTCATCACATCCAACGCCATTGTTACTAAGGCATTCAGCCATCTACTGCGAAACAGTGAATGGCCACGGGTTATCATGATCTCGAGTGCACGAGGGAGCGTATCACGGACTGCCAACAAAGAGGTAAGAAGCCGCTTCTCCTCCAACTATGCATTCTGACTCGTCTAGCTTCCACCCGTCGCAAACATGGACTATTGCATTGCCAAAGCGGGGCTCAACATGCTCACGCTGCAACTGCAACTGGCAGAGGTTAATAAAGAAGAAGGATCCAGGATCACGTACTGGGCGGTTAGTCCTGGCCACTGCAAAACCGCATTCAATGGATACAGGGGGAAGAAAGATCCCTTAGAGGGCGCCGAGTCAGTCATCAGGTTGCTCGAGACTAAGAAAGGCGAGATCGAGGCTGGAACATTTTGGGAGTATGAGAACGGTGCATTTCAACAAGTCCCTTGGTAGGAAAATGCCATCGATAAGCACTGTACACCATTTTAGATGAAGTCATAGTGATGGGCTGTGATACGGCTGTTATAGGATGGCAAATGCCAGGTCTATGAAGATCCACCTCTAGTACATGATCGAGTACACCTCTAACAACTATGTGAGAATCCAACAAGACTCAATCAACCCTGCGAGGTATCCCTGTCTTTGTCTGCTGGGTCAACACAAGTAATGTCGAGAGTAGTCGTGTCCAGGTTCTGGCAGTCGTAAACTGGAGGCTCCTTACTTGGCACCGTGACCGTGATGTTCTCAGCAACAATGTTACTGCAGCGCTGTGGGGACATTGATTAGATCTAATGGAGACTGGAGAAAGGAGTCTACTCACATCTGGCGCACTGCAAACCAGAGTTCCTGCCCTGGGGTCGTACTTCTTGGACGTGGTTCCCCACATGTTCTTTAATGTGATGTCCTCGATTGTCAGGTTTGCCTGTCGACGATGTTAGCAATGATACATTATTTCAGACAAGGTACATACTGGGAACTCGTTGCAAAGAGTCTGGTTCTTCTGTCCATAACATTGTGTGATGGTAATGGCGTTGTCGTTGTTCTCATGGTAAAAACGATCATACGTCACGTTCCTGACCCGTCCAAGGCCACCACCTCCGTTCAGAAGGCTCTGGAACTTGGTTTCGATACCGGGCCAAACCTTGATCCTCGCACCGTCGCTGGCATTCGACATGGAGATGTTGTAGATGTACAGATTCTCCACAATATCGGTCTCACCCTTGTACTGGCCGAGGGAGCCGACACTGATGCCATGGGAGCCATTACAGACGAGGTTTTGGACCAGGACATTTGTACTGTTGGGCTTGAAAGAAACACAGTCTGCAATATGTTAGTACCTGGGCGGGATGATGGGCAGTAGTCTTACCGTCCGTGTTATCGATGTAGGAGTTTTGAATGACCACATTGTCCGAGCGGTAGGTATCCCAACCGTCAGAGTTTGCAATCTTGACTCCATCAAGACTCTGCCAAGATGTTAGTGTAGACTCATGAACCGAGGGAATTAACTTACTGATGCTCGGATATCCAAGTCGCTAATCAGGACGTCGGTGCTGTTGGCGATAATGTTGAACCACTGATCGAGATTAGTGTTGCTGGCTGTGAGCTTTCAGGGGGACAAAATACGTTGGGGGAGTTCCTCATGCGCAGATTTGTCATGGAAGCACCGTGGGCACCCTCAAAGGTAAAGAGGATGGGCCGCAGAAGCTACCACTGATTGTCAGCTTGATATTATCCACCACTGCGATTCACGAGCTCACCGTCTTGTTAGTCTCAATTTCCTTCCAATACGCCTGGCCATGCCCATCAAGCACTGATTGCTCATTGCTCAAGTCACCATAGATGTGGATATCCTCTCCTCCAACCTTCCAGAATGAGGACATGTTCTGGAAAGGAAACTTGAAGCTATTCTCGGCCCAATAGTAAGGGTCAGGCTTGAAGTTCACCTCTCCAGTGATGACCACATCAACATGCTTGAGCCAAGTTAGGTCCAAGGGTGAAGCGACGGTGTATTCTTTGTCAAGAACAATGGTACCGCCGTTGTTGCACTTCTTGAAAGCCTTGAGGATACGAGAGGCGTCATTGCTATTCGATCCCTTGCCAGGCTTGACATAGCAATACCGATGGCTGTCTCTCTTGGATGGAGCTGGAAAGTCTTTGCCAGTGCTGTATGGCGATACCTCGACGTGAGGTCGCTTAGGAAGACCGTGAGACGGTTTTGCGAGCGCTGGAGACAGTAGCGCACAGAAGGCCGACACAGAGATGAGATTTCCCAACAACATGTTGAAGACAGGGATGAATGAGATGAGCAATGTCAAGCAATGTCACATTCAATGATTGCAACATTGCTGTCAACAGGTCTTATATCTCAGGTACAGAAACCTTGACAAGGTCAGGGTCTAGCAAAGAATGAATCCTATACGTGGAACAATTCTGCCCCCAACATAGCTCAATGATCCGGCTAAAAGCTAAATGCACGGCCCATGGGCAGATGAGGATGATGAATCAAGAGAGATCATTTCCTCATTCGTCTTTTAAACCCCAGAATCGTGTTCCCCTCATTAATTGACGCGGGGTTCCAAGACGGTTATGCTTTGGGGGTCTAGGGGGTGCCAATCGGAAATAACATTGTGAGGTTGGGGATCCATTATCTCGGCTTTGGTTCTCCGCTTCGACGGGGGTTTTGGAACCTTGCTACGGGTATGGCGGCATTTTCTAAGTCGTCGTCAGTCTTGGCCATCTAATCTCCCGCCTTTTGGGGGCTTGGCGGTGGACAAGGCTGTAGAGAGGTCTGGGGAGGGAGGGAATGGTACATGTAGACCCCAAGGCAACATGGTTTTGATATTTAATTTCCTTCAGATACGTAGCTTCCAGTCCTTCAAATTATAAATCTCCGTGAGCCCTCATCGGCAGCATTCATTCTCGTCTCAAATAGTGACACGAGTTTACCCGGCGTCGTTTACGCTTGGGCTTTGATGTAGTCATGTACTGATGAGTTTGACTGTGTTATTGCAGCTAATATACTCTTTGTGAACATATTGTTGGTGAAAAGAAAACGCTATAACGAGTAGCCAAGCTGTACCCATCGTGCAAATATTAAAGCTTCGGTGATTCACTGTGAACAAACGATCATTGCACTATCAGTAGATGGATACTTCTTGACGAAAAGTGTTGGCTCTTTTACACACGAGCTGAGCCTGCGTGCAAGCCACCTAGGACCATGTCAACACCTCTTGGATTAATCACGGAATCGAGAGACTGACCAGTAACAAGCATGTCGGCGCCAGTCGTGAAAGCAGCGGCATCACTAAGCAGGTAGCATATCATGGGCGTCAGATCTTCCGGCACGCCTAACCGTTGAAGAGGCGACCCATCTCGATACCAGTCAAGGATGGCTCTCTTCTCTCCTTCCAACCGAGCTAGAAGAGGAGTTTGGATTGCCCCTACCAAGATCAACAATGATTTCTATGAAACATAAAAACCGACATGGGGTGGAAATAGCGATACTCACCAGGGGAAATGCAGTTGACTCTGATACCATACTGGCCCAACTCTCCAGCGAGGGGCCCCATCAACCCTTTGATCGCAGCCTTACTAGCGTTGTATGCTGATTTTGGCTGTACAGGGACATAGAGTCCTTGAGCGTTGATACTGGCGATGGCGACAATGCTTCCAGGCGTATTGGTTTCGACGAGATGTTGTGCAAGGAGTTTAGCTGCCCAGAATGTTCCCAAAACATTGACGTTGAAAGTCCGCTGGGTCACCTCCCAATCTGCCTGGAGAAATGGCGTGTCCATGACAATGCCAGCTGCCGTCAATCCTCCATGTAGTTGGCCTACAGCTTGGACGGATTTGGCAAACGCATCCTCCAGAGACTCTTGGTTGGTCACATCACCCCGTACGTACGAAGTCTTGACACCGTACCGCTCGCCGAGGGTGTCGAACTCGGCGGTGGGCTTGGGGGCTGTGTCGATAATGGCAACTCCGCCTCCGAGTTGAGCGATTGCTTTTGCGCAGGCGAAGCCAATGCCGCCGCCACCTCCAGTGATGAGAAAGTTCTTGCCGCTTAGATCGAAGCGGTCGGTGACTTTGACTTCGCTGGCGTTGGCTTGAGGAACAGACGTCATGATTGCTTTCAGAAGTGCCGATAAGGAGATATGGATTGGGAGTTGTGATGAGAGGAGAGAATGGTATGTAACAGGAGGTCCAAGTTAATATAGCGGAACGTGCCACGGATATCAGCTGTGGCTTTAGGCTGCTTTGTGTCTGATGGTAGATGATCGGATAAGATACCGGAGCGAGCATTGTCAGCAGACCTCACATGGATGACTATATGCGACTAGATATAGTGAAGACGGGTTGTGCCTTGGATACATCATCCATCTGGGCAGCGGACACGGCCCGGATCGTGCTCTCGAAACAAGAGTAACGACGGTTAGTAGCCGAAGCATTTACGGGATGGCAGCGCTAACAGGTAATCGGACGTGTTACCGTAGGTCCTCTAAATTCGCGGCTACCTTTCCGATTCAACTGAATAGTAGGAAACCTCGGATTATATCCGAGATGCACATTGACGTATCGTAGGCCAGTCGGCTGTTAACCGCCTTCATGATACAGCATGGCTTGGAGGCGACTATTATGATAAATAGGGCATCGTCGTGCGTTGCCCCCCGGGTACTCTACAACGCCCAAGCTGGCCTCATTTGTTATACTTCGACCGTCATCTCACAAACTTGTACACGACTTGCCTCTTTTTCCAGTCACCAATTCCGGCTCCCACACTCACATCAAACCATGACCGACATAGCAAGAGCTCAGATTCGGCCCCGTGCCGTCTTGGGCCTTTTGACATTCGGCCCAGATGGAACCCAATCTTATGGCAGCCGAATTACGTCATTGAGCGCCTTCAACGAATGTCTCGACTATTTCCAGTCGCGAGGCTACAACGAAGTTGATACAGCTCGTACCTACGTCGGCGGACACCAGGAAGGATGGACTAGGCAAACCAATTGGCATGATCGAAAGCTTGTACTGGCGACGAAGTGGTATCCGTACAAGCCAGGAGATCACTCCACGTCTGTCGTCAAAGAGAACTTACTCAAGAGCTTGAGGGAGTTGGGTTCAGACTCGGTCGATATATTCTACTTACATGCGCCCGATCGGTCTGTTCCCTTCCAAGAGACGCTCGAAGCTTGCAATGAGCTGCATCAACAAGGCAAGTTCAAGCAGTTGGGCTTGAGCAACTACGCAGCCTGGGAGGTCGCCGAAATCTGGAACATCGCTGATCAGCGAGGGTGGATCAAGCCGACCGTCTATCAGGCCATGTACAACTGCTTGACTCGGGCCATCGAGGAGGAATTGGTGCCATGTTGCCGAAAGTACGGTATCGATATCTTGGTTTACAACCCGCTCGCTGGAGGTGTACTCAGTGGAAGGTATCAGAGCAAGGAGATCCCTGATGATGGTGGCCGGTATTCGACTAACGATCCGGTGGTCGGCGCCATGTACCGTGAGAGATACTTTAAAGACGCAAACTTTGAGGCGTTGAAGGTTATCCAACCGGTTGCGGACCGACTCGGATTGACCCTATTGGAAGTTGCATTTCGGTGGCTCGTCCATCACAGCAAGCTTAAGGTCCATGATGGAAATGACGGAGTGGTGATTGGTATCAGTTCTCTATCTCAATTGGAGAGTAACCTGACGAATCTGGAGAAGGGGCCACTGCCGGATGAGGTACTGGTGGCTCTGGATCTGGTATGGGAGATCACAAAGCCTTCGTGCTCCTTGTACTGGAGATAGAGATGAGAATATATAGGTGCCACTTTCTAAAAACTACACATTATATGACTATGCCACCTTAGAGGTCTTGTCTCCGAACCTCAACTCCGAAGCTCACTTGACCCTCGGATGAACATCCGTCAAAGAGGTCTGCATCTATCAGTTGTATTCAGTACACTTCGAGATGCCCAACACCACTACAGTACACACCTAAATAAACATCACAAAGAGACAAGTACGAAAGAAGAAACAAGAAACTTCAATGATTGATCAATTCATCTGCAAAATGATACACTGGACCGTGCAGGCCGGTACAGGGCGAAGCTATGCTCCCTCAGATCTCCTTGGGATCCTCCTCCTTGATTGCCTCATCCTTGACAGACTTCTTGTCAGCATCCTCCTCCTTGATGGCGCCGTCCTTCTCCTGGAGCTCCTTGAGGAGGTCCTCAGGCTCCTTCCAGTAGGTCTTGACGACGATGTCGTCGCCCTCGTGCTTCCAGTCAAAGTTGAGACCGGCAGCCGACTTGCCGTAGATGAGCTCCAGGGCCGCCTGGAACTTGACCATGTCGGGGACAAGCTTGGCGGGGATCTCGTGGGTGACGACGTTGGTCTTGTCGGGAAGCTGCGTCATGGTGGATGGTGTTGGAGAGATGTTTTGCTTGGAGTTGGTCTTGGTGGGTTTGGAGATTGTAGAGTTTGATCTTGTTTTTGGTGTTTGAGGTTGTTGAGTTTGATGGATTTGAGATGGGATGAAGAGGGAGAGGAGGGGGGTTTATATACCCGAAAGGGGGTATTGAATCACCAACACGAAGCCTTGTGATACCTTCATTTTCGTGTGTAATCAACGACCTAGTTGACCGCCACGAGGCGCAATTCATCTGCTGACCATATCTACTCGTCAACGAGCTGACGTACTGGTAGCAACACGTATGATTTCGACGAAAGAATACGGAGCACACGTCCCGGTGATTCACAAACGACTACACAAGAGATGATAACTACTGATTAGTCGGGCCACTCTCTGACACGTCATCAGCAAAAAGTCCGCGTACAAACACTGAATCTTTGACGTACAAGTCCAACACTCGTGTATTCAGAGATCAAGAAAGTCAGGTGCTAGAAGCTAACATGTACACGCTCCACGACATTTGTAGTCCGGCCAAACGCAATCGTTGCTGTCCTTTCAGACAGGTTCATGATGATGTTGAATAGCGTCTCTGCGCCTGAATCATCGACTGCATCCCTGTTGATCCCGTTCGGATAACCCTCCTCATCCTGGAACAGCTTGAATATGTCGGATGCAGTTAGCGCTGGCTTGGACGAAAGCTCTTCGGTGACGAGCTGTTGCATTCGATCGGATCGCTGAGGTGAGTCCAGTAACCAAAGAGACTCTTCTGATCCAGCATGATCGAGGAGAAGATGGTTGCTGTGAATCACGACGCCTTGATCATCTGCCGGGAGAAGTTCCACACTTTTGGCAGTCGACTCGAGGCCAGTCGCTCCGAGCTCATCAGCTATTAAGAGATGGGCACTCCCCGCAAGACCAGTTGATACCAGCTCTTCAATAGCGCTTTTTCTTGATGAAGACTCAAGGACCTTTCGTAGGGCGAGATGAACGGGCCACTTTGTGTGGTCAACACCACGAGCCTTGATGGCATTCAGACATACACCAACTCCGCTCTCATTGAGGCCAATCTTTCCGATGATGCCGGCCTCAGTGACTACCGTGAATCGCGGGATATCAGTGTCCGGTCGGTTAACGGTGTATACGATGAGATTCTCTCCCTGGCGTGTCACCCAATCCCAGTTTTGGCTCAGAAACGACGGGCCATGCCTACTCTTAATGGCCAGGGCAGTGCATCCATCCAGTTGGATTGGCAGCTTCGGATCATCACTGAATAAACCAAAGTTGATCTCGGTTCGGACGTTTAGAGCAACGATGTCGAGTAGTGTGACTCCTGCGCCTTCTGCTATACCACGAATCTCTTCAAGGTACTCAGGGCATAGCCTCTCGAGTGTGTCGAGATACTTTGTCGCTTCCTCTCGCACGCTCGGCCAATCGAGGCCGCATGTTGACTCAAAGAGGGATCCGTAGTAGGATATCGAGCCAAGGACCTGGTCTTTTGCCTGTTGACCGTGCTGGAAACCTATCTTTTCTAGGTTAGCGGCGCATCTTCAGAGTGGGTGCCAGATTTCACACCTCATACGGGCTTCCAAAGGCATTGACAATGAGGACCATGGCTACCTTTTGTAGTACACGTCGTTGTGGCTACAGTCTAGCTTTGGCAGATGATGATGCACTGAAGGTATTCTGAGGGTATTTGCTTTATACACTGTTTGTCACTCGAGTGCGGGGAGGCAGATTTCATGCGAGTGGTCCTTTATGGCATCATCACTGAGGTGGGGTGTACAAGTGCACCTATAGTAATATCTACCAGTTTGTAAAGCAGACAAGGCCCAATGACTCTCGTTTCCAGTAATTCAGGTGTCTTACGCTGTAGTCATATATGGCCATGCAAGCTTTCACCTTTCTCGATAATTAACCTTATGCTCCTCGGAGCTGCATCCTTGTCGGTCTTACGTTTTAGTAACACGTAACGGGCGCCTCCTCGCCCTGATATTTCAAATACAGGCGCCATGTGGGGGTGTCGTCGTGCGTGCCTGAATCACTGAGCTGGCCTTGCAGAATTACACCATCTCAGGGCAGCTGTCGTCATCAATGCCGCGAACAACTGTTTTGGGGGCCACGTGAGCTTATTTGAGTTATTAAGTGATGGACAGTGAATAATAGCCCTTCATTATACTCGCGTAAATTTCCTCTATCAAAAGGTTCACGGTTGATTTAGAACTGTGAGCGTGGCTAAGCGTGACTGCTACGACACGCAAAGACGCATTCGCCATGTTGAATCAGCAGAGAAAGACAAACTCTCACAGCTTATTAATCCGACTCTGACGCCTGTTGACCCTTTTGCTTTGTTGCCGGGTGATCGTCCGAATGTTGAGACGGTTGAAGACCTGTATGACTTCATAATTCTTCTGGCGCTTTCTGATATCGGAAAATGAAACGAGTAAACCATGTGGAAACAATACAAATAATATAGTGTATTAAACAGGATATGTATTAAGCTAGAATCAATGATCCGGCCTTAGAGCTAGAGATTATTAAACAAGGAAAATGCTCTGCAGCGAAACCTCATCCGCTTGTCTCCCTTTCATTGCTTCTCCATCCATCATCCCATGCACATACGCGTCCTCAAGGACGTGATAAACCCCCTCATGAATATCATTACACGTTATTGACAGTTTCTTTGATTCCGGCCTGTCACTTTTACCCTTTGTGAGATCAATAAAGGCCTTTTTGTCCTCCTCCGGGCCAAACAGCTCACTGACAGCCACCATGGTGCAGATGGCAGCCCGACCAGCAGGGCGGAGAACGAACGGCACACGGCTCCCATACAAGATAAAAACCCCGTTCCCTACCCTTACGTGTCCCGGGCCTGTTCCGATGTACCCTTTGCGAGTGATGGAGATCCTCCGGAACCCGGAGGCGCACTCTACCGCGTGGTGAAAGGCATTCTCATCTTTAGCTCCCTCCTCATGGCCTGACTCTTTCCAATAACCCCCTATAATTGACGTTCTTCTGTTTGCGCTGTGATCTACCTGTCGCCATTGCAGGTACGTGAAAAACGTCGAGGTTCCCGCCCTGCGGAACTCGATCTTTTCCTCCTTGAACTCTCCTCCGACATCTTTGCAGTATTCGGTATCGCCACAGAGCAGCCGCCAAAACGCATCTGAGAGGGTTCCACCTCCGACGTACTCGGTAGTCCC
Organism: Fusarium vanettenii 77-13-4; assembly: GCF_000151355.1. NCBI lineage: Eukaryota > Fungi > Ascomycota > Sordariomycetes > Hypocreales > Nectriaceae > Fusarium > Fusarium vanettenii. Next base: position 99,517 of record NW_003315846.1, on the reverse strand, counting down.
GAGTTGATCGAGCGTCTTCTCCCACTGGGAAACGACTAGTCCTAACCGACTGCTCTGTCCTTCTGTACCCAGTGGCAGCTCCTGGCCCACAAAGGTGATCTCATCAATCTGGCAGCCAGTTGTTTCCAGTACAGAGGGGCGGTGAACACGAGCCGTGCCGGACAGACCCCTAGCAGCATCATACAAGGGCAAATTGCCGACCCGAATGTTCTCATGTAACTCAGGCAGACTACCCCAGTCGACGACCCACGAGGGATTGAGGTCCCACTGCATGCTGTTCTGCTGCAGTGTTCCGACCAAAATTGATAGAGAGCCATTGGCCTGGATGAGCGTTATGGTTGTGTCCCAAAAGATTTGTCGTGCTTCCAAAAGATAGTCTGGAACAACCCGTGGACCGCGCAGCCAATGACGGACGAGCCCAAGGAGGGCAAAGACTTTATCCCGCTGGTCTGTGGCATGCCTTGCTCCGAACTTTCGCAAAAGTGGGAGGAGAGACGTAGGCTGGATGTTCAGCCAGAGCCTTCGTGTCGTCTCTATCTCTGTGACGATGCGAGAGAAGTGCATCAGCGGTTTCCCGTTGTGGAGGTACGGATAGACAGAGTTGACATTCCCTAGCAGGTATGTTCTATCGTACTCGATTGTAGCATCGGAAAACATGCTCCATGGTGCGGAAAACTTGCTATAGTAGATGGTTGCTTTTCTGGCCACGACGGTCTCTTAAACGACCCATATTCGCCGCCACTATATAATCAGCAACCATCTCTGAACAAAGATACGTGGCTTACCCATGATTGGTCCATGATTGCATACAATCTTTTCACAATGGGCATGGAATAGTCAATGTGTCGAAGATGCACGATTGCCGCGGCAGGAATCTTCATCGAGAGAAGATAGAGGACACAGAATCCTCCAAATATGTCCCAGATATTGGAGTTGAACGACGAGTCTCTCTTGGAGACGGACTGGATGTACACATTGAGCTTGGGCAAGTCCCGGTCGTCTCCGCACCACTCTACCCGGGCCAACTCGTCCTCAGGCGTTCTACTCAACCTCTGTCCTGTAATCATGGGTAAGATCGAGTCGCCAAGGTCGTCATTGATGCCTTTCTCGCCCAGCCAGATGACGACCTCGCTGCTGTTCTGATATATGTCGCGCATCAGTTTCACCTGCTGGGTTCGTTCTGAGACATCATTTTGATTGATGCACAGGGAATCCACCCAGACTTTAACAGGTGTCTAGGGGCGCCGCAACCTTCTCAACGCTGTGTACAGGTTGTAGCCGACTGGGATGGCCCTCTCATTGACGCTGATGAGGATGCCCTCGGATGTGGTGTAGCCATTATTCCAAGCATACGACAGAGCTTTGTAGGGCTGCTCAGACGATAGTGTCGTCACTGTAAGTGAGCAGGTTATTGGCTCGGACCAAGAGCCAGGAAGTAATGTGATGAGGCGAATTGTTGGGGTTCCAGTGTCAAGTGTAGCGTACAGCGTTTCGGCTCTAGCCTTGTCCTCGACCTTGTACTCGGCAGGGGGAGGGACCGGCTTGCGCCTCAGCCGAAACGACATCGGAAGTTCCCCTGAAAAATGGAGGTTGAATGTAGTCTTAGCGGGGTGGTATGGGGCAGTGGAGATGAAGATGCACGAGAGCACAGGAGGTTGTATCCATGAGGTTGTGTTGGAGCTGAAGCCCCGCCCTTGATCTGATAACTGCACCAATAGATGCATAGAATGAAGTAAGGCTGACCGCGTGGTCGCCGAGGCAGAATGATGAGGGGGCTCATTCTTGAGGAATCAACCGCAGTTTCACAGCATTGGGATATCTTTCCCTCCCTGACCGCAAGCCACTGGAAGAGAGGCAACCTTTTCAACGCCAAGTCTTGGACAACATAGAAGCAGACCTGTTCAAATTAGTTTCTGGGCGAGAACGAGTTTGAGCCCCCAGATGACTGCATAAAGGATAGAAATGCCTGTAAACCTAGTTTAAACACGGACAATCGGACAACTGAGTGTGGCTTAATGAGCGTACTTAACCGCATGTCTACCCACCCATACCACATTTCAGCAAACCTGTCTCCTCCTTCCCCACGATGAGGATACTCCTTTTTCTTTTACCCTGATTATCTACTCATCAAGAAGATAGCTTCCGATCTTTGTTCTTTCTGCTCAATATGCGACATGTGAAATCATGATCTGGAGAGGAGCGCGAGCAGGAGGAGCTTGGGCCTCTAGCGGCCGCCAGACTCCTGTTTGCAACACAAACAGACACTGCAACAAAGTTGAACGGCGAATAGAGGATGACCGCTATGATATTATATATAAGGCACACATAAATCGCGAGGTCTAGTAGTGGAGATCGGTTAGGTGGCGCTGGAGAAGTATTGGGGTAAATATTCGAGTCCCTTAAATTAAACCTTGACGGGAATGGAGAAACAATGATGGATAGTTCTAATCACGATAACGTCTAGATACAGAGCATGCGTTTCATTATCTATCAATTTATTATCTTGATGCGTGATAATGACTCTTTATGCTATTCTCAAGGCCTCCCATTTGACCTCATCCCCCCCCCCCCCCCCCTATAATACTTGCTCCCGTAATATCTGCCCACCAAAAACAATGCCCAAAGGCAGCCCAGCTTCAACGTCCCCGCCCCCAATCGCATGCATGCGGTGCCGTCGTCGCAAAAAGAAGTGCGACCGCCACCTCCCCAAGTGCGGTGAATGTCGACGGTCGTCGGCAGAATGCGTCCGCTTTCAGGAGAGGAAGCCTCGAGATGTCGCAACCGTTCCTTGGTGCTATGTCCAAGATCTAGAGTCGCGGCTTGTGCAGGTTGAGAAAGAGCTAGCTTTCTGCAAGGAAAGGCTTGCTCGGGTACACCGTCACGGCTCGCAGGTTGTCGGCGAAGATGAGCAGCCTCCGGCCAGTAACGGAGTCGTCATAGCCAGCCCAATGGAGGATATCCCACCAGAAGATGCGCTATCGTCACCGGCCGAACATCAACCTCACGATCTAGGACATCTTAAGGCGAATGATCTCAGCAACTACTTCCAATACGTCCATCCAAGCTGGCCATTTCTTGACCAGATCCAACTCAGCCAGTGGTTCCACGACTATACTTCCCGAGGCATTTCACTGGAGGACTATCAGCTCTACTTTATCCACCTTGTATGCGCCATCGGTGCCTGCTACTCCAGCCCTTCGGATCGACAGTGTCCACATGTCAGCAGGTCCAGAGAGCTATACACAGATGCTCTGCATATCTATCTCGCCGATGCCGTCTCCGAGGAGCACAAATTCCGGACCAAAGCTTATCTTCTGTTGATCGTCTATGCTTTCCATTGTCCTACGCCCTTTCAGCTGCATGATACTACAAATGAAGCGATTCTAGAGATCACGGAGCGGTTGTCTACCTTCCAGATACCTTCTACGTTTCTTCCTTTGGACTTTGACGACATTGACGAGGCGACTGTTGCTGAAGACAAGGACAACAGGGTCTTGCTGATTTATTGCTATACTGCGTTTGAGATAATTGCTTCTCTTTGGAACCGATCGTTTCAAGTACTTGTCGGTTCATTGGATGACAAAGTGCGTGATATTCCTTCTCTATACCCGATCAATACTCTTACGCAAACTCTACAGATTCTAGACCAAGGCATCTGGCTCACCTTCGGGGGAGGCTCCATGCCAGCAGACCTCGAGCATATGTTTGCCATCCGACGCATCCAATCCAAGGTCCGAAGACTATGGTCCCAGTTCACAGCCTTCCCAGAGCAGGAAGAAACCCGGAGGCGACAGACCGCAGAGATCAGGGCAGAGCTCGAGCAATGGAAGGCCATGATTCCTCTCGTGTCGAGCACAGTTGATGGATCCATGAGTTATCACCCTCTTGCCATGCTTAAGACATACGACTACAGCATCTGCTCCCTCTACCAACACGAGACAGTTGTCCCCAGCATCGAGGATTACTCGATCTTGTTATCAGCCGCAAGTGAAAATTCGCGGTGCTTCAGGAGGATCCAGAAGTTTTTCATGATTTACTCGACTTGGGGTGGCGTAAGTCGTCAAGCCCATGAAATGAGATTAGACTAACAGTCACATCAGCTGCTAGAACAATTCAGTATAGGAGTTATTCTCCTGTCCTGTTTCTGGGGAACTCCTCTCCTGTGCCGGACAGCGGCATTCCAAGCCCCAGATGCATTGCAGGCACTAGAAGACTGCCAGCAGACACTAACAGGATTCGCGCAAAAGTGGGAGGCTGCAGAGATCTACCTGGAAGCATACACACTGTTGCTCTCTCACACTCCCATAACTGCATGTAAAGATACTGTACCCTCGGAGGATTTTCGGTCAAGAATGGAAAGCATCATATGCGAACTGGAGAATAGGGGCGTCACGATGGCTATCTTGACATTGATGAGGAGGATGTTGAGCCTGTCCGAGGAAAGTACAGATTTTCTCTTGTAAGGAACGGCGTCTGGCATACGAATCGAGCGGTAGTCAACTTTTAAACTGTGTTTTGCCACTTTTCATCTTGTTCTTTATGCATTGATTAAACCCCAAGATATTCTACCTGGTCAAGCAATACGCATCGAGTCGCCTCAGTACTAAATATTCCAGTTAGTATACCACCCGAAGATTTATCCTTAAGGCCACTTACAAATACAACGTGGTAATCCGAAATCTTCAGAGCTCCTTCAACCTCCTTGAACGCAACTCGACACGCCCAGACCCCAGTCTTGGACGATCCATCTTGCCAGTTATACACGGTCGTACCATCAACCATGACATCCAACGAGTCTTTGCTAAAGGCAAAAATCTTGGCCGGCCTGTGGTCCCGAGACGCAACGTTATCCCAGGAGTTGGCAATCATGCCCTCAATCTCTTGGAACTCGTCAGTTGATGGCCTCTCTCAGAAATCGCCAAGGTATATACTTCTTACCCGTCCGGCCATTTGAGGGCTTTCCGTTGCGCCAGATCTTGGCATCGTCACTGAAACAAGCCAACCATTCTGCAGTCCGGGCCGTGTCGTCTGCAGCAGCGAAGAGAACATCGAGAAGCTTGCGGACCTTTTCCGGGACAAGGTCTGGGTTGTATTCGTACTTTAACACGGCCATGGTTGGTTTTGTTGATGTTTCCGGATGTAATTGCTACTCTAGGTAACGAGTCCAGCTGCGTAGTGGTATGGTATACTTATATCTCGGGCAACCAGTCTCAATTTCTGAGTGCTTAGTAAAGCAGACGAAGCTTCACTCCAAGCGTCGGACTTTCAGTCCGCTGCGGCTGAAGCGGTAGTCGGCATCTCCACTGACTTTCAACCCCAAGCCAGGCGCAGAGACCCTCCTGCGGGGATCTATCGCCACCTCATTATCACTCGGTGGTAAGATGGGGATTCTCGGTTATTCTTAGCCCATATCACATCGTTGCATTTCACAAATTCTCCTAAACAAGGGGATAGGTTGATGGCATAGGTCATCTCTCGGCAAGAATCTTGAGACTAGGTTTGGGAGGAGCTAACTTGGCAAGCAGACACGTCAGTATCATGTAGTCAAGAAAGGTCTAGGAACTATGTTGAGGGGCTCGGAACCTCCGAATCTATCTACTGGCGCAGTTTTTCCATTGAGGACCAGGATTTAACTACAAGAAAGAATATAATATCAACACACGATACCATCATATTCTAAGTCAGACAATGGCCTCGGACCTTCGATTCAATTCTATATGTATGTCTAGGCCTCCTCAAAGATCCAGTCGACCACCTTTTGGAACATTCTAGGTCCGTCATGAGACAGCGAGAACCTAGCATACATTTCCTCGACCTCACGTTCCGACAAACCCCCCATGTACGCTCCGTCGTCTGCATCCAGAATTCCTCTCCCAACGCTGTCCGTCATCTCAGGGTGGCCCTGAAACGTGATGATGTTTTTATCCTCGTAAATCAGAATCTCGTTGCCTTCAGCGAGAGAGACAGATCCAGGTGGCAGGCGGCCGACTCGTCTCTTGTGGAATTCGGGAAGAGCCTACGAGCAAAGCTTAGTAGTTGTCAGTGATTTCAGGAATTTTGTGAGTCTTACAAAGGCCATCGGATCAGCAGCATTCTTGGAGCTTCCAAAGAATTCAAGTCCTCGCTCCGTGAATTGGAGAGGATGCACTCCAACCTGTGAAATATTAGCTACTTGCCCCATTACAAGATTTTACTCAACATACTCTATCTCCATAAGGGTTGAATTCAATCTGGCCGCCCATAGCTCGCGTAATCGCCTGGTGTCCCCAACACACGCCAACCATCTTGGTACTGGGACAGTTCTCGGCCGTGTCCCGAATGAAAGCTAGGGTCTGCTCGACCCAAGGGTCAACCTTGGGAAGTGTGAGATTGAACACGCCGCCAGTCAAGATGACGACGTTGAACTTGGTCGCGTCTGGTAGGATGCCGTCTGTGATGGGATGGTAGACCTCGACTTCGGCGTCAGGGATGGTCGCCTTGAGGATGTCTCTCCATGAGTCTACCATAGCGTTGCCCCATGATGCGGGAGTGTCATAGTTTCGAAGAATTGCGACTCTTGGTGGAGTGAGTTTGGAGATCATGATGAATGAGGTGGGAAGCGAGGTAAGAGTTGATGGACAGGTGTTTTCTCGACTGGCGGCTGGAGAATAGGTTCATTTCAGGAATGCTAGCCTTTTAGATGAACAGGATGACCAGCTTCCCCATCGTCAAAGCCCCAACTCCCCCCTCTCCGCATGAGTTGTCATCGCCTACTGGGTTCCCTTGGCCAACCCCGACGCGTTATCATGGGCGGCCTGAAAGTCCGACAAGAAAGATGACTAGCCCAACTCCACTTGATTCCTTCTCATATCTCTCTCCGAGATTCGAGTCATGCGCGTGATGTTAGGCCCCGCCCTGTCGGACTGAAAGTCCGTCTACCCCAGATTGCTACCCCAGATCTTGGTGTCAGTCTTGCCTCTTTCTCTTTTCCACCCCGCAAACATCAGGAGATGATCCACTGGTGGCTGAACTCTTGTGATAACCGATTGCCTTCGGGGTTGTATTGCCACCCTTGGTATCAGGCGCCCCTCGTAGATTGCCACGATAACCCAGAAAGGGACTAGGCGGTGATACAGGGGAGGAGGTCTGAATGCCGCTTCAAGACTTGATGTCAAAGATAAAAACATCAACTCTGCACCCCCCTCGGTCAAGATCATCCCATCAACTCCTTCTCACCACTTACTCTTTATCCAGCTCAACCACTCAGTCAACATGTCAGAGTCCGAGAAGATGCAACCAACAAAGAATGTCGATGAGATCCAACGCTCGCCTTCTAGGTCTGTGGGCCAAACCTTTTCCATCACCAGCAAGGAGAGGGAGAAGGAGAAGACCGTGGTCATCGAAGACGCCGAAGAGTTCATGCGCATCCACGAGCACGAGTATGGAGACTATACCGAAGCTGAAGCAAAGCGCGTGTTGCGAAAGATTGACTGGAGGCTCATGCCCTTGTTCATGGTCACTCTCACCATCGCGGGAGTGGATGTGAGTGTCCCAGGATCAACGTCTGTCTCTCTCTGACCGCGTACAACAGAAAATCATCATCTCCAATGCTGCCATTTACGGCATGAACAAGGACCTCAAGTTGGTTGGACAGCAGTACAGCTGGGGTACGTCTCGATCATGCTGCCAGATCCATCCTCATGCTAACTCAACTTCTCTAACAGCCGCATCCATCTTCTACTTTGGATACATGTTCTTCGCCTATCCCGCTAATGCCATCCTGCAAAAGTTCCGGGTTGGTAGATGTCTGGCCATCGCTTGCGTCGGGTGGGGAGCCTCGGTCACCCTCATCGCTGCTTCTCCCAACTTTGCCGTCCTCATGTTTCTCCGATTCGTCATGGGAGCTACCGAATCCTTTGTATTTCCATGCATGACCATCTTGATCTCGATGTGGTATACCAAGCGAGAGCAGCCTCTGAGAAGTGCCATCACTTTTACTTCCTTCTCAACTGTAAGAACGTGTCTGATACTGTGTCCTTTTCGGTTGCTAACTTTGTCAGCTCGTCTCTGGAACAGTTTCTTATGGAATCGGGAATGCGGATACCGGCATTGCTCCCTGGAGGTTGCTATTCATCACCTTAGGTGGACTGACGATGCTGTGGGGAATTACCCTTGCTTTCTTTGTCCCTGACTCCCCCCTTCAGGAGAACTTTATGAAGGGAAAAGAGAAGTACATTGCCTTGGCGCGCGTCCAGAGCAACATGACTGGCATTGAGAACCGAGTAAGTGTCGAGCTCACAAGTTGCAAGGGGCATGCAAAAGGCTAACTGCTTTGCAGGAGTTCAAGTGGTATCAGGTCAAGGAAGCATTCCTCGACTACAAGACCTACCTGCTGTTCCTTTTCTATCTCTGCATGAATGTTCCAACAGGCGGTTTATCGGCTTTTGCCGCCCAAATCATCTCGGGCATTGGTAATTCACCTCTCGAGACGGTTCTTCTCACCATGCCTTGCTCGCCCTTCCAGACTGTTGCCAGTCTGGCGGTAGCCATTCCTCAGAAGTGGCTTACCAACAAGCGGTGCTTGAGCAGTGCCATCTGCTGTCTCATTCCTCTGGCTTGCTCTATTCTTATCCGAAGTAAGAAATCAACTTTTTGGATTGCCGTACAGTCAAACTAACAGTTCTCGCCCAGAGCTTCCCGAAGATCAGAAGACCGGTCGACTCTTGGCTTACTATTTCTTTTACTTCTTCTGGGGACCTTATGCTACTGGTTAGTTTGAGAATGGCGTCTTGATCTCATGTCCTTGCTAACGGCTGCAGTTCTATCTCTCCCAATGGCCAACGTCGCAGGACACACAAAGAAGCTCACAGTCACGGCCAGCATCTTTGTCGCCTACTGTAGTGCCATGATAATCGGACCACAGGTCTTCCTCGCGAGGGAAGCTCCCCACTACAGCACTGGCTACAACTGCTTGATGGGGTTCGAGATTGGTGCCATCACCATTCTAGCTGCCTACGCCATTGGGTGCAAGATTGAAAACAGAATCCGCGACAAGAGGGAGGGCACAGAAGTAACTCTGACAACCGAGGAGATGCTGGAGGATAAGACTGATTACGAGAAGAGGGGTTTCAGATACATTTACTAGGGGGGTTGCAGTTGTGCTGTCTGCAAATCCATGATGGACGCTAGGTTGGGGGTTTAGATGCCCTGTAAGCAGTGATTGCATCGAATACAGAGGCTTCTAGCGCTTACTGATATCCACGCGACACGAGTCAGCCCGTAAATATCGCAACCCGTGCGCGTTGCTGACGCGCAACCTTTATCTCTTCTCATAACATTATTCATCTCAACATATTCTCTGTACAATGGAACAACCCAAGCATATCCCGAGATCGTTCCTCCCCTTGTTGTCAACCACTCTCAACGTTGGTCTTGCTCTTGGCGGCTATGTCACTACGACCGCGTTCAGCGACCCCAGCTACAGCGGCCCAGCCATCGCAGCCTGGTTCAAAGACTTTTTCATGCCAGGCTTCATCTCTGTGACGACAATTGGCGCACTCACTCTCGGGGGTGGCATTTGGTCCTTCTGGTCTCATCGAAGTCGTAAGGATCATCCAAGATCCAAGGCTGTTTCTTGGTGGTCGTTGGCTGGACTTGGGTTCACTGTTGTTCATTTCACCTTTGGAAATCAGGTTTGTACCTTGGTCTAATTGCACCTAATTCGTGTCGACTGACGCGTTATAGGTACTCGCAATCATGGATAGCATCTTGTCCAACCCCGATCAGGCGCAGCCTCACATGGCACGATGGATTAGCCTACACATTACGAGGACTTTGGTTGCAGATATTCCAGCTTGGCTTTGCTATATCGCCGCATTGTTATATGAGATTTAGCAGGTGACGTAGAAGAGTATGGTTTATTTATACTGTCAACCTTGAGGACTACTCAAGGCCAATACTGTGACTATGCCGCTAGCATCAAGAACGCCTTGCATTCTGCCTCGTGGAGGGAGACCCTATTGTATTAAGCCTCATAATGGCGCAGTATCACCACTTCGGCCTCTGAAGACCAGCAAAAGATCTCATCAAGCCAAATTTTCCTCTTAATCTCTCGTATCGGCTCTCTCATCCAAGTTGTCCAGTCTACACATTCCCACTGATAACAAGCCACGTTTCGATTAGTCTCTACCATTGGGCGTGCACATCACATGCCCTGTCAGCCGCACAAGCTTCCCCGCTCATTTTCAACCCTCAAGATATGACCTCGTAACATCGACACCACCCATGGCCGATCCACTCTCTGTCGGGGCGAGTGTCGTCGGCATCGTCGGCGCCGCCCTCCATGGGTCAAAACGACTCTATGAGTTCATCGACAGCTTGCGAAGCGCCCCCAAAGACATTGCAGCGCTCTCAACCGACCTGCGGGCTTTGTACCAGGTCCTTGGTCGGCTTGCCGGCATGCAGGACAAGTTGTCAAACAACCCTGAGCTGTGCGATTGCCTGACAACACCACTAGAGAATTGTTTAGACATTTTTGAAGAGTTTACAAACACATTGAATGGCTTCACGCAAACCACTCGGGATGGTAAAGTCAAGGTTCGGACGTGGAAAAACATTACGTGGGCATTCAAAGATAAGGAGATTCAACTTTTTCGAGACACAGTCACCACATACAAAATGTCTCTAGACATGACTGTGAATGTTATGACTTTGTAAGTACTCATCCAGGAGTCCTCCTATTGTGCTAACAAGGCAGCTCGGCCATCTCATCTATAGATGAACGAACAAAGCGCATCGAGTCAGACTTTAGAAAAGACTTTAGAGACATCCAGGCCAGGCTACAAGCTCTCGATGTTGACCGAATCGAATTGGCTAGTGTTTCCGGACGCAAGGGGTCTGAGTGGTATGGTACAGATGCCCATTTTGCCCTCAACCGCTTCCTGGACTACACAGAGACCCTTTGTGACTCTCCTCCTCGATCGTTCCCCGGCTCACCTTCTCTTTTGCCTATCGAAACCTCTCAGGATCTCGATAGCCTAGGAGGAATGCAAAACTCATCACCCGAAGTTGTGCAATACCCAATCACTCTACCAAATTCCATGGGTTTTGGTCCTCCTCCCCTGCCGAAGGATTACAGAAACGACGAGCCCAAGTTCGATCTATTGGGACTACTATGGAAGGTCACGGGTCGCAAGAATCCCAAGTTTGACATCGGAACCATCGATCTTTCTTGCTCATTTGTCGTTTGCGACGTCACTCTGGAGGATTGCCCCATCGTCTACGCTTCGGCAATGTTCCAGAACTTGACGGGATATTCACGGAGAGAAGTTGTTGGCAAGAATTGTAGGTTCCTACAGGCCCCAGATGGGTTCGTTCAGGCGGGTCAGCAGCGACATTATGTGGATAACGAAGCGGTGTTGAGGTTGAAGAAGGGTCTTGAAGCGAAAGACGAAGTTCAACAAAGTCTGATCAACTATCGGAAAGGAGGCAAACCATTTCTGAACCTGCTGACGCTCATTCCTGTTCCTTGGGATGGGGAAGAGATTCGATTCTGTGTTGGGTTCCAGATTGACCTAGTCGAACAACCTGGCGCCATTATCCAGGAGAAGGGGCAGAGTGTAAGACTTGACTACAGAGTCACGGGCATGACTCAAAACGTCCCTTTGCGGCCAGCACCTGCTCGTGAAAGGCCTGCTAGAGGGGATCCATCTCAAAGTGAAGGGTTCTTGAAATGGCAGAAGCAGACCTCTTGGCGACAGGCGCTTCAGGGACTTTTCGACACATCTGAAGTAGTGAGTCCAGGGAGTGCCGACGCTGCGAATGAGGATAAATGATGGGAAAGATCCAGACAAAGGTTACCGTCACTGGGAATATTTAATCTTGGTCTTGATAGAAAACTCGAAATACTACATGTAAACTATCTTGTTTTCAGCAAGATCTCATTTCTATATAATACTGATCTCTGCCGTGACAGCCTTGTCCCACCAAGACTTGTCTTTCGATCGAACAAGTCCCACACGTTTAAACTGCAACGTTCCCTGTCCCGTCGAAGCCAGTCCCAGGGCGTCGATCCAGCCAAACTGGCTCTCCCTACGACAAGCAAAGCAGAACAATACTTGACAAGCTTCCTCAGGGATGTCAAAAGTTATGGTTCCGACTTTTGTCATCTGGCCATCTACTTGAATAGCCATTATTGACCGCTGATCATGCTCTAGTCTGTCTTGTTCTCGCCACATGGCGCCGACAGGCACAAGGAGACCCTTTAACCTGAGGGTGCCGCCTTTAAGGATACTGAAAGGGTCGTCCCCTGCTGGCACTGTGCTCATCTCGAGAATCTGCGGCGTGAACGTGTGGTCGACGGGCTCTGGTTTGTGTTGCTTGAGTGTCCACCACCACTCGGCTGGACCCTTCACTGAAGCCCAGGACCAAGATGGGGCCAGGTACTCGGAATGTCGGCTCCTCTTGTCTTCAGGTTTTCCTACAATCCTCCAGATCAATCCTATTACGCCGTGAGACTCAAAGAGGCCGGCGTGATATTTGTCTCCAATCTCTTTGGAGAAGTACCGGGCGATTCCAGAAACCGCTGGTAGGATATCCGTCTGCTTCGTAAGTGATCGTTTCGTATATCGTTCCACAACCTCAAACCACACGAAACTGTTCTTCCTCACAGCCTCATCCGAATACCATCCCTCAGTGCCTTGAGGTTGAAGTTGTCCCTGGTCAAACGCCCTGAGCGCGTTGTTGAACGAGAGACTGTCACTCCAGGGAAATTCGAGGGTCGCCTTTTGACACGCACACTCCCATCGCATTGTGTCCTTTGAGTAGTGCACCACTCTGGGTGACAGCTCACGCTCTTGGAGTGTCCATCCTCTTGATACCAGGGGATCTTGCGAGAGGCTGGTGACTGCATGGTTTGCAGGCTTGGCAAAGACACGGATTGTACGAGTCTTTTTCTTGCCAGACTCATCTTCTTCATCCCACGGCAGGTCAGCAGGCCCAAAGAACGACTCTGATGCATCTCCTTTTCGACATCCGCCGGTTCCGTTGGAAGAACTTGAGGCAGCCACAGTAACGTAGGCATTAGAGTACACCGCCGCCATCTGTGCCGCCTCAACAGTCCAATCCTCGTAGGAGTCTTGGATGATGCATAGCGAGTCGATCCAGACATAACGGACGCCGATATTCCGGCTTATCATTATAAAGTCGACAAATGTTCGGGATAAATCTGATAACGGGATGCTTTCAGTATGCTGTTCGAAGTTGGAGGTGACCGTCTTGGCTGACTCTGGCATGTTGAGACCCCAGCAATGACTTGAAGCGATATAGCGCGGATCGTTGATCGACTCTTCAGCAGTGACTACCAAGCGGACGAGGTTAGGATCAGAAGATTCGACGTCAATCAAGCGCGTTGGAAGGTATTGGGTATCATGATTCTTCCGACACTCAGCGTGCTGTCCCCAACAGTTCTCCAGCCACCACCTGACCGTATCACTCTGATACTTAAGATCGGATGCCATTCCCAGCTCTGGCTTGCAGTCGTATACAACGATATCATCCCAATCCTGCGGGACCTCTATGCCTCGCATACTCCCCACGTCAGCCCAACCCAGACATACTGACTGCGCGCCAAACTTGGTGCTCCTCAAGTTGATTTGCTGCGATAAATCAACAGACTTCCCATCCATCGTGTTATAAATCTTGCCATCCTTGACGCGACGTTGAATCGCATTATAGACAACAGCGCACATGCAGCATCCTGCTTCTGCCGACTTCTCAAGCGCGGCGAGGTTCGGGTGATGTTCGACAGTGCATTGATCATTTCGAGCTGAGCTAAAGAACTTGGGTGGAATAGTCTTGCAGAAGCTGCAGAGAGTCATGTTGATCGTCTTGACTAGAAGTCTTGGCGAGTTCGGGATTGATATGAGAGGGATTTAATGCACAGGTTGTCTCTCAATTAGCGCTTGCGTCACGTGGATGGCACTCAGCTTGCATAGCTTATGATACGAGGGTTGAGGAGCTGAGCAGATGGTTGGTGAGGAGTCGTTGCCGAAATATCCGAACCTGGACGGTGAGAGGCTATGTCATCAGCCAGGACTGTTGAGTAAATACGTGGCTTCTTTCAACTCAGCAAGTTTGCAGTATTGCTCTTGAGGCCGACGTTGAAACAATACTCTAACATAGTGCTTGGACTTGACGAGCTTGCAATCAATACGCGTACACTGCGCGTTATCAATATTGCACAGTAGCGGCTTGCGCGCGTCCCCTAGAAAAGTGGCTGAAGATGCTAGGCCAGTTCGGATCCCTGTGCCACAGCCGGCTTAAAGCAACTGAATCAAATGTTATTGGACGGACCCACTGCGTGATGACGCCTGGTTTGATGAGCTGCAGCGGATTCTGGCCATCAACATCCCACCACGTCAACATAAATCGCACATGATTATGCCACCCATCTCGTATCAGCCCTCCATCACATTAGAAGTATCATTTGCCAGCAGATGCGTAACTCTTCTCTTGGTCTACGGATACCACCGCGAATAGCTTCAGGCCAGTCTCTCGGGACCAATCTTGCTTGCCTCCGCAACTACAACCGCGCAGTTATATTTGCCTACGTCCCATTGATCCACTACAAGAGTAAGGGTTAGTCTGGCCTAAGGACAGTGGTCATCACTTACTTATTGCGATGGTGAATAGGCTGTTGAAAACGTTGGTCAATAGGTAGTTACAGCTTCGTAGTGGGTGATCTGTGTGATGATGGAAGAGGAGGGGCGGAGAAATGTGCATAGTCGAGGAAGCCCGCCTCCTTAAATACACATTTTATCTATCATGTGATTGATAAGAGCTTCTGGCCACAGACTTGGATGGCCTCAGATTAGAAGCAGGGTGTGATCCTACATGTCAGACATCTATCTTACTTGATGGCACACACTCACGAACCCCTCTGCCACCCTTGTACTCTTTAGTGGCGTGTTCCCCTCATTTTCACCTTATCTTCCTCCACTCAGTCGTTCCAGAGTGTTGCTTGGTTTGCAAGATTGCCCTTGGCTTCCATGTCTTCGGAGGGTCAACATCCAACCGTCGGTCAACTGGAAGTTGTGTGAAAAGCATGGGCATAGCTTACTTGCGTTCTCACTTTCATATGAGATTGTACTCATTATAATGGTGTTCTCTGTCAAGCAAGTTCCAAACTGTTTCATCGTCGAAATCAGAGTATTCTCTAGGGTAGCCCGTCCATGGCCATCGGCGGTTTCTCCCCCTCCATATAGACATTCTCCTCGACGGCTTCCTACTTGTTATCTAGTGCATGGCGATTTCAAAGCATTTTTTCTTCTTCTTTTGGGTTCTAAATTTGAACTCGGTCGTTTTGTTTCCCTTTCCTGTGGTCGGTGCTCATGTTCTAGTTCACTTTCGTTGAAAACATCATGCAGCCTGTTTGCCCTAATGCAAGGTCAAATCCCTCTGAACCTCTTTCAACCTCTCACCTTGAGCGCATGCAACTCAGCGTTTCGTGAGATTCAGTCATGACAGACCAAACTTCTTGTAATACCTGAAATGAAGCCTCATCTACAAAGGAGCTATCGTGGTGCTCCCCTCTCCATCAGGCTTGCTAGGAGCAACAAGTCACTGGCAAGAGTAGCAAATAACCCAACTGCCGACAGCAGCTCCATCAGCATTGACTCCAATATCAAAAAATACGAGCCGGAATGCCCTATACGTTAACGATCTTCGGGTATCTCTCCATGTCCCGAGGAAAGGTTGACAACAGTTGTGGAGAGACAGGGGAAAACTAAAAATAGACAGCCCTTCATCTTGACTAAACCCAGCAAAGTTAAAACGCAGGGATTAATCCTGTCTGGCGCATGAATCCAATAGGCTAAGCTTTGGGCAAGACTCCGGAAAAGGACAAGGGCAAGGAATAGCGTTCGGTACATCGGCATTTAGGCTTTCTAGAACCTTTCGAGCCTTGAGGGAGACCTCGGACGGCGAAGCCGGGGCGGGAGCTTAGCATGAAACTGAGGTCCAGATTGTTCCTATTGATCATGGGACGGCATGGTGCTGGGAACATCATGAATACGAAGAGGCAGGGCCGACAAGTGCCGATGTATTTTTGGAAACTTGTTGACTTGACATCGCGATGATATAAAGAGCTTGAGACACCATGACAAGATATCTCCTCTCATCATCAACAACCACCACTTCATCTTCTACTCACTCACATCTTACAATCTTACACATCTATTTCCACTCTTCCCGACGCTTAAGCATCAACTCATAGGTCAGGCTGCACATCAACTCCAAACAAGCACCGGCAAAGCTAACACCAAATAGCCCAGCCGCCAAAATGAAGTTCTCCATCACTATCGTCGCCGCCCTTCTCTCCGCCACTGGCATGGCCGCCCCCGCCAACGAAGTCTCTATGATGGCTGCCTCTCCCCAGTGGACCATCCAAACCCTCAACCGAGTCTGCGACAAGCCCGACGCCACATGCACCTGGAACTTCAAGATCAACACTGGCAGCGGTGCCGCTACCGCTTGCAAGTACGTCGTCAAGTCCACCAAGACGGCCAAGGCCTCCAAGGCCAACGGCGGCCCTGCTACCTGCGGCGACTTCACCATCACCTCTGGCTGGAGCGGTCAGTTTGGTGCCGACAAGGGATTCACTACTCTTTCGGTGGTCAGCAAGAGCAAGAAGCAGATTGTTTACCCTGCCTACACCGACCAGCAGCTTGCTGGCGGCAAGGTTGTCAAGCCTGACCAGGCCTACGCTCCTGCTTCTCTCCCTTAAGCTTGTCTGGAAAGCTGGAAAGTGTGGACTTTATCATAGACGGGATTGATTGGAGCGAATGAGCGATCATGTTTTCTTTCTTCATCTGAGGTATCTACCTCATCTTTAATCATAGAGATAGCACATAGACATATAGCCACTTTTGTATAGAACATAGCCTCAATCAAGAATAATGCTGGCTTGGCATTGAATTGCCGACAAGATAACTGTCTCATCCAACCTGCAAACCGAAGCGAATATCTGTACCAATGGCCACCATCAGGGTACATCGCCAGCATGGCCAAATTCTTGCATAATTCTCGAAGCACCATGCCGTAAACCGGGAATAGCCCTGTCAGGTCGGCTGCAGCATGCCTGGGAACGTCATGCAGACTTGGAATATACCATCCAATCATGTGAAATCCCTTCTCCCCATCTCTCTTGCGTATTTGATTCTGTTAGTTGTCTGTAATACAATGACTTCTGCTACAAATGCAGTGTCTTTACCTCTTCTCCCAGTTGATCCTCGCCCCAATTTTTGGCCCCAGACCATCCACTATGCCACCACGCAAGAAACTCAAGTCATGGTCCATGTATCCAGCTCTCCACGATGAGCTGTTAAAAGAATTAGAGGAAGATGACCTCTATCTCACCTTCAACAACAATGACGACGAGAGGGGTCGCATAGAGACATATGATACCAATATAATGGGCCGGTTCACCTGTCATAACAACAATTGCACCAGTCGTGGATGGTCAAGCAAGAAGATCGCCATAACCATTCGCATGTACAACGGCGACCGATACAATGCCCGCGTCTATCATCAGCGTTGCAGGAGCTGCAACTGGCTCAGTCGCCCGGATCTCGACGTGGACACATATGTGGACAGAGTTGCCTATCGTCTTAAAAAGTGGTCGGGCGTTGAGGTGGAACGTCCTTTTTACAGTCGAAAGATTGGGAAGCCGCATGAGAGAGCCCTCTGTGAAGGCTGCAAGAATGGGCATTGCAAGGAAGGGGAGCTATGGGGATAGCGGCGTGACTATCGTGATGAGGCAATGAGATGATGGACAACAGGACAGTGTATGTAACAATTCAAAGAAATGCGGATTCTTGATGTTAAAGCCGAAGAGCTTCATGGAAACAAATTCCATGTGATCGAGGGCTGCGACTAGGATGGGACATTGTGAAAAGTCAATCCTGGAGTGGACGGCATAAATACAGCCCATCAATCTCGAAACTTGTACTTGCACTTTGTTAGCATCAGGTCATGATGCTATGATCTGTTCTTATTATAGTTGTAGCCCGGCCCTTGATGGGTTAACTGAGCCAAAGGATCGAAACGTGTACTCGAGTTTAAATAGGTGCTTAAACTTCTCATATCCTCACAGGCATGCTTCGACGGCCATCTTGGCACACCTGGCACTGTCGATAAGATAGCCACCATTCTAGAGCACCCTTCAAAAAGACCTCAAACCACATGCTAACCTTATTATCCAAGTTATGGGCAGCAGTTTCAAGCCGAGAAACAAATGGGCCTTTTGGTTTGGTCTTTTCAAATCCGAGATATATCAGCGGACAACCGTCTGTCAAGATTGGCTGATCAAGGTAGTCAAAGCGGACTTGACCGATAGGCGCCTGTTTGCCATCCGAGTAGTATAATAGTAATCCTAGAATCTCCATAAGGTCTCCCGTTTGGCGGCGGCATGGTCTCACTGCAACCACATTCTCGACAGAAGCGCGAGACCAAAGAAAGTCATCAGTGCTGTGCAGCTTCGGGTAGTCGGAAGAAGCCGCCGGGGGGGCGAAGCCTGAGGTCTGCTTGGGAGGTAGAGTGTCTAGCGATATCTGGCGGGTGCCATATGGATGGTTGTCGAAGAAAAAGTGACCGGGCGATCCTAGCGGTGTGTCGAGAAGGACCCATTGGCAAGCGGATAGAACCGGAGTTGGCTGAGCTCCGAATAACTTGGTGTGCCCTCGATTTGTCTCAAATGCCAGAGCTGCATCTCTGTCTAGGCAATGACGGGCTCGCATCCAGACCCTTGTAACGCGCTCGTTCGGTTCCAGAGGCATGTAGACCCAAACTGACTGGTTGGGGCTGGACTGATAAAAAGACAAGTCATCGTTGGATGTATGGGCATGAAATGCAATGGGGGACGGGCCGCAGCAGATAGAGATGCCAGTACTGCCCAAATAGTTATATTGGAACCGAGAAAACCGAGGTGGCCCTGGACCCTGCAATCGATTGACGAGGTATGTGCGGTAGCGGTTCTTCGGGTGTTGTGGAATAGAGAATGAGGGCAAGCGTCGGGTGTCATGTGTAATCAAGTCGTCTCTATAGATTAAATAGCGTACCTTGACACCCTGTTGACTATGGTTAGTCCCCTACTGGGAACACACAATGTTGAGACCTCTTACATCACTCGCGAACTCGACCGTGCCAGACTCTCTGACAAGCAATGGCTTCCACCATATACCCGGCACGTAGTCAACATCAGGGTTAGTCCTAGACCTAGAAAATACCAATTTCCTAATACCCAGATGGTCTTCGCCTATGTAGATGACTTTGGGTGGAACATAGGTATCGCAGGAAGAGGGGTCGTTGGCCAGTGAGCTGATGTACTGCTCTCCTTCAAAAGCGGTGTAGGTCTCGGTGATTTCCGATGCAATCGTAATGGTGGAAGGCTTGAAAGTCGAGCAGCCGAGTAGGGAGCTGTTCTTCGCCACGATGTATTCTCTAACGAGTTCTTGAGCTATACGTGCTCTCAGCTCCATCGGGAAAGGTAGAGTGTTCTGAAGCTCTGACGCAAGCTCTTTCTGTGCCCGAAGGCATCGTGTTCTCTCTTGAAGGGGGTCGGGCTCGAATGAATAAGTATTGGCCATGAGCAGATGATAGATCTGTGCGGCCTCGGGGATCCTGAGGCAGGAAAAATGGCAGCCGACATCCTTGCCGTCATTGTGGACACAATGGCCGGCACATGATTTGTAGGTAGTAAGTCCACCCCGAGCCTGAGAACGGGGGTCTGCGCGAGACCGGTATTGAAACTGGCCTGATCTCTTGCCGTTGGGCTTGACTGGTTAGGGTTAACATGCAAGAACGACATAATTGGAAGTTCCCAAGAACTTGCTGGCGACAAGGACGTCATGATCGGAGAACCTGATGTTGCACAGGCCACATCTCGGTGTTAAACATGGTTCGATCATATTCAAGATGGTAATTGAAGTAAAGAGTGGCTGGTCAACTAGACACGACACATTGCAGAACAGAAGGAAAGCCTAGGTGCGGAAGATCATGGCTCCGACAGCCGCTTGCACCAATAGACAACCCGTTTCCCCTTGTACTCATAAACGGTGGCACCGTCACGTTTCTTCTGCTTCCAATCAGACCTTTGAGTGGTCCTCTTGCTTCCGTCTGCGCCCCGAAAAACATATTCGTCTTTACTCATCCTGTGCTTTACCAGTTCCACCTTCACTTCTCTCCTCTCCTTCGTGCTACGTTTCTCCTTGCCCTTTCCCCCGCTGTTACCCTCTGCCCCTGAACCCTCGTTAGCCTCTTCTGGGTCATCGATGGACATGTCCTCTTGGGGATACGGTTCTTGAGATGGCATCCACGAGGCCGCGTCTCTCGGATGTCCAGCACTAGGCTCCATCCGCGGGATCTGGGTTGTCTGATAGTCCACGGAGGGCTGTTGCCCCCATGGGTACATTGGGTTGACCTGACTACCGCCTTCCTCTGAGTAGAAAGTCCCTGCCTCTATCATCTGGCCCATCTCGTCTTGCTGGCTGGGCACCACGGGTGCTTGCCGTAATGGAGGCTCGTCTTTGATCAGGTGGATGGTTCTCTCCAACTCGAAGACTCCGCTCGGAGAAGTCATGTCAATGTACTCATTCTTGTCTCTTGGGGCGGATCCAAACAGTGGCATGAGCGACTGCTCGCTGCTGGTCGCATACCAGGCTCGGAATTTGAGACCCCACACAGTAAGAACGTAGATGCCAGACAAACAATGCGAGTTGATGGCACGCATTGCCACCTCAAGCCCCTGCTTTTCAACCTCTCGAATTGATCCTCCAGGACGCTTGACTTCACCAATGGCGACAGGAGAGATGGTGTCGTTGTCTTGGTCATATAGGATGATTTTGAAATCCACCCTCCTCCGGCTTTCATCGTCGGGGGCTTGTTCGCAAAGCAGCTGCCAAGGCCGTGGGAACATTCGGTTCAAGTAGGCTTGCCAGGCTGCTGAGGACTTGTACTCAATGTCATGTTGGGCAAGTTCTCGCATGAGCTTGGTCTCCATGCCATCGAAATGGTGTTCGAGGAGAAAGGAAGGCTGAGCCATGATGGCTATAATGCTTTTGGGGGAGGGGGAACAAAGTGATTTGCTGGTGAGTCTGATAAAGGTATAAAGGTATAGAATGCGGAGTTGCGAGCCTTTAAATACATGAGCTGAAGAGTGGTGATGGTGTAATTCGGAAGAGATACAATCGCCCAACCGCCACGAAACCGAACAGATGGTAGGCTTGGATTATGGTGGGCAGCTTTGACATGCTCTTGGCGCTTTAGTACAAAGTTCACTACCTCATCACCGAAGAGGTTCATACCTGACGAGTATGGAGGATAGGGTGCTTGAATGGATGGACGTGGCTGACTCCCCTGGGCGAGGGCCACAAAGAGGGACTGTTGCATTGTGATGCAGCAGTGATCCGACGCTTACTATTACGAGCATGTTTTACTGCAACCACCTTGTCGTGGGCCTCATTTTGGATGTTTCTGTATATCATCGTGGAGGGAATGGTAACCCTAAGACGAGGGACTGCGAAGGAGGGAAGCCGAACATATTCTCAAGACTTGTTGCAGCACCCTGCACTGTTGGACAGTCCTGCCCTGCCACCCTTGTCCAATCGACGCACACCATGTCTCGCGTGACACTAGTAAACTTTACCTGCATATGGGAGGCGCCAACCGATGCATGCACATCACGAGGGCAGGTAAAATTTACCTGCGCTTATCAAGGTCCAGTCTCATGTGCTTGGCTTGCTCGGGTGCACGCATGCCCCAGGAAGTGCTCCGGGTAGGATCGGCGAGGTCCGTGAGGATGCAGAGTCGAGAGACTGGCCATATTGAAGCATACTGTAAGTAGCCTGGTATCCCTTTCGTTCTCGAACAGAGTAGGGCTGCTTAACAGACAAGACATTGTTCGTCTTGTCCTTTGCTTTCCCTTCCACCTTTCTTCTTCTAAATATTCTCTCTTTTTTCTCTCTTCATCTTGCCTCGTAGCTACCTAAGACAATGCGTGCCCAAGTCATCATTCGTTTTCGCCCGTGTCGGGCATTTCGGGCCCAATCCTCAGTACCTAGTTACCGCTCCACATGCGACATGACACGGCACGACACGCTATTTTCGCCCTTCACAGGCTGTGACAGGCCCTACTTTTCTTTCTTCTTTGTACAACGTCATCTACACTTTGGCCGCCCTCAATGCCTTTCGCACACGCCTCTTGTCATCAAGTGCCACAGCACGCCGCATTCTGGTGACAAAAATTGATTACAACCCCGAATCGCAATTTGGCTTCATTTAGACCTCTCCACGACCTATACTTTGCCAGCGCGACCGCTCAAACAGCACGCGCCTGTTCCGCTCTGTTCGAGACGTGGAGAAGCCACCTCTGTACGCAGCGCAATAATGACCACGCAAGACGAAGTCAAGAGAGTGCGCCGTTTCTTCTTTTATGCGTCTAATCTACCTGCCTGGATTCTCTGACCGACTTTCGACTTAGGGATTCAAAACGCTCACCTCAGCTGAAGCGTTGCAGGAGGGGTCGACAAGGACCCCAATGTGGATCGAAGGCGCCGGTCAGACGGTGCTCTGGTCTGACTGTAATGTCACACTCAACGAACGTCGAGGTAGCGACTGGGTTGGAGTCGAGATGCTGGAGCGGGATGGAGAAGGGACGCTGCCTCGAGGCTGGGCGCTGTACTTGGTGGGCGATCAGGGGAGGGTGAAGGAACGTTGAGGGGCGCACTCTCTGATTACCTCGGAGAAGCATTCAAGGTGATTTAATGCCATGCTATTCTATGCTATGCTATGCTATGCTATGCTATACCTTGCTGCCGTTGCCGTTGCCGTTGCCTTGTTGTGCCATGCGCTCACTGCCTGGCATCCCTATTATATAGCCTGCCTTGAATCCGAATCCCTTCTTCCAGGCCCAGCGTCAATGTGATGAGTGCTGCCGAGTTCGATTCATGAGGGATCGTCATAGTCACGCATCGTGTTGCCCGGATTCCCTCAAAGACCTCTCGTTTACGAAAAGGCGTTGCCGCAATCGCCCCAGCGATCTCGGGGCCAAATACCTGGGAAACAGCGTCGCTAGGGCTCCCTTGCAGAAGCAATTGAGGCTTAGGTATTGTCCTTGTCCCGCTCTCCAGTACCAGCTCTCGACTCTCCCCGGTGGTTTCCAAGTGAGCTCGGAACAGAAGCATCGCAAGACGTTCCACCTTGTTGGGTTCGACGACCAAGGTCATGATGCAGGGAACACCGCCGAAAGACGCACCTGGAAAATTCATTGTCACTGCAGCAGTCACATGGTCTCCGTGACCATCTCTCCGGATGGCACCACTGATATAGTCTGGGAAAACGCTCAGAAGCCCCGGGATGGATGCTCCAGATACCACCTGTCCTTGTGCTTCGGACAAGCCGAAGCCCACGGGGACTGGCCAATGGGTTGTATCTTCGCTGTGCAATTCGACCCTGTGGACATCGCTAGCCGCAGGGGTTGAAAGAGAAGGTGATGCTGGGTGGTCCTCATCTCCTCTGGTCAAAGGCTCATCCTGTCCTGCGTGACTGGTTAACATCAGTGTGTCGACAATGCCACTGACAGGCTACTGACGACGACGCTTACGCCCCGCGACTCCGGCAACCGCAGTCTGAGCCAGGGCTTGATGCTCCATTTCCCGAACATGAGCCTGAGCGCTTGGGTGAACGGTGGAGGCAGAGACCTCTTGTGCAATTCGTGCCCTTTCCTCCGACGGCAGCGTCTCGAGCTCACGGAGTAGCCGTTGCCGAGCCTCTCGACCACTATAGTGGGCTTCGCCCGTCGTGATGAGGAAATGCGCCAGCCAGGCTTTGAATCCCCCGCTGTCAAGAAAGATTCGAGCGCTGTTGTCCGGCGGCAATGACTGGGTTTGCCGGAAACGCTGCCGAAAGTTGTATGGGTATCGTTTACGCGTCCATAGTGAGGAGAAGGGTGAAGAGAACAGAGTGGTGAGCATACCGACCAAGTCAGAACTGCTTGAAGGGCTCGCCGGCTCTGAAGGAGATCCTGCCAGGTCTGCCATGTTGCATGCAACTCAAGCCAGCTTGAAATCGGGCGACATGGGATGATGTGGGACTTGTGTGAATTGAAGGGAAACTTCCTTGACAACCACCAGGAAGGATGCCGGCGAACTTTGCAAGATGAGGGGAAATTTACTAGCGGCTCGAGACGGGGTGATCTCCCTATGATTGACCCATGGCAGACGTCTTGGCTGCTTATGCAGTGCTCTCCAATTGGTCAGGGCATGCTCAGGCCGAGCGAGGAATGACCAGGCGCTGAAGGCATCGAGTCGCGTGCTCGTTCATCCGATAAGTCAATGGGGCTTGAAATGCGCGTTTTGGCAATATTCAAACGATCCCACTAGAATCTGAATGACTGAAAATGGATCTTTGAGCGGCTACTGCATGCCGAATGATTCTATCTCAGTGTTCCAGCGGTTGATTGGTTACGACATGCGTCTTCAGCCCCCAACTACACATATTTCGCATCTGTGGCAGCAGACGCCTACCCAGGGATTGCACTTGGAGCTCTGGTTACGATAGAAAATCAGCCCAACATCCCGCCGCACTGACGAGATCGATGGTGTGTTGACCCATGAGCTCGTCCACTGTCTGCAATATCACGGCCATGGGACGTACGATAGAAAAATCAGCACACCTTCCCAACATTGGGTGTGGGTGGACCCGGCAAGAAGGAGGTCTTGGGGCTGATAGTTGAAGACAGGCACGCACGGGTTCTGGGCTTTGTTGTGAATACATATGTGGCGAGAGGGACGGGGGAACAGAAATTTGGAATCAGACCACCAAGAACCTGAGCAAAACTAAGCCTCGACAGTGACGCCGGTATCGCTAGTATGTCACCCTGGTTTTTCACAAAAAGCCCAGTTGCCCTCGGCTCAACCCTTGATACCCATAGACTTCTTCAGAGCCGCCACGTCCGCCAGGATCTCTCCAATGAGTTCACCCCTGTCCTGAACCAAAGCCAAACTCCGCGATGGGTTTCCAACTCTGTCCCGTAAAGCCAGAGCCTCGTTGTAGAGCCTTTTCTGATTCATGGTACCATTCAAGATTCTATCCGCAATCTCTGGCACCGGTGGCAAGCACTCCCTCGCCCAGCATCCATTCCACCATGCCTTAGTTGGGACCGTTTTCGTCTGCATTAACTGCGTGCGGAGTGAGTTGTGCTTGAGGGAGAGCCTCTCTAGTCGTAACCCTCTGTAGGCTTCTTCAAGGTGGAACAACAGCAATTTGACGGTGGACATGGCGCGTAGATCCTCCAGATACTTCAACGCTTCGGTGGGATCTTTCCTCCCCGCTGAAATAATTGCCTGTAGGCTTAGTTTGTTGTCTCTTCTCTTGTCAAGCACCAAAAGCATTGAGATTTCACTGGGAAGCTCCAGGGCATCACCGAGTATTCTCAGATCCCGAGTGAGCGTGAGTAGATACTTGTCGAGTTCGTCTGGGAACTTCTGGATGAGACTTCCGGGGGAGAGGAATGCTTCGAACAAGTTGATGACTTTGTTGTTGGCGTCGGGTTCACCGATTGTCTTTGTCATGTTGTCGCCGAGCGGGTCCAGTTCGTTAAAGAGTCGGGTCATACTCTTGCCAATAATGTCTCTCAACTCATTCCAGCGCCTGGAAACCCTTTGCGCGATGGCTTTGATCCCATCCTGTTCTAGATCGTCCGTGTATCTGTGCATCCCCAGGAAGGAGGGGTAGTACTTGGCGTTCTCGTGGCTGATGCGAGCGAGCTCGGGACGATGAGGACGAATCATATCCAGGCCGTGGGCGAGAGACTCAAAGAACTTGTCGGGGTTGAAAGGCTTGCGACGGGCATTGCGAAGGAACGGCATGACGAGAACGTGTCGAGAAGAATAGCTGAGTTGAGAGACAGCTGACATGAGATCACCGACGAGAGGAGGGTCGTAAGAGACTGTGTACTTGTGAAACATGTCGCTGTATGCCGGATCGAAGGATGTAGTGTTTTCACTTGTACCGGGCTGGGCAAGAAGGCTCTTGACCTCGATGCCCCAATTCCAAGGGTCCTCGTTGTGGAGAGGGTCTCTAGTCCTGATACCTCTGGCATCAGTGAAGTGCGAGATGTACGCATTTGGTGGGTTGCTGATTAGGATGATGAAAATGGCGAAAAGAGCTCCAAGGATGTTGAGGGAGATGCGATTATCTCGCATGGTGCTTTTTCCACCCGAAAAGACATCAACGACGCCTGGGACAGTCTCGTGATGAAGAGGAGGCGTAGTGTCACTCTCAGGGTGGTTCATCCAGCCTATACTGCGCTTGCCATCGCTGTTGCGGCCGAGTTTGATACGCAGAACGCCGTCATCCGGAGAGTAGGAAGGGAGAAAGTCGAGTTCGACTTGCGTAGGTTGTTCGCCTTCATGGGTACGGACAAAGAGCCTCAGGCGCTTGGCTTCGATACTGCGCGGGGAGCGGATGGGCCCTTCAAGGGGCACCCGGCGGGCTGGACGACGTGGTGGCATTGCATCAAGCAGGATGAAGACTGTTGAGCAGAGAGCGAAGGGTCAAAGTCGTTGCAGTGGCGAAGCATAGGACTGGATAAATGGAGGGTTGAGACGCAAGAGAGAATTGAGGAGACATTCAGAACACGTGCTTCCAATGAGTCAAGACAATGAGCAAACCGAACGGTAACCATTCAAGGGGATTTGCTCAGGTGTTGCAGGGCGGGCAACCAGCTCAGAAACAAACACTTTTGGAGAGATCAATCATGGCGTGCATGAAAGGAGAAATCATGAATGTAGCTTGTATTTATGTGCAAACGCCGAAAAAAGACCCAGCGATGGGCGCGTTCATGAATGGAATTAGTTTGAGTGGAGGTGGTGTTGAGCAAACAAAGAAACCGAGCGGGGGAAACGCCAAGAACAGACAACAATAGCGCCTTGAAAGGGTCACAGCGTACCAACAGATATTTTTGTGTTCTATTAGAGCCCTGGCTGTTCAAGCCGAGTTTTCGAGGAGTTCCTGCACTCGCTCTTGCAAGGGTTGGGGGTTGTTGAGGCGATCGCCAGGTGTTCGCGTTTTATTCAAGTTGACAATGACCTCAAACCATCTGGAATCATAGAGTAAGGAAGAGAATGAATAAATTTCAGCGTAATCTCCGTCACGATAAAAAGTACCTCTCATCCAGTTTAACACTCTACTCTCAACATCATCATCGTCGTCGTCGCGTCACTTGACAAACAACAGAGCAACACAAACACGACCAACGCACTTCATCACACCACACTAATCTTTAGACTCCATACAGAAGCAATGGCGCCTTCTTTCCTCAGCGTCACTCCCAGCGCGGAGTTTCTTGAGCCCCGGAGCCTCCGCCAGGACATCATCACCATTCCGCTAGGTAACAGCACAAAGATCGTAGTACGACAGGGCTGCTATCTTGCTTCCTGTGTTATCGATGGCAAAGTGCCAATTCTGGACACCAAATCCATCTCCCAACTCCCATTCGATCGCATTCCACTGGACGAGTATTGTGCGGTGGCAGATCCATCCTTTGAGAGTGGCTGCGCACTCGGACAAGGTCAGTGTATCAAACGCCCTCGCATCGAGGATTGGATTGAACGGGCTGACTGGCCCAAGTGGGCAGAGCTCTCATTGCGAGAGATCAAGGTGTACGAGGTGCTAAAGCAGCATCCTCACCCAAACATTGGACGCTACTTTGGGTGTATCACCGAGGAGGGGAGAGTGATTGGCCTCTGCATCGAAAAGGGCACAGCTTCATTGGCCGAGAAGCTCTTTGGCGCCACCATGCAACAAAAGATGGACTACTACAAAGCCGTAGAAGCAGGTGTGCTTCACCTCCACGAGATGGGATTATGTCACAACGAGCTGACCCCAGCCAACATCAGAATGAATGGTGAGGTCCCCTTCATCACCAACTTTGCCTACTGCACGCGTGGGGCAGAGGTGGTGCGTCTTCAGAAAGGGACGCTTCTCAGCGAGTGCAAGTATTTTGAGAGAGATTTGAAGAGTCTCGAGTATTTGAAGAACTACATCCTTCCTCTGGAATCAGATCAGACTCAGTACATGCGCGGGGAGCACGTTTTTGATGAAGATGCATCACTAAAAAGAAAGACCCCATTTGCTGCCCGAGGATGAGACGCAGAGGGATGATTATTATTGACTGAATGCAAACTTGTTTAAGATTGGTGTCGCTTATTTATCTGCCATGAGGATCCCCTTGTTCGTGAAATGTGCCTAATGAGATGAGATGTGCCATGTCCTGTGACCTTGGCCTACCAAGAAATTGCCAACCCTCTGCGTAAATCTATCTTCCTTGATCTGTCTCCAAGCTTTACTCCTTGGCAGCCAAAGCCTGAACTGTAGCCTGAAGAGCTGCCCGATCCGCGCCGCGAATCCTCTCAACCAGACCATCATCAGAGAGGCTCACAGACCGGCTGGCCGAGATGCCATCAACAGCGACGCCCTTGGGCACGCCATTCTGGAAGACCACAAACGTAGGCATAGCAGAAACACTGTACTTGCCGGCGACGTTTCCGACATGGTCCACGTTGACCTTGGCGAAAGCGAGCTTGCCGCTAGAGGCGTGGTCGTCGGCAAGCTTGGAGAAGATGGGAGCGATGGCGCGGCAGGGAGGACACCAGTCGGCGTAGAAGTCGACTACCACGCGTGCGGTGGAAGACAAGAGAGAGTTTAACTCGGCTTCGTTTGTGATCTTGTAGACCTTGCCCGAGGTTTCAGGGATGGGGGAGCGGTCCGCGAAGAGGGCCTGTGAGGGAACATTAGCATGAGCTGGCTCGCTTCGCCAGCGGTGGATACAGCCTGCATTAGGAGAAGAACGTACCGGTCCCACGATGAAAAGGGCGAGAAGACCCAGAAGTATGTAATAAATGTTATCCATTTTGATGTCCAGTCGCAACCGGGCGAAAGGTGAAGCCTCACGTTTGTTGCCAATGAAGGTGACGTTGCTCAGAGACTGTTACGAGGCTGCCTGTGATGTGAAGAGGACACGTGATGATGTGACCAGTGGCATTCAGTTAACCGAGGAAAGCCCGAGCGAGGCCTCAAATCAGAAGGCGGAGAGAGATTGCAAAATCGACCACCCCTGTTGGCCTGACTCGGCCATCGCTCACCCGCGGGACCCGGTCAGATCTTAGGCGATGCATCCAACACATTCAGGATACGCCTTGTGGACCAATTCGAGTCCTCATGGCGATGAGCCAAGAAATTGCATTGTAAGAGGCGTATTATCAAGAAGAGATTTTACGGGGTTATCAATATCTCCGTCAATTATCGCCGGTCTGCAGTGTCTCGGTCCTGAGTTGCACCCCGATATCTCCACGTGAATGTTGGATGTGCTTGGAAGAAAACTATCTTGCCAGGCTAACTCGTTTAGCATCTAACCAAAATATATGCATCGTTGCATTGATTATCTGTAATTTTCTCCTCTGAGGTGGTATTGGATTGAGTTAATCTACGTGGGTAGCTTAGGAGTCAAAGCAATTTCGACACGAAGATGCAGGTGAAGGAGACAACACAGATAGTTGGCACTACTAAGAGTCAGCTCTGACCCATGGATGGCCTGGCAATTTAATATGGTGAGTACTGCGAATGAAATTAACCAAAGCATATTTCTTAGTAGTTTTATCCTTCACGGGTTCGGCCAACTCATAGACTGGTGTTGAATCTCGCCCTACCCTGGACCATAGTGAAGTGTCCTAAATCCCACCTTGTCACTACGTAGGTACCGCGGTGTGGCAGAATAAAGTGCAAAACAGGATGAAAATCGTGATGATAAAGGACCTTATAAGTTCCAAGCAGCTAATGGAACAAGAAGTACGATGATGGGTGAGCACAATTCAACCCAGGACCTATGTCACTTACAGCCCCTCACAATAACCAGCGGTTTCCACATATGAGCACTTTCTAGGCGTACACCATGTCCAAGATGATGTAGGTACGGATGCCCATTCAATAGTTAGAAATATGAAAGTGAAACTAATACTCTAATGTTGATTCGCGCAATAGTCCGCCTAGCTGAAGCTTACTCTCATGCCGCGACCCTAGTGCACATCAAATATGGGACTCCCACCGGGAGTTACAACATCCCTAGGCACATATGTAAGAGCCGCGGATCAAAGGATCACATTCATCGACTCCTTGAGAGCATTCGAGATTCACATCTTGAAACCACCGTGCTCAGCTTGGCATATGGCGTGACGTCATGAATCTGCCCTGGGTGAGGCTGCTCTCGTGAGCACGCGCAGTGGAATGCCAACGACATCCATGAGCTGGCACGGGAAATCGGCTAACGGCAAATTAAACAAGGAATTACAGGATCTGTCCCAAGAGACGTGATTTGCTGGGGCTCGTTGACTACGTGTTTGGTGGTCTGTTTGTGGTGGCCCGCGGAGGCCGAAGCGCCCGATTTGAGGCCAGGGGGCTTGTTTGGGTCATGCGTGAAATCTGAGAGATCGGACATTTGAGAGAATGTCCGTCTTGTCATGGAAATAAAGGGGGTTTCTTTGATTGTTTTAATTCTTTCTTGTTATTATTTCCTGGTGTATTTCTATTGCATCTTTTGTGGTGGTGTTCTTCTGCTTCTTTACTGTTTTCGACATCTACGATTCCACGTCTATATCGACCCACTCCCACGGCCTCAGCATATCGAAACATCACACTAAAGCAATACAACAAAGACAAATACATCGTCTCGTAAACTCAAAATGGAGGAAAGAGCCAGTGTCCAGATATTGCCCGCCGTCACTTCGGTATCCCAACTTGACTTATCCGAAGCCCGCGCTGCCCGCCACCGGAAAACGTCGAGCATCGACACCGGCCGAACTCTCGCTCAGCACAAGATGTCTTCAAGAAAGCGACGAAGAAGACATTCTTCCATGAGCCGCCGTGTCAAGCGATTCATTCTTCGATACACCTGGGCCTTTCCGCTGGCAGTCATCTGTGCATTTCTCTTCGTGTACAGCCTCAACCCATCGGAAAGCAACCCGGTGCACAAGTTCATCTTTCCGAGCTATCCAGTGGGACCCGAGACTCCCGGCGGACCTGCCAAGTACGCCAAGGGGCGAGATGACTTTGCGTTTGTCTTCTTTTACATCATCTTTTTCTCCTTCACCAGGGAGTTCGTCATGCAAGAGGTCTTGCGACCACTGGCACGGCACTGGGGCTTGGCCAGTCGTGGAAAGCAGACTCGATTCATGGAACAAGCCTACGCCATTGTTTACTTCATCTTCATGGCTCCCCTTGGCTTGTACATCATGAAGGGCACTCCGGTGTGGTTCTTTAACACGCGGGGGATGTACGAGGACTTCCCCCACAAGACTCTCACCGGGGACTTGAAGTTTTACTATCTGTTCCAAGGAGCATACTGGGCGCAGCAGGCTATTGTGCTTATTCTTGGTATGGAGAAGCCTCGAAAGGACGCCAATGAGATGATTCTTCATCACATTGTGACTTTGTCGTTGATTGGGTTGAGCTACCGGTTCCACTTCACTCATATCGGTATCGCTGTGTATACCACCCATGATATTAGCGACCTCTTCCTCGCTGTGAGTTTATCCCATGATCGCCGGCTTTGACATTTTACTGAGTCTTTACAGGTATCCAAGGTTCTCAACTACCTCAAGTCAGCCATCACTGTTCCCTTCTACGCCACCTTCATGGGCGTCTGGATCTACATGCGGCACTACATCAACATCCGCATTATTTACTCTCTCTTCACCGAGTATAAAACAGTCGGCCCATACGAACTGAACTGGGAGACTGAGCAGTACAAGTGTCCACTCGCCCAGGTGATCACATCGACGCTGCTCATTGCCCTGCAATCGCTGAACCTTGTCTGGCTGTACTATGTTCTCCGGGTCGCTTACCGCATCACGGTTTACAATGAGCAACGTGACGCTCGCTCTGATGATGAGGCTTCAGATGCCGAGGTGGAGAAGACGGAAAAGGCCAAGGCGAGCTGAATCGACTAAAGTCGATCAGTGGTGAGCCTGGAAACTTCAGGGGGCAAACAACTGGCATGTCTTATTGAGAAAAGATCAATTTAATGAGGGAGTCTGGGAGGTGATGAGCCGGTTTGGAATACATCAGGTTGAATTAAGGAGTTCAAGGAACTAGAATAATAGCTAATTATAATTAAGTAATTACATGTAATCAGGGTATCTATCCCCCAGCCCTTCTCATCTGACATCGTTTCTTCGTGTCTGTGGAGTATTAATGTGTCTCTATGGTTTTGTGATGCCCACCGTTCATCTTTTCTATCACGCACCCACGACCTTTTGTAAAATCGGTAAACAAACAACAAGCAAAGACCCTATTAACCCTCCCATTCAATCTTCTTCTCGCATCCTATCCGATCCAAGAGTTTTCGTCCATCGCTCTGAAGAGATGTGCTCACGCCCCGGGATCTCTGTCGTGAATCGGACCTGGCCAGTCCAGTGACAGATGATCGACTCGGCAAACAGATATTCTCGGAACCGACTTCCACCTCGAGGTAATCTTGCTCGTTCTCGGCTTCATCATCGCTGCGGGTATCTTCGGCGTTTTCACCCAGAAGCACACGTACGACGAGCTTGAAGATCATGATGAACCAGAGGATCATGAGACCCTGGAGGAACAGAAGGCCACTCAAGAATGCGTGCATGATCTTGGGATCATAGCACACAATCTCAGAGTTTGAGATCAGTGGCACCAACCAGTAGCGGGATCCCTCTTTGGGGATGTCGAAAGGACCGGTGACATCCTCCCCCATGCCCCTGTAACATCCCGTCATCATCTCCGTAGTGTGCGCATAGACAGACCAAATAACCAGACAGAAGGCAACGTGGCGGAGGAGAACCCAGCTAACCACAAAAATGCCAAACATGATGTCGCATAATGTCTGGTGCTTGAGGTACTTGAGGCACTTGGCCACCGAGAAAAAGAGGTCGTTAAGGTCCATCAACACAAGCACAACGTTGCCGACCCTGGTAAGTCCGTAACGGTAGGAACAGTAGACCAGGCCAATAGTGACGATGTGATGAGAGATCATCTGCCAGTGATCTTTGCGTGGCTTCTCGATGTTGATGACAATGATTTGCTGTAGCCAGAATGCAAGCTGGGCTATCATGTAAGACTTCATAAAGACTGTTGTTTCTCTGTTGGGCCAACCCGTCCACATCTCTCGGAGGTTCAACCAGTAAGGAGATGTGGCATAGATGTACTTTGAAAATTAGTTGCCCGGTTCAACGAAACAGGAGAATATTTGTGAGTTTATGGGTCGTCACATACCATGCCAATGTTCCAAGAGATAGTGTAGTAGATGATCATCCAAGACTGCTCACTGAAGCGGGTAACCTTGCTTCCCTTGAGATTGAACCTCTTCGCGAGTGGAACCAAGGCGTACTGCATGGTAGCAGCACGAAGGCCGGTAAAGACGGCGACAAGAAACAACACGATGTAGACATCGTCAAAGCCCAGACCATAGTCCCCTGTCTTCTCATCGTAGTACGATAGTGACAGAAACTTGGTGGTGTAGGGACGCGTGAATGCAACAGTTCGTGCGAGAAGCACGGGGACAGTGACGCAAAGGCAGAGACCTATTGAGGTCAGTGAGGTCGAACCAGGTGATGGAGACATGCAGTTGACGCCAGGTGCAGCGTAGGGGCTGAAAGAAAAAGGAGATGGACAAACTCACCTATCTGGTTCTCAACAAACCATCTCTTGGCAGAAGCGCCTTTGCGCCTGGGGTAGTAGTAGCTCGGGCGAATCTTGGCTGACATGATTAAGGGTATCTCTAAAGAAAGTGTTAAAAATCAGATCCAAAAAGACAAGACCACCTCCTAAACATTCAAGAAAAGTCTTTTCAGCCTCCTTTCAAAGAAAAACACTGTTGATAAAATGGCCTGTCAAATGAGGGGATGATCAAAACTGGCCAGGACATCAGAGAGTGATACGATCAAGAGTCATGCGCCCGCGGACCCCGGCCCCAGCTTAAAACCCGAATGGGGCGGACGCCGCGGCACCGCGGGAGTGCAGGGATATGGGAAAGGGGCTTTTATGGGTCTTTAATAGTCTATTGGGCCTTTAAATTGAGGGATACGCGGATAAGAATACGCTGATTTTCGTTTCTTCTTTTGAGTGGCTGGGTGGGAGGCCGTTGGGCAGTGGGTTTGTGTGATGGTGTCTTGACCGTAATCGTACACTCGGTTTTATGATGTGTATGTTTAGTAGACGATGGGGCTCACGGTACTCGGGATCATCAATCGGCGAACGATCGCGGCGAAAACGGAGACGAGCCATTTGAGGCCTGCAAATAACCTTGTCCTACGTAGATCTGCATGATCTGAGATGGTTGAGGATCACACCGCCACCAAGATGCTTACCTTCAATGACCTAAAAGTGAAACACATAAACGAAGCCGAAGACGATGTCGAAATGCGTCTCGCAAAGCAAAAAGATCTGGCTCGTGGTACAACTCCGTGGGCTCTGATGGTCGATTGCGTGAGGGGCCTGCTTGACCGACGAGTTCGAAGGGACAGCCGATCCCGACTTTCACGCCACTCTTCAAATGTCGCCTCAAGACTTTACAGAGTACTTGATACATCACATGAAGACTTTTGGGAGGCACATGTGTTTGACACGCTGCAGTTGCGTCCTGCGACGGGATTCACATGTGCCCACCTCGGTCCATCAGTAAGAAGCATCCCCAAGACTTACATCAAAGGCTCAATCTCATCAGCTATGAGAATTGTGCAAAAGCCTTAAGAAAGAACGTTTCTTGTATCTGCACAACATACATGCCTTCAGCCTTATCGAGATCGTCAAGCCGTCCTGCATGCAGGTCCCGTCTTAGCATCCCCACAATCGCCAGTTTTGCCAAGTTCGTCAAGACACAAGTCAGCTTTCTCTTTTGGGTCAGTCTTCTCTGACGCACAGGACACAAGGTAAATTCGAGTAAGCTTATGACACTGCCGCGGTTCCACATGAACTGGGGAAGCTGTGAATGGCCTGGGGTATCAGCGACGACGAGATTTTTGGTTCAATTGTTAGAGTAGTAAGTTTAGAGACTGACTATATACTAGTGACACTATCCGTATACGCTGGATACGAGTATAGTTGTTGATGATGTTCAGTCGTTTCCCGGAGGTTCCGGATATGAAGTTAAAGTGGCCTGATCGGGGAGGAGAAAGACGCAGCAACGGCGTTTCGGAGATTGAGCAGTTCACCGAGGAAAATGATGAAAAGAAGCTGATGGGAATACTAATTTGCACCTGGTTTCTATGCCGGGGCATCTGGACGTTCTCGAGTTGCTCGTGGAGAAAAAATCTGAACACGATGGCCGGAGTCTACGAGATTTCATCATGCGGCTGGGTCATTCAGATAGTAGTTCTAATGGCTGAGAGTTGTCAATAGATGGCTGGGGGGAAAAGTGTTGTATTATGATGTCTTCTAACAAGTCTTTATCCGAAAAGTATCTCGGACTCATAAAAGCGTCAGGGATTGTCTACAGGAACAACCCTTCTCGGCAACCAAAGATTCACAACCACAGAAACTACAACGCTATTCAATCATGAAATCCTTGACTTCAGACGTACTGCCATGCTTGCTCGAGAAGCTTGTAGGGTTAACGCCTTGAACATAGGCGTCGCCAACAAGTCGGTACCGTTCACCAACTGGCCTTAGAACAAAGCAGAGAGGACTCCCACGCAACATGACGACTTCATCGCCAGGCTTTGTGAGGAATGGCCCCAGTCCAAAAACAAGATCTCGAATCACGAAAAAGGACCGGTCCACGAATATAGCGGTGGCAAGACTGGCCATCAGATGGTCGATCCCCTCCAGATCCTCCATTGACAAGGGCTCTGATGCCTCAGTTACGCCGCATAAGGCCATAAGTGTATGCCAGAGGCGGCGGAAATTGTCGGGCGCCGGAGAGACTGGCTTCATTTTGCTGCTCGTGTCCTTATCTGTGACAATTGCCCTCCAAGCTTCCTCTTGAGCATGCTCTGGTAGGCTCAAATAAAATCTCATTAGTTCCCGCAGCTCCTGCATGGATGTTTTCGGTTGTGTCAACTGTGAATCGTCTTGTGCGATGGTTGGTGCTCTCTTAGGGCCGCTCGGCTGAGAAAAAGGGCCAACCACACGTTCAACAATGCCAAGGCTGGCGCCTCTGGCTTTAAGCACGTTGCCGTCCTCTATAAATGCCACTTCTGAATGAATGCGATTATCCCTTCCCTCGGAGCATCTGGCATATCGAATTCGCTCCTCCTCGAAGGATAATCCGTCCTTTGCCGACCCCGAGATATCTGGAAGCCAGGATGGTCCGGGCTGGTTGATCGATGTTCTGTTTCCATGTAGACAATCAAGGTTGCCATCTTGTTTTATGCACCGCCTAACCCAGTTCTTGAAGACATCTTCCACGCTCAGGGTATAGTCTGGCGTAGTGAATGGGTTGTCGGCAATTCCCAGGAAAGCATAGAGCTTGTCACGGGGATCAGTAGCCTGGAAGCCTCGTGAAAGTCGCAGTAGATGAGATAGTGATCTCTGTGTGCTCGTTCTGGTATCGTCGGAAGATCCGACGGATAAATGGAGAACGACCTCAAGCATTCTCTCGGCCGCTGTAGAACCCCTCGTCTCTTGCAGTTTCCGTAGTGTTGCGAAGGAAAGGCCGTTTATCCGGTCGTGATATACGCGTGTTAATCCAAACAGTGACTCGAACCCTATGAAGGAGATGAAGGGCATCCAGTTTGACCCGCAGCCAAGGACGCATCCCTTTGTCGGGTCTTCCCAGAAGTTACTAGCGAGAACCAGTTCCTGGATTATCCAAACGCGATGCCAGAATGGCCGGTCGCATAACTCCCAGATGGTGGTCCAGTCGAGGGTGTCCACGTCCACTCCCTTCTGACGCAAGTCATCCGGAGAAGCCAAGCCTGGTGCAAAGTCGGTATCTGGATTGTGCTCACCAGTTACTCGAGCAGTCCAGATGCCCTCACCTATGTGAGCTATGGTTGACCAGACTTGATCCACAGCTGTAGTGGATTCCCCCAGCCAAGCAACAACAGAAGCTGCAGAGGAAAAGATGCGACCCATGCGTTGGATTTGAAGCAGTTTCTCCTGGTTATCGTTCTGGTTGATGCATACAGCGTCTATCCACAGGACTCGGGGCTTAGACGGGTGGCGTAGATACTGCAGAGCAACCTTCAAGTTCGATGTAACATTGATGTGTTTTCCGTTGACGAGAATGGGCCGCAGGTCATTAGCGTCACCCCAGGTATAAGAAAGAGCCTCGTATTCATGGTCGCCAGAGATGGAATGAACCTCCAGGTTGCAGGCAATTTCACCGTCAAAAGACCCAGGGAGGAGGGTTAGAAGTCTAGTGCTATTCTTGTCCGGTGGTAGCGGCGTATAGATACCGTGCTCGGGGGACATTGGAATATGGTTTTGATGATTTGATCTTGATCTTGGCGAAGTTACTGGAAGATGGGGATGGATAAAATGATTACGGCGGCCGTAAAAAAAATATCTCACCGGCTGTGTAGGCAGAAGCGCAGCGTAATCCACCAGCATGACTTGTGATGTACCTGTCCAGTAAAGGACCACCAAGGGTGAGATCTGACCCGGCGAGAGCGATACCAGTCGGGCTCTTTGAATCATATGATACATAAGAGCCGGGAAATCCTTTTACGGGGACTCTTGAATGACTTTGAGCAAAACTCGTTCCTCTCACAAAGCTTAGCGGTAGTCTCCCTGGTCTCCATCTTCCAGCTCTCTGGTTATCGTTGTCGGCTGTTTAATGCCTTTGGATGCCAATAAGCACTCAACATGGTAAAGGCAGACATTCCCTCGGTATAAAAAGTAAACGATCTTATCAACCGACGACATAGTTCTCTCACCAGCCAACATCTAGAAACATCAGTGACAAAGCTCATAGTGCAAACTGTAGACCCATTCCAGGCAAGTGGGTGCTGCCTGTATTAACTATCCAGTCACGGCCTCCTAGCCTTGGGCGTCAAATATCCCATCATCAAGACAAGACCCTTCGCTATCAGTTTGAGAGCCTGAGAGGACGTTTCAGACCCGACCATCAGATGATGCATTGACAGACGAATCGCGGGAGTAACACAAGTCAGCAGCCAACTTGGATCGCAGGTAAAACTCTTCCACCCACCTTAGAGGAAAGCGAGCTAACCTTCAAATACCAGCGCAAGTTTTCGGGTGCCTTTTGAGACGAGAGTAATGTGCTTGTACTCTCTCAATTCTTGGATGGCGGTGTTTGCGAATACTTATGACGTAGGCACCTACCTACCCTGTTAGCCTGTGGCGCGAAATGGTGGGGATTGTGTGGCGTTGACAAAGTGTTGTTTATGCCTAAGGCATCTCTTCCTCTACCTCAGCCTCAGGCACCCACCTCTGGCTCACCAACAAGTTACAACATCACCAACCACACCAGGCACCAGATTTCCTACTACCTACATCTCAAATCATTTGGATTAGTCGCAATGAGCGACTGAGGCGATTTGAACTTGCGCTCCTCGAAAGACATCCGCCAACAACAACCAGATGCCCCAGTGGCCACTCCATCGCCATGACCGACCTGTTGAGAGCGGTGCCGCGAGACGTCTTTCTTCTCATACTTGAGGCGGTTCGTTATTTGTGCAGAATTCTCTCGTTGGCAGTGTCTGATTACTTCTCTATACAGTTACCAAAAGCCGACCTGAAAACCCTTTCCCAAACCTCGTCATGGCTGCAGGATAGCGTTGCTAGCACGCTCTGGAAATCCATCACGATCAAGCCACGGGACGAATCTCATTTACATGATCTTCCGACGAACGGCCCGCCTTATCGACGTCTAAGAACTGCCACCAAGCTTCACCTTCGGGCTTCTTTTACAAGTGCCACAGATGATCGGTGTCCCCATATCCGCGATCACCCCCGCTGGATGAGTAGTGACGATGATGACGAGATTTACGACGAGCCCCAACGCCAGTTTTATTTCGATGACTTTGCCGACAAAGTTGAGTCACTGCTTGATCGTATGGAGTCCGATCAACTGCAGAGTTTCAGGCAAGCACCAGAAGATACGTTACCCCCAAGGTGAATTCGGCTGACACTGCTGCAGCTAGGATCTAGGAACATGCGTGCCGGCCAATATCCTCGGGCCCGAAGGCATCCTCTCACTTCAGCAGCCCTCACTCCGGACGCTGAGCTTGATAACCGACCCCAACTGCATGTATTGTTGTGTAGCGCCCTTCAAGCACGAGCCCGGTGTCAACTTATCCTCATTCCGCCAACTTCTGAACTTCACCTGGAAGGGCCTTCGTCCCGATCATATGCAGCCTCTCTCTATCG
This sequence comes from Fusarium vanettenii 77-13-4, assembly GCF_000151355.1. Lineage (NCBI taxonomy): Eukaryota > Fungi > Ascomycota > Sordariomycetes > Hypocreales > Nectriaceae > Fusarium > Fusarium vanettenii. The sequence goes on along the minus strand of NW_003315846.1, from coordinate 60,124 downwards.
TCCTGCAGAACAATTCGGCGCATCTCAAGAGTTTGGAATTGGATTTTGTCAACTTGCTGGAAAACTTTACCATTAGCGACAGCCTTGATGATGATGACAGCGACGCTGGCAACTCTAATGATGACCAAGACGACGAAATTTCCAGCACTTCCAGCAACGCCAGCGGCGATGAAGATGAGGAAATCCGCAGGATGAAGGGTCCGGGTTTCTTTGCTTCAACTATCCTTGGAGCGGACCCAAACTCTCCGACCCTACTATTCCCAAGAATTCGCGTCTTGTCCCTCTCTCAGGTACCCTTGACTGCAAGCATGGCTCCCGTATTCAATTTCGAGGCGCTCGTCTCACTGAAGCTGCGACTGTGCCCCCGTTGGGAAGTCTTCATCAAGCGCGTTTTGAAGCTCGGCCGCCCGATCAAGTTGAGGACACTGGAGATTCAGGGCCATGAGAACGAAGATGCTATCCTCGATTTGGTCGACGCCTTTGATGGCCTTGAAGAGCTCTTTTTGTCTAATTCTGGTCCAATGCCAACACTTTACCTTTGGGAAATCCTCGCCCGTCGCCATTCTACTCTCAGGAGACTTGTTTGCCACCAGAGGACCATCGAGCTGCCCCAGGATTCTCCGGTTGATGGCGAGTTATGTGATTTGGCGGATCTGAGTATCTATGGAGGAGAGATGCGCCGAATTAAGGAGGATCCTTCCAAGAACCCCCTTTCGGAGCTTAACCTTGAGTTCATCGGCTTGGGTTGTATCCCGGGGCGTATGGTAAGCATTCTAGATGTACATGAGTGGATAACTGGAGGCTGACTTTGTTTCACACAGAAATACCTCCTACTTCCCTTCAGATCCAAGACCTCATTGAAGGTAATCCACATCCGTCAAACCATGTCAGATATCGGCAATCTCGGCTCTTGGGCGCTGGTTGAAGCCTTCACACCCTTGATTTCCCGCGCAGACAGCGATGCATCATCCGACTCAGACCTGACTACCTACACGGAAGACTCAGATCCTGGACCCGATTGGGACTTGGATTTTACGCAACGCGAACCCGAACTACGCAACGAATTCCGCCACTTTGCCGAATGGGCCTTTGGACCGGATGGGATCTCATCACTGGACATCATCGCCTTCGGGGATTTCGCTTACGGTGGCCGGCCAAAAGGCCGTAATGTCCTTCTCGGGAGAATCACGGGTGGGACGAGTGGTTTTCGAATACTTGATGCGAAGGCAGGGGAGTGGAACGATACCCTCGACAAGTATCAAGCTGCGATGGAGGCCTGTCCCGTAGAGCACCTTTTTACCCTTTGACTTGCTCAATGTCGCGGAGGTTTCATCGCCCAGAGTATTGCAGTGTTAAGCAGCTCACCTAGGGAGACATGAGGGATGGGAACACAGTGCTCGACATTGAAAATGCCCTGATGGAGTTGGAGGAGGTAAGAGATGTCAGTTTTGTATTTGGTCTGTTTGAAACCTGTATTTCTGGGGGCGAGATGCTTCGCATTCTGGCATCTAGCCCCGGAGAGCTCTTGAAGATTTCGCTCTCAATCTCATGTATGTCTGATTGTTCGTATACCAAACACATTTACAGTATCATCTCATGAAAACCGAGAGACAAATGGCCCATCCCGGGTTTCTAGCGGTCTTGTGGCCTCTGCTGTCCGGCTCACCTCAGCTCACCTGTCGACTGTAGCGTAACCGAATCACTTGAGGATTGCATTTAGCTACGGTGGCGTGTTTGGCACTGGAGGAGCAAAGTATCCATTCATGATCCAGTCTTGAACACTTCCATACAGCCGCCTTTGTCCAGTAGGTATGACAAACACAATGAGATATGCAAGCTTGAATTTGTTCTGTGAACTGGCATCTCCCTCTAAACCTTGTTCAACTTATCCAGCGCTTGATTGATCAGAGGCTTTGCGTCTGCCAGTGATTCCGCCTTCTCAAGAGATGCGAACCGAGTCTTCCACACATTCCATCGATCTGGGCAAAACCCTCTCCATCCAGGCACATCTCTGAATGCTGCCAAGCTTTCTCCAGGTCTCGCCACCTTGCCGTCAAACTGCTCCGCTTCATCTCTGGCCTTTGCCAAGCTCTCAGCTGCGTAGATGAACCAGACTGCAGCCGCCTTCAGTAGGTCGGGTGAAGTCTTTTGCGCGATCTCATCCTCTGCAGGGTTCTCGAGTGCGTCACGGAAGACCCAGATAGCGAACAAAAGATTGTCTTCAATGTTGGCAGCTGTAAGCCGAGCAAAGAAGGCATTGATGTTGACAAAAGCCTGGCCGGACTTTGATTGAGCTTCATCATTTGTGTTAGCTGAGTTGTCTCTTTCTCGAGGCTGTGAAAGATAAGCAGTCTTACCAATGTCCAGCCGCTCCCGAGTTAGACCCCCAAAGAGGGGAAGCTCATCCCAGCGTGTCTCCCGACCCCAAATCTCAATCTTCTTCCCTTCGTGGACAGGCTCCGACATGCCTTTGATGGCACGCATCACGTCCACCAGTTTATCCTGCTCATCGTGGGGGGTCTTCTCGGCGGCAGATAAGATGTTGTTCCAAAGGGCGTCAAGTTCCTCCTCGAATCGGGACAGATCACCATCTTTGACAAAGGCAGTTCTGCTAGGGTCAGCAAGCTTCTCAGCGGCCTCTTGAGCCGATACGGCTTCGTCGCCGAGGAGTGAAATGACTTTATCAGCCATTGCAGAATGAACAAAGTGTGTGGTTGAGAATCGGAGGTGGCCGGCAGAAGGAAGAAAGGCAGCGGTGAGTGTAGGAGATCGCCGACGATGAATCAGTGTCAATGAATGTAACAATGAGCGGCGGCCAAGAGCGAGAGAGACTATAACAACAGAAGAGCGCATAAGTCCATCTATCACGTCCGGAGCTCGACGGTATCTGATGAAATCTGAGGGATTAATTATCGCCAATCAACAGAACCGAGATAACCACATGGGGAATCGCTGAAACAGCTTACGCCGATCACGACCCGCTTTGTACTACGGCACTTAGCGATGGCCTCACCCATGGGGAACTTTCTGCCGGGGGAATATCCGTTTTGAGCAGGTGGTCTATGGGCGTCTAGTTGGCAACAAGCACGATGTCTTTGGGACCAATCATCGTCATGAGGACAATCACCTGGGGTTTTGGGTGATTAGAATACCCTGTCTTACCTCGGTATCGCAAACAGCAATAGCTGAATAGTTACTATGGTCAAACGACTATATATGTACGTGCCATGTTTGCCCTTCAAACAATAATTTACACAAACACCACTTTGTTAATCACCCATTCATTCCTCCTTGGAACAAACCGTTGGCAAGATGCTCTTCTTCAAGGTACATCAGCCTACTCAATCTCATCACTGCCATACCCGTCTCAGCACTGGCCTTGTTGCTAACCTCTTCAGTCCCTCGCTCCTCTGGCCGCTCTCCTGAGCGTTGCCGTCGCTGGCCCCATCGAGAGCCGTCAGTCTGCCACCACCTGCGGCAACACCGCCTACTCTGCTGCCCAGGTCCGCGCCGCTGCCAACGCTGCTTGCTCCTACTACCGAGCGGATGACACTGCCGGTAGCTCGACCTACCCTCACACCTTCAACAACCGTGAGGGCTTCGACTTCCTCGTCAGTGGCCCCTACCAGGAGTTTCCCATCAGGTCCAGCGGTGTCTACACTGGTGGTATGTTCTCAGATACCCTTTCCTCGTGCCTCGACTTGTAGTCTCCGACTAATCCCTTTATAGGCTCCCCTGGCGCTGACCGTGTTGTCATCAACACCAGCTGCCAGTATGCTGGTGCCATCACCCACACTGGAGCTTCTGGCAACAACTTTGTTGGCTGCTCGGGCACCAACTAGTCAACCACCGGTTTTGGCAAATGCTTACGGACTAGTATTGCCGAGTCATTCGATATGAGTATCAAGCATATTATGATGGATGGGTGTGCCGCCCTTGAGCCCTGAGGGCTTGTAGGGACATCTCGATGTTGATGAAGATTCTGATGTAAATATTGTCGACTGTTGTGAACAAATTCCAGTCAAATTGATATACATACTTTGATATTTGGACCCGCGTAAGGCCTAGAGAAGCTCTCATGGTTTATTGGAAGAGGCCGTAAGGGGCCGTAAGGACTTTCCTTTTGGCTTCAACCTCTACGATCCAGCCTGTGGTGGTCAGATCATAAACTCTGCCCAGCAGCATCATCACGGCCAGGCCCCCGCGTTTTCGTAGAGGCTGTGTATATGCACGCCATTAACCTCAGCCAATAGCATCTCCAGTTTAACCGCTGAGCGCACGCCAAGCTCTCACAAGGCTCTTTGCAGGGCAGCCTGTCACACCACTTTCTTTGCTTTGGGGACTCGCCTCTTTCACATCCCCTCATTGAACTAAGGAGCTGTCGGATCTTGTGCCCCTGTTTTGGGCATGTCAGACCCGTTCCGTCTCGCCAGCGGCCCTGCTGGCATCATCTCCGGGGGTTCACAATCGCCCGAGGTCTATTCCAGGTCGTATGTAACGTAATCTTTCGTATGATTTGCTAGTTGATACTTCACGACTTCAGCTCGTTAGAAGTGCAAGTGAACAAGAATGAATTGCTGGGGCCGAATGCTGGTTTACATCTCATGATATTTGTTTACGTTGGTCATTTGGGAGAGATGGTATCTTGGTGGATATCGGTGCATTTCTATGAGACAGCTTTTATTCGATTGTTTAGTGGCAGTGTGAGAGTCTTCTCGTATCATCATCCGGAACTCTTTCGTTGTCTTTGGCTTTGAACCTCGCTTTTACTGGACATCTCGCAGAGGAAAGCCTAACCAAAGGTCCTGCTACAGCGTGCTCTGTACTTTACCGCTATAACCTTCATTTACTGGTAATAGCTCGTATCTACTCTTGTTTAACCAGCAAAGACAATGATTCCACATCACTCAACAAACTCCCAGGTTACGTCTTCCCATCCGACTCTCCTCGAAACCTTGGCACTCCGAAGCGCTGCCCCGCCGATGGGCTTTCTCGATCCTAATCCTATGCCAGGATCTTCAGATTTGGGCACACGCACCCCTTCAATGTTATATCCAAGAGCCAGAATACCAACAAAGCCCATATTTTCCGACAAAGCAAAGTTTCGTCCTGGACACAGATGTTTGCCTCCGCCGAATGGGATATAAGCACCACGACGCTGTTTCTCTTCCTGCGGTGACACCTCAAGAAATCTCTCTGGTCGAAAAGTCCAGGCGTCGTCACCCCATACAGAGTCAGTCATGTGTGTGAGACTACCAGGCCACTGAACGTTAATGCCCTCCTTGAGAAGATATTCTCGACCTCCTTGATCCTTGATAGTCGTGTCTTTGACCACGCGTCGTTGGCCAGTGTTGTGGATGTACAGACGCAGAGTCTCGCGGTAGCAGGCATAGAGAAAGGTGCACTCTTTGTTCATCTCTTTGACTGAGATTGTTCCCACGCGGCCTTTTTCGTTGGTGTTAGCGATGACGGAAATAGCCTCCATTTCATCGCGGATTCTTTGCGTATACTCAGGGACAGAAAAGACGTGTGCAAAGAGCCAGTACAGTACAGCGATCGTGTTGGTCGTTGCAACCCAAGGAATGGTAATCTCTTGAATGCCAAGGTCGCGGTCATTGAATCCTTCTCTTCGGAGAATCTCAGTTCGTTTTTGAATGATGGATGATACATCGGGACGCGTCTCATAGCCCGCTGCGTAGAATGATTCAAGTAGGGTGTTTATTTTTTCGCGAGCGCGTAGAGGTCCCGGAGCAATCAATCTGGGCGCGACGCCGATGGCGAATCTCGCAATACCCTCATCAAAGTCCCTGTTTCTCATTAGTAAAGGAACATTGCATCAAGGGGTACCTCACCTTATCAGATGCAGATGTTCAGGGGTAAGTGGGTTCTTCTCTCCAAAGATCGCTACCATGGTGGCATTGCCCAAGACATCCCATGACCACTCATATACGTCCGAAAGTTCAACCGGGTGTGGACCGACGTCATTGAGGGTTTCCATCATCTTGGTCAGCGCTGTGATGTTCATCCTGGAAAGATGGTCTCCCATCAAGGTATAGTGAATGACGTTCAAGAGACCATCTATGACATGTCGCTGCTCGATTATGTCCGACAACTTTTTGCTCAAACCGAACAAACCGACAGGGACCTCAAGCAAGAAGGGGTCGAAGCTGATATCACCGTTTTTCATAGCTGCTGTGATGAGATCGGGAGCGTTGATGACGTACATTTTGCCGTGGAGCATGGGCAAAGTACAAATCGGCAAAGGATTCTCCTTACTAGTAGAATGTTAAAGGACTGGTATGAGGAGCACTCGTTGTGGGCTTACTATATCCTGATATACCAGCTGCTACGCTCCCTGATCATATCCACGATATGGCCGATGAAGGGAATCCGTGGTCTCAGAACCGGAGGTTCGCGTGAATCGAATATTGGATAAAGAAGTTTCTTCAAACCCACAAAAAGGAGAGGGAGGATGATTGCTGCCGTGAGAACAACAGCTGAAGGTGTTTTCTCACCACCAAAGAGCCATCGAGCACTGACGGACGTGCTGGATGCTCCCATGGGAACTGACTGTCCAGCGGCTGCCATGATGCTGTGTAACCGGCCAGAAGTCGATGCGGTGCTCTGTGGTATGGAGGGGAACAGCCTGTCAAATTACTGACTGGCGACGTTGTTGTTTTGGAGAAAATCTCCCAACCACGATTGCTTCAACAGATCAAGCCAATAGAATATCGATATTTGTCAAGAGGCGTCATCTGAATCTTAGCGCTTATCGCAGCGAATTTGACCAAGGCTAGGGCGCGCTAGACCTGAAATCAAGCCCATCCAATACAGACAATGAGTGAGAACGCCACCGAAGAGTCTAGACTGTCAGCTAAAAAGCAACCAGCAGCAAGAGACGGGGAAGCACAGGGCACTGGGCTTATTATTATAGCACCCTGTGTGAGCTGGGTAGCTCGGACATCAACAGTGAGACAAGCAATCTACACAAGATTCCTTTGGTTGACTGAGCCCGAAGATCGTTTGCCTACCTTCGGCTTCGCCAAAAGGAGTGATACTCCGCGCGCAAGGCGGCGATATAGTCTGAGCCTGTCACGAGATAGTGCGGTCGTTGCTGAGTGAGATTAGTCGATTTGAGAAGTATCTTAGAGACGCAAATTTGATTCACCAATCGTGGAGCTTTGCTGGTTATATCTAGGCGACATGGCACTGTTGGTATTCGGTTCTGTAGTTCAGTCTCTTTATAGCTTGGGTAGGTGTTTGTGCCTCGTTTCTTTCTATCTATTTGTTGGTGCCCTTTCTATAGTATTCAAACCCGGCCTAAAACGATTCCAAGAAGACCGACTGCCTATTACAACCCGTGATGGCAACTTATTCCAACCAACCCTAGAAGTTGTCTTCACACCCACCTCTCATACTGCCCTAACCCAGTACATTATCGGTGTGTAACAAAAGATACTCTGGAACACCTTCACAGCGTCAGTATGGCTACAACAGTGGGTTCACAAGCAGTTACACTTGCAAGACAGACATGAATAGTCTGACCTGATGGACGGAATTCTGACACGCGATAATCTGAAGCGGAATACTGCCGCTACGACTTACATCAAAGAAGTCTAGCATACAATCATGTGTCGAGAGGGCAACTCGCAATTATTTTTCAACTCATCATGGTACCAAGGAATGAAGCAAGAGTAATAGCATGGTCGAAAAGGGATGTCTCTCACGACAAAATCCCACTTTGGTACACATAAATCTTTCGACTTAGGCGCCATTAACGACAGAGAATCAAGAAGCTAATGGAGAGTTAATTATTGCACTCCTTACCAATTGCGTCAGATTTGTGTCATAAATGAGGCAGGGTATTGATGCGGCCGTCTCCCCTCTTGATCAGATGAAGTGTCAGGAATAGCAAAAAGCTATGGTGGGTTTGTTTTACAAGTCTTGCTAGAAAGTCTTACATGTAAATCTCTCCAGCTGCTCCACAGACTTCTAATATTAGCCAGGAGGCAGTCCTGGGCGGTTGCCTGTCCATCCCAAAACCTGGGCCCCTTAAGATCCAGCGACATTCCACTAGACTAATAGGGGCAACCAACGGTCGGTGTTTATAATCACACTCAATCAAGCTTCCGAACGTGCTACCTCATCTCTATACGACATTCCACCCGTAATCAAGGACGATGGTGGGACAGGGGCCTGAGTTTGTTTTGTGACATCTTGAGGATCAGGGGAAAATTGACCGATGAGGCGTGTGAGTAGGATCACGACGCTGAATAAGCAAACGGGAAGGTCTCCGAAATCCCTTCTTTCATATCTATCCGGTCAGTTACAAGGCTTATTAAAGCAGAAGGGGGGGGGGGGGGGGGGTTTGTGTGCGGGGGTCATGAGGCCCTCGTGCCAAGACAGCGCGGAGGCGAGGGGAGGCGATATCCGCAAGCAAATCTTGGCAGAAAACGTAATGATGGATGATAATTCAGTTCTTGTTGTGCTTCTAAAATCTACTCAAGAGTGGTATGTCCCTCGAAGCCCCGTCAAATGCGTGATATCACTCCTCTCTTCCTCCTGGCCGCGTCCCCTCATGTCAGGCATCCAAGCCGGAAAAATGATGTTCCAGGGCACAATGCCCTCGATCGCGTGTAAGGCTGTTGGTCCGCCTCTCGCTCGTCACTTATAAGCCGCAGCGCGTACCCTTCCCCTTGAGCAGCACCCAGATCCTTCATCTACACTGCCCATTTTCCTCAGCTTCACCATCGGTTTACTGGTTCTCCCCTTGAATCACCCTTCACCATGGCTTCTGAGGACAACAGCACCGTCTACGTCGTCACTGGCGCCAACAGAGGCATTGGTCTCGGCCTCGTCAAGATCCTCCTCTCCCGCCCCTCCGTTACCGTCGTCGCCAGTGTCCGCAATGATGATGCTGCTACAAGCCTTAAATCGGACACTGACTCTGTCACCAAGGGCAGGAATAGCTCCCTCATCATTGTCAAGCTCGATTTCTCCAATGCTCTCGCCCCTGAGCAGATCCGCGATGCCTTCACCGTCGATCACGTCGATATTCTGGTCAACAACGCTGCCTTCTCCCCACCCATGACCCTCGCGGCCGAGACTCCTGCCGACAATCTTCGAGCGGCTTTCGAGATAAACACCATTGGACCTCTCACGGTCTTTCAGGGACTTTGGCCTCTATTGCAGAAATCAACGGCTCCCAAAGTGATCAACGTCACTTCTTCCGTTGGCTGTATCAATATCCAGGAAGGCCCCGGTGGTGCCTATGGTCCCAGCAAGGCTGCCCTTAACTGGCTCACTCGTGCTCTGCACATGCAGAACCAGGGGCTTGTGGCTGTTGCACTTCATCCTGGCTGGGTTCAGACGCGCATGGGAGAGCTGTGTGCCAGGGACTGGGGCTTTCCTGGTTCGCCCCCTGAGACCATCGAGGGGTCTGTTGAGGGAATGGTTCAGATCATTGATGAAGCTACAAGAGAGAAGTACTCGGGCAAGTTTGTCACGTACAAGGGTCAGGAACTTCCTTGGTGAGGACGTGCCGGGACGCTTTGAATATTGTGGGCTGTTGGAGTGATGATACTATAGCAGTTTACTTGTAGTAACAACTCCTTTTTAAAGCCGTTGACGGTCACGACGCAGATCGAGTTGAAGATATAATAAAGTAGTCGGTACTAACATGGATCCCTGTGTCATTCCGGTGTACCAGAATGATTCATCCCACGCGGTCTTTTAATCGCACGTCTTATCCGTCAAGTCAGTGTACGAAATAAAGAAACTCAGTAATTCCCCTTTATGCGACTTGTGTCACTCCCAATAGTATAGGTGCCTCAATATCTCACCCCAGACCCAGTCGACCCTCGCCCCTGGGTTAGGCTACCTTCAGTCATCGTGCTAACAGCGGCCATATAAAGTGCTAAATTTGAAAAGACAGATAGGGTACTATCTTTCAAGTGCCAGACAAGAAAGAAAGAGGGGTTGAAACTACTACAACGTCGTTGAGCCTCATAAAAGTCCCCAGGCAGCGGCCTTTCTGCAACAGTAGGCACATGCTATTGCTTTTTGAGCTCTCTAAGATACTAATGGTCATACTACGCGTTTAAAGGAATCAGAACTGGTGTTTACTGTCTGATGATGGCAAAGTCTGAAAACTGTTGTGGTATTGGGGACCCCTGCCAGGCGTGTGCAAGCTAGGCACCATGTCCATCTCAGTCAAGGGGCCTTTAATTGTCTCTGCCAAGTACATCTTTTCGACCATCAAGACGATCTTCAGGCTCAGTTAAATCATCGAGGGCCGGGCTGCAACTATAATAAAGAACAGATTTTCAACGCATCATAACATCGTACCCCGATGTTAACACAGTGAACCATCAAGACAGTATATGAAAACCCCGGTCAAGGGACTGAAGAATTGCTACCGAGAATCTCCAATCCAGCTTCAAAGAAGTACCTTGACTATTCTCAAGCCAGAGCCTCAGAGCCAGAAACGGTCGACTTTGGCTCGTTGCCTGGTTCCTCATCGGAAACCTCCCGAACAACCAACCAGGTTGGAATTATCTGCGCAAACCAGAGGCCAGTCCTAGATCATTGTTAGTTGCTTCTTGATATATCTTTGGATCTTCTTTTCATACAGCAGAGATGCTCCTCCCAACATGGACCACTTGACCTGGACAGCATATCCAAAAGCTGCACCGGCAGTGTTGACCGTTTTCAAAATTCCCGTGTATCGCGCCAGTTCTTCTACCTCTGTTGAGAGGGTACCGATGAGAAAGTAAACGTAACACTGATACATGTCATTGGCATATCTGTCCAAATATCAGCTTGCCAAGAACGACGACAAAATGGCGTAGCGAGAAGTACTGCCAGTAGATGTATAGGACGATACTCAGCCAATAATCACCCTCAGCCCAGTCCAGGCCGACTGGCTTCCAGTCTGTGTACAGCTTCTGTACAACAATGTTGTAGATCCAGCTGCTGGTGTAAAGGCTAAAGATGATGTAATACCCCCGGCGCGCTACCTGTCTTCGTGTCCATCCGCTCCGGTCAGTCATGTACCAGAAGGTGATATTTCCAAGGATTCCAGTGACGGAATGCAACAGGCCTCCGAGAGCCCTGCCGCGAACGGAGTGGTAGACGGCGTTGAAGTTGCCATGGTAGGACAGATACCACTGTGAGTAGATAAACATGGGCAGAAGAAGGACAATCTAGTTCTCATATCAGAGGCTGCAAGGAATAAGGCAGTGGACTTCCTACCTCTCTTCTTTTTACACTCGCAAGTGTCCGTTTTGCTTCTTCCCATGGCCCTCGCTGTCTGTTCATCTTGACAGGTTGGCCATCGGCTCGGATGACCTTTTCAGGTGGCGACAACAGCCATGCGAGGATTGGAGCAGCAGACGAGAGAGAAAACAGCGGGATGTATGTGACTGAAAATATCAATTAGCCCTTCTTCACCGGTTTGATTGAGCTCTTATTACTCGGAGAAATTGATCCGGCCTTGTTTCTCTTGGTGTTGAACGCGATGGCGATGATGCCACCCAGCAAGGTTCCCAAAGAGAGAGAGTTGTACCAACTCGAAACTTGATCGATGTTAGACTTTAATATTAGAAGTAAAGATGTTACTGCCACTTACTGAAGAATCCTTTCTTCCAAGGCTCTGGATAAGAGAGAATGATGGCGCCTTGGACGACCCTATGAGATCCAATCAGCCCCAGAGTCCACCAAACATGGACAGACATAGTAATAATAAGGGGAAGACGATAGTGAAACTTACCAGAGAATAGATGAAGTCAGACCACCAATCGCGCTGGCGAAATACATGAACCAAACAGTCTTGAACTTATTGGCGCAATACAAAGATGCTCCACGAATTGGAAAGCATAGCAACCCAAAGCAGAGAGCACCTCTCACTCCAAGAATGTTGATGGCAACACCAGCAAAGAATGCAAAGACGCAATTCATGCCATATTGCATACCGCTCGTAATGTTCACAAGTAAGGGGTCCTTCAGGCCACCAGCTCCGACAGCACCTACGCAAGAGTTAGCTCGAACACAAATAGAGGAGGAATAATACTGAGGGAGTAAAGATGATTTAAAGCCCAGCATTAAAAACGTACCGAGTGCGCTGATCATTCCAGGACCGCTGAAAAACAAAAAGGCCACGATGAGAGCCTGGCAGGTTGTTCCTCGAAAGAACGGAATCTTCTCGGGAATGACAGGTTCTGGGATGATTTGATTCTCAACTAGGGAGCCAGTCTTCTCGCCCAAGTCAGGCTTCTTTTCCTCTTTGACTGCCATGTTGTTGATCACCGATACGTAACAAAAGGTGCTGTCACTGGGGCTGTATACATCATTACAGATAGAAGACACTGTGGATACTTATATACCTCCTTTTATCAGACTTGATGTTGTGCCCTTTCATCCGTTCCAACAACCGTTGGTTCCCGGCCGTTAGTATCCTTGCCATGGTATCATCTACCCACCCGTTCGCATCAATCATCTAGATAGGCACTAAGAATTGTTGGTCTTTAGATGTCCGGATATATGTTTAAGCACCGTGGTTGCAGCGCAGAGATGAGACGCAAGTGAGTCGTCCGATTGTCGTGGCCACATCCACAAGCCACTTACCACAGGCTGGGAACGTCATCAATCCTTGCACATGCATCTTGGAAGTTATGAGCTGACCATCTTTCCTTCGCCGGTGGGATGCAATCCAGATCCACTGTAGGCTATGAATTTCTTTTTCTGATAACACTCCTACAGTTGCACTCATAATGGGCTTGGATCACGCAATAGAAGCCGCGGAAGCTCTCCGATTGCGGCAAAGTATATGGACTTACCACCGCCGTATGATAGCCAGAAAGTAGGTGCCTGTGATGAGACTAGGTTGTTTAAGCTTACTTTCCTACTGTTGATGCGGCGATTCTTGCATCATGACTCTCACGATCGCCATCGTCGGTGGTGGAATCGGCGGACTCGCGGCTGCGATTGCTCTTCGCCAACACCCCGGTATTCAGGTTCAAGTCTACGAACGGGCCAGCGAGTTTCACGAGGTCGGTGCGCTTATAGGTCTAGCCCCTAATGGACTCCGGACTCTGGAAAAGCTAGGCGTCCAGGGCGTCTTGGAGGACGACCTTGGATGGCGCAACCCAACCGGAACGCCCACATTTACCAAGTAAGCCAACGCTCACGCCGTTTTCCTTTTTGTCCCCAAACCCGTCGCTATGTATTCAAAGGTGACTGACACATCTCTTACCTCACAAGGCACTGGAAGGCGGGGGATGTCGTGTCCAACAATGCCTACGAGCGAGTACCCGATCGACGCCATCACTTTGCCCGCATGCACCGGGCCCTGCTACAGAAGGAGTTGTTGAAGAAGCTGCCCAAAGATATTCTGCACCCGGGTAAGGAGGTGACGGAGGTGCAAGTGAGTGAGGATGATGTCACGATGTTCTTCAAGGACAAGACTTCAACGACGGTGGACCTCGTCGTCGGCGCCGACGGTATTCGGTCGGTATGTGACATACTCAGCTATGTTTTTATTGGGATGATTGCAAGGCTGACTTTAAGCACAGCAAGTTCGAAAGACTTTTGTTCCTCAGTATCAACTTACGGGCTGGGGAGACGCAATGTTTCGAGCAACGTTCCCGTACGAGTTGGTGAAGGACATTGAAGGTCTAGATCAGGAGTCGACTCGGTGGGTGAGTAACTCCAGAGGCCCTATTAACCGTTGCTCTAGGTATGAGCTAACAATTCACATCTAGCAAAGTCCGACATCTTGGTTTTTCGCATCGAGGCTAGGTAACTCGGAGATATGATTCTTTTACTGCAGTACGAAGGCTAAGAGCAATGGGTAGGGACAAAAGGCTACGGGGTCACGTTCAACTTCAATGCCAACACAAAGGACCTCGACGACTTGAAAAAGCCACTTGAAGATGTTGTCTGGAACTCAGCTGCGAGCGTGGATGACATCCGTGACGCATTCAAGGTATGCCTACCATCAACCTCAAGTCTTGAACATCCCATCCTGTCCCGTGAATCCCCTAATAACCACATACTCTCAGGGATATCACCATCCTGTCCCCGCAATCATCGACCGAATACCACCGGGTACTCTACGAAGATACACGAATGCATTCGGTCCCAAGCTAGAAACTTGGACCTTTGCAGATCGAGTAGTGCTCATCGGCGATGCAGCCCACGCCCACGGAGGTGCCTTTGGCGCCGGAGCCTCGCTGGCAATTGACGACGCCTACACGCTCTATCTCGCACTACGGGCCGTCTTCCCACAGGCACTTCCCATATCAAGGCCCATCTCACGGAGCCACGTTGGCTTGGCACTGGACTTGTACGAATCGGTTCGGCGGCCGCATGCTGCCAGGGTCTTGGATATTGTGCTGCAGGATCGCCAGAAGCAGTTTGCGCGCAATGAGGCTCTCAAAGAGGCTGGAAAGGAGGAGAGTGACGAGAATTTTAGGGAGAGGATGAAGGGTAGAAAGGGCGCGGCCTGGCTTCATGAGCATGACGTGGAGAAGGCGTTTCAGGAGGCCATCACTCGCCGATTTTCATTGGGAGAACAAAACGGACACGGGAAGGCGTAACTTTCTGTATTTATGAAAATGGGTTTGAAGAGGCTGTGGCATGAGGTATTAGTTGAGAAAATATAAGCTGCCCATTGTACTACACCATTTTGTTCTCCCACGACTTAAATCTGCAAGCTAGTGCCGTGATCTCAAGGAGAAAACGGCCCATAACCTCATCTCCTGAGTACTGACAAACACTTAGGAGAAACTTGGATCTATGGAGGTAAAATAACTGAGCTGCTTTATCGACGGGAGCTGAGCATGGCCGTACTGCGAGGAGAGCTCTCTAGTTGCCGTAACTCCAAGTACAACGGATTCGGAATCACGGACAATTTCAATGATTCTCATTTTTTTCAGGGTTTAATCAATACGAAGGTTTGTCTAGTCGAAGCCTATGGCTTGCTTAGGCGGCATCGTTTGTTGGTTCCTCATACAAGAAGCCTAGCTCCTCAGCCGACGTAATGTTGAACCTGCGATCTCCAGCCAAACGACATGCCTGCTTGATCTCGCCGACTTTTCCCCTAATCCAGATCTGCTGTGAGCCCCAACGAGGTGGTCGCTTTCCATCTCCCTCATTCTCCAGCCCCAGCTCAGGAGTCCTCAAAGCAGTTGCGCTGAGATCATAGAGGCGCTGCATATACTCTACATCTTCGGGATAGTTGATGATGTGAATTGGCTTCCCCTCCCCCTTTCTCAAATGCTCTTCCTTCACCCATGACTCCATTTCGATTTCTGACGGGGGAATTAGTCGGCCAGACCAGATTCGACTGATGACAGCACTCTGTGTCTCAACGAGGGGGAACGGAATCCCTCTCTGTGGAACACTAAGGAATGCCAAAGTGGGGTCTGTGGTATAGAGCACGTTTTCCCAAAGATGCTTGACGTATTCCCCTTTAGGGTCGGCAATACCGGGTTCAAGGGATTGAAGAAAGGGGTAGGAGTAGTGGAAACCTGTGCAGAAAATGACTGCATCAACTTCAGTCTCCATGTTGCCGTTGGCGAAGTGAACAGTTCGGCCTTCAGCCTGAAACTTGGTGATTTCGGGAAGATGGACAGTGGAGTTAGTATTTAAAGATGGCTCGAGTCCAACTTGGTCCTCTTTCTCTGAGATGATGACGGGCAGTTTGGCAACTCGAGATAGCTGGGCTGTCAGGTCAATACCAGACGCCGAGTTGCCAACGATGATGACTTTCTGACTTTGCATTAGCAAGACGTTCAGTTTTTTCCATAAAAAACATTGTTGCTTTACCTTTCCAACATATGTATCAGGCCGCCGGTAGAACTTGGAATGGACCACCACCCCTGGATGAGCTTGGTCAAATTCAACAAGTCCGGGAATGTTTGGGACATATGGGTCATTAAAATGACCGCTTGCCACCAAAACAGCGTCAAACTCAGTTCGAGAGACTTGGTCAGTGCGAAGGTCGAGGACCTCTATCTCCCAAGCTCCAGCTAGTCTTCGAACATCCAGTACCTGTGATTGGAATTGGATATAAGATTTGACATCTTCTGCATAGCCCTTCAGATACCGCAAAACTGTTTCATGACTGGGAAACAGAGGGGTTCCGACTGGAAATTTCTTATCGGTAAAGTTCATCAGTGTATGTGGAATATTGGTCTCAAGTTGTTCATAGACCGGCGTGATGAACTCGAACCGTTTGCCATCTTCGACTTTTATGGCCTCGTCCGGATGGGAACTCGGGTGTTCTCGTGGAACATGAAACTTTTCCTCCTTGGCGAGAGACGTGTAATTCCAAACACCACCTGGCGTGGCCCGTTGCTCAAACGCCTGCACGTAGGTGAACTTCTTCTCGGCAAGCAGATACCTAGAAAGCCTTGATTAGAGGAGCTAATTCCGGGACGAGGACCAAGAAATCACACCTGAGAGCTGCCAGCCCACTTGCGCCCGCCCCGATGACGGCAACACGGGAGACCTGGAGTTTCTTGGGGGGCGACATTGTAGGTTTCTGCGTCGATGACCAGGGCTTCTGTCAAGCACAGACAGAGCAGGGCATAGCAGGGCATGCTTGATAACGCCAGCATGATGAATGTCCATCACCAATAGTCAATGATAAGAGTCAGTATTCAGAACCAATTTGTCAGCTAAAACCAGTACATACGCCTCTCATCCCACCTTGGAGCCGTGATCCACCACCGAAGGATGCAATGCGTCTAACCTTGCCCCTGTAATCAAGCATCACGTCATCCATGGCTTGGAGTTTAGTGATTCTTGGCGTCAGGAACAACGGATATACGGACATAAGACGTCCCTGCGCGTTTGTATCAAGCCATAAGAGATGTGGGACCCCTTGGCACCAGTCGTGAGGTCGAAACCAGGCGTTGACTAACTTCGCGTGCCGAGCTGAGTAACTGACGTGCTACAAGGGGTTCGAGATAAGCCACTTTCTCGTGGGAAGTAGCTTTCCGTATGGATAATGTAACGGAAAGGAATTTTGCCAAGAGACCCATTCGTGCGAGGTTTACGTTGGCAGATTATCAGGCGTGTCGTACTGAACGAGGAGTGTCATGTCTGGTGATATATTTTACCATTGCGGTTCCCACTGAAGCGATCAGGGAACGTCAAACCACTACAGCCTCTATCAAGGCTCCCCTCCACGCCCACGGCATTAAATGCCGTGGACACTGGCACGGTCTTTCCGAGGATCTCAACGAGCTGTGGTGGCACACCATGGGCATCGACACTAGCATCTTGAGAATCCCTCTGAGGTGCAGATAATCAAGTGCTCCAGTCAGTTTTGGGAGATAAACTAGGCGAGCATGAGCGAGGGAATTCATGTTGGTATCAATGTTCACATCCATGGACTGTGCTGATGGTACGAGGGCGAGACTGGCTGATCTGGTTGTGGTACTTGCAACCAGGAGTAGATGTGTTGGGCAAGGCATAGGAACACGTCTTGATGTAAGAGATGGACGTGTTGAATCCATATCTAGCATTCTGCGTCCAATGAAACTTTCATATTAGTCAAGAAAGAGGGAAAGTATTGTCTTTAACTCGATATTGTGTAATAATGGTCAATTCAGTTACGCTGGAAAGCATCCAAACCCCGTAGCGCTTTAAACTTTTCTGGATGCTTTGAAGTACATATCCATACCGAGGAAGCCTTTAATTTGACTGAAGACTCTCAAGCAGGTCGAGGGTCTTGAGGTCTATGATAGCCGCACAGTATCTCTTCGCCATAGCGTCAACCAGTTCCCTGGGTTGCATCTCGGATAGGGCGAGACTCCAAATGAACCCGTGTAGTGTGTGCTTCCGGTACTCCTCCCAGAGCTCCTCCTTGTTGAACCTCGGCCCTCCTTTTTGGTGCAGTGTGTCGAGATAGTGCTGGAAAAGCTGCTCGTCGTTCTTCCTCCGGTCGTTGAGGGAGAGTGAGCCAGCAATGAAGTAGGCCACGTCATGAATCGCTGATCCTCTGTAAATGCATTGCCAATCGAGAAACCCCGGCTCGCCCGTGGGTGTGATGAATGTGTTTCCAATGTGAGGGTCCCCATGCACGATGCAATTCATCTTGGTGTCGGTGTTGCTCCAAAGCGTCTCGAAGGCTCTGGCCATCCGCTCACGATCTGCAAGTTCATCGGGCACGGGGGGTCTGGAGTCACTCCCGAACCTTGCCTCCCAAGATTCAGCAGATAGCAAGGATCGCATAATGTCGCGGATCGAGAACTCTCTGTTCAGCCATGGAAAGTCTTTCGGCTCGCCGCCCCATGTTCTGGCATGCAAAATAGCCAGCTGCTCTACCCCAGCCCGGACGCGTTCAACTGACCAAGCTTCAAGCGGGTTGCCAAATCTATAGCCCGTGGCCTTGAGATCCGCGAGCACGACAATTCCCTGCTGGTGCGCCTCGTCTATTGCGCAGTAATGGGCATCGGGCAGACGCATCTGGACGGTCGGGCCGATGTAATGGTAGAACTCGGCTTCAAGCTGATACATCTGACTCAGAGACGGCTGAAGAGCCAATATCGCTGGGTTGAATCCGCCTTTCACGCAGATGGCTGTTGGGCTATCAGCTGGATCCTCATACGTCAGCTGGACAAGGATCTTGGAGGCAGTTCCGTGAATCGTCTCAACAATCGATGCATCCTTCACCCGCTTCCCCAGCACCTTGGAGAACCAGGACGGAGTGAGCTCCTCGGTGGTGACGGGCAAAGGGTCGCTGGATGCTATTGCCCTGTTTGTCTTGTCGGATATGGTGGTTATCGAGACGGCCATGGTTAGTTGAGGGAATATTTGCTGCACCGAAATAAATCAAAGATGAAGCTGAGAGAAAAAGAGAGGAAATGGAAGAAGCTCTCTTACTTAATAAGGCATGCTCTCTCGCTTTGCTGCGCAGAATGATACCAAACAAGGCAATTCCCACTGTCGTATTATGGCCGCTGACTGCATACGGCCCCATCAGACAACAGGGCAACTATCGAGAAGCATTTCGCCACTTCAGGGATTCCATTGGTGGTCAGTGGTGATACTCCACTCATTGCGTAAAGTCTAACCTCAAGGGTAATACGATATACGCAGTACGCTGGGGATATGGTCGCGTGCGCTTTAGTTACCTGCCCTACCTACGCAGGGAGTTCACGAGTAGAATTGCCAGATGATTCAGTGTGAGACCTAGAAATAGTAGAGCCTCGGTCAAGCCGACGAAAAAGTATACCATACGAAAACCAATGCTTCTTATCGAAAGTAACTTGATCGAAAACGTGACTACAACGCAGGGCATCTACCAATGGAGTTGATATTTATTCTCATATGCGCACCTCTATAGAAAACGCCAGACAAAGTCGACACGCTACTAGCAACTAACAAACAATTCAACCGAGAAATAACATTTACTCGTGTTCCAAGCGCGGTTCTATAAGCCCGAGCTGCCCAGTCCCGCCAAACCCTCCTACTCGAACTGACCTCCAACACCAAGGAGTGAAGAACAGAGGTCTTTATTAAACCCCGAAACCTCCCTTTTCGGTGATTTCCCTACAGTGTTGTCTTGTTGATATTCTACTCTGTCCGTGTCTGGCTCGCACTTCATGCTTGAGACACTTTGCGTTTGGACCATAGTCATAGTTGGCCTAAGAGCATACCAAATGAGAACGAGCGATACGTGATCATTTCAGTAAGGCAGAGACTCACGGCTTCTGACTCTCCCAGCTAGTCGACTCCCAGCCACGAATGTAGACGGAGTTAGACGGCATGATTATGTAGACAATACTCGGTGTCAGAAGGCCAGGGGTCAGTTGAGTGATAGGAGGCAGTTTGAGATGCATAAAAAGAGCATAAAAGTTGGTGAGCTGTTGGTATGGTAGCGCGTGGTAGTAACTGGTTTTTTATGGACACAGTCAGAAGAGAAGCACACCACAGATAAAATTTGATCTTTACAATAATCGATCAATCTTAGCTCGGACAAGTGAATGGAATAATGAGCCCTTTTATCCTTGAGGATTGAGGCTATTTGATAACAAATGTGATGTTTGTGAGGTGAGTTCAAAACCTCGCGCACATGTGAGGCCGTAGGGTAAGCGCACGATTGTGTTGAACGCATGATGTGTGAGAATTCAGCTTTTGATTGGCTGGTCTGGCTGAAACACTAGACCAACTGTGCTCTTCCAAGAGGATAATTGTGATTGCATAAATAATTATTCAGCGGACTAAATAATAAAGGGTGGTTAAGCATATGCATACAGACATATGAACCAGCACATGCACATGGTTGTGGAAAATATCCAACAACGTATTGTAGCCAACATGGAAACATGAGAGACAGGCTCCCTACATAATGAGTTCTCCAAGGGAACTCAGTGGTTCACTGCCAAGTGTTTTCAGTAAAATATCTCGAAACAACCTCACACCTTTTGAGTCTCACTACGGGCCATCATAGCTTAGGCGCGGCGCTTCCCACCTCGAGATTCCGCCTTGTTGGTGAGCCAAGTCCTTGGCCCCCAACCATCAAGCGCCCAGATGTGTGAGGAGAAATGCAGCGTGACGAGGCTGGGCGAATCGGAAGGACGCCAAGACGCCTCTGGCACACAATTGTGCGCACCTTCGACCAAGTCTGAATCAGCCTGTCAGAAGCGTCCATC
The DNA here is from genome assembly GCF_000151355.1 of Fusarium vanettenii 77-13-4. Taxonomy (NCBI): domain Eukaryota; kingdom Fungi; phylum Ascomycota; class Sordariomycetes; order Hypocreales; family Nectriaceae; genus Fusarium; species Fusarium vanettenii. The sequence goes on along the minus strand of NW_003315846.1, from coordinate 39,458 downwards.
CCGCAGCCTGGTTTTCAGCTCTGGATTTTCTCAATTCCGCGGGGAAGAGAATGGGGAAATCATTTCCTCTCGGTCGCATACCACTGTCGCCGGTTGAGCAGCCGCCATGACGGATCAGCCAGGCGATCAAGTGATATCGCACAGTTCTTCGTGGATCGGGCTCGTCACTGAGGACGAGGGCTCGGTCGGCAAAGAGCCTGAAGATGCTGCCAAGGTCGGAGACGCGGATTACGTGGTCTCAAGCTCGACGGCGCGAGGCAACGCGTTCTCTAGGTTCAAACATATATATGGGGGTGTGCCGAAGAGCAAATCCGAACCGTGAGTATTGTGATTCGCGCCATAAAGCACCCGTTGGATACTTATTCACTGACCAACAGGAACCGTGCGATGAGTCCGATGCACTCTACCCCATTCGGAATGCCGGTTGGCTTCGACACCGACCATGTCCAAGTCTGGAAAGGGTTTCAACAGGTTGATCGGTTAGATGAACCAGTGAGTATTTCATGTCTCTGTCTTTCTTTGATAAAACATAAACGTTTACGCGCTTAGCAGATGTCCAAAGGCACACCTACACCGGGCCGTTATGAGTCGGTCAGCTCAATGATGAGCGGCACAACCTATGTCAGCGCCAAGTACAATCCCCTTGAACACAATGTCTTTGAGCTTCCAGACGTTCCCTACAACCAGCATTCCTCTAAAAATACCGACGAGGGTCCTCTCTTCCGGGCATACTTTTCAGATGCTCACTCGGTCTTGCAAACGACCAGCCAGATCCGACAGCTCATCGTTTCCTTGAATCCATACCTTCGAGACTCAAACGCTTTCTTGACGGACCGTATCGCGTATCACTATGCAACTCAGGTCTACAAACTCGAATGGCAGCATCCATTCCTCGGCATCACAGGACCTCTCGAGTCAAGCTTTTTCCACCCCTTCATATGCACGTGGAAATCATGCAGAAGCATCAAAGCCTTTCATTCTCTTTCGGACCTGATCATTCACATGGATGCGGTACACAAGCGACAACAAATCTCTAAAATGCGACTACTTCACCCTCCACACCAAAAGCTACTACTGTGCAATTTCTGCGACTCGAGATACGCCGACTTCAACTTCTTGGATACACATGTTGCAACTCACATGGTTGAGATTGGCCAAGCATTTCTAAACAGCGCCTGGAGAGATTTTGAAGCTGATCCAGGGGCGTCTCTGGGGATATGGCAGAAGAAGCCTGCTGAGCTCGACAACAACCCAGAGCCGCCTCAGGCCAAGTTAAACCCACCTCCAAAGGAGAAATTTCCTTACGGTGGCTTGTTTCCTCGAGTAGGTATCGAAACCTCAGTCCCCAAACCTCGCCCCCAGAGGGCCAAGACACCACATCAAGAGTTGTTCTCACTAATAACTCCGCCACCCGTCCCTGAAGCCCCCAAGGCCGTCAGCCCTCCGAGGACAAAGACGCCGCATCAAGACTTATTTTCTCCAATTACACCCAAGAATTCTATTCCAGAGTCCCCAAAAGTCGTCAGCCCTCTCAGAGCAAGGACTCCGCACCATTACTTGGTCTCCTCAACGACACCCAAGGAGCTCGCGTCTGTCTCCCCGAAGATTGTTAGTCCCAAGAAAGAAAAGGTCACCGATGTCGTTTTGCCTCCTCCAGCGAAGCTAAATGATCCCGTTCTCGAGATTTCTGCCCCAGTGTCAACCAACCTCCCTGAGACGCCGCCGCCTCAGAAGCCATCGTTCAAGCAGATTGGTATGGCTACCGTAGAGGTGAAAATGGTCCTCTCGACAAACGCCACTCGAAAAACAGCCGCAGGCGGTGATGAAAGTGATACAGACGAATCAGAATCTTCCGAAAGTTCAGAGGCAGGCGATGCAGAACACGGTACATGGAGCGGCACAGGAATGGGACAGGGCTGGGTGGGGGCACCAGGGAGTGGACAACAAGCGCCGTGGGCTGGGCCTTCGACTCCTAGCAATCAAAGTGCGGTAGAGGGTGGAGATGGAGGACGAACGGGCAAGAAGAGGCGAAAGGGTGATGGCCCGGCGTCTGTTATGGGGTCTCGCCCTCGATTTGCCTGCCCTTATCGGGTATTCGAACCTGATGCCTTGAACTGTCTAGAGCGAGGGCCCAAGAATCCGCTGGGTGGATGTGAGGATATCTCTAGGCTCAAGTATTCCTCCACGGTCCCCATTTTAGGCGATATACTGACATAGCGCAGGCAACATCTTGGTCGTCGTCACAAGCGTTCCCGTCGCTGTAACCGCTGCTTGAAAGCCTTCGAAAGCGACGCCAAAGCACGCACTCACGAGTCACTCGCAGCATGCCCTGTAATACCCCTACCAGACTTTGAGCGTCTGATGAGCGCGGCGCACGAAAGCATTACCGAGCGTTTCTCAACACCCATGTCTGATTTGGCCGGTTGGTGGTTTATCTTTAAGCTGCTCATTCCGGGGATGCAGGATCGAGATTCGGAATCTTTGAAGTTGGAGTACTCGCCATGTGAGTGCTCACGTATTGGGGAAGTGGTGGAGTTACTGATTGTTGGTCAAGACTATGTTCACCGAGCCCCTGCCATCATGCTTCCAGCGATGAACTTTTCAGCCTCCATCCTTGACTCAGCCCCTGCAGATGTCTTGTAAGTCATTTTTTGCCTCGACGGCCGCCCTCTAATCGCTTCTGCAGTCCAAACCCTCTGGATCAGATGGTCTTGGGTATCGACGCCAATGCGGCCACGTCAACTTTCGTATCACAGCATTTTTCTGTCCCCGTGTTCCAAGTCCCAGATTCATTAAACCCAGGAAACATCCCTGAAATCACAATATCAGCAGGCGTGGGCTCATTCTCTGGTGCATCATCCGAGCAGTCGAATCCATGGACGCCTCCCCGTCCGTCAACCCCTGCAACCAGCACCGCACCATCAGCATCATCACGAAGTGCACCGGGAAGTGTAGCAGGGAGTACCAGCCAAACACAATTGGAGAGAAATCACATGCGACTCAAGAGCCAGTACAAACAGGTTGAGAAGGAAAATGCCAAGTTGAGAGAGGACAAGTATGCGAGCAGGGGGGATTTGGAGCGCGCAGAAGCTGTATTGGAGGAGGTGCTAGGGTCAGCGGATCTGTCACAGGATGCTTTTGACAATCTGAGTCAAGTGTCGGACATTCTAATGGAGATGAAGCGACGGTTGGGATAATCGGTAGCGACATTATACTGGAAGAGGCGCTGGAAGGGCATGGCTATCTTGATAGAACGGTTCTGTGTACATTGCCATTGCTGATTCACATATTTCTTCTCCAACGATGATAGAGGGTCAGACAAAGAAGACAGTCATCATTGTGTACATGGGCACTCGAAACGAAACTCGTGTCGCGTCTGTGTAACAGTCACTCCACAGAATTAACCTCGGTTATGGCCTCAACCAACAAACCAACAAGCTCACCCAACAATACTCAATCCAACAGCTATAAACCGACCATCACATTCACACAAATCGTCAATGCAACTTGCCAACTTTGCCAACCACTCACGTCTGTCCCTCGCTAGGTTGACAACTGGCAACTCGGCCCGGGATCCGCGTTCCAGACACCAGAAACGGCATGGTCTGGCAAATGGCGCAAGTCTAGTCACGAACTTGGCACGCGGCATCAGCTTTTAGCGGCACGTCACCCACAAGCTAGTCAACGACCAAGAACGAGACCCGTTTATACAGATCTCGAGACATATGAATAGCTTCATGTTCTCCTTTACACTTGATCTTTACCTGGCCTCAGCGTCTTCCCTCTAACCGGACCTCACAGCATACATAGCTTCCTATTGGATAAGCCCCCTGACTCGCGTCAACACGGGCCGAAGCTCCCGGTGCTACCTCCGCGTCGAAAATTCCCCGTGATTAATGGGGCCACGGCTCGAGCGCGCGCTATTCCCCTCACTCTCCCCAATCTCCACACGCTTCTTTGTTGTCCTCTCGCATCTCTTCAATCAACATCGAACTTTGTATACAGCTCGCCATGTCTGATCTGCGTGCTGCGTCCAAGTCGCCTGCCGGGGAGCGCACACCAGCTACTGCGGCGTCTCCCCAGCCTCAGATTGTTCCCGCTGATGACGTCGAGGTGTCTTTTGACTGGTCCTTAATGCCTCATGCATGCGGCTGATCTTTTGAACTAGGGTGACGCCTTCGATGATGGCGATTCGTCTCTTGGATCCGACGTGTGAGTTCCCCTCGAGGGGCTGAGACACGCTTTTAATGTGAGACACTAGAGAGAGCTCGACTGCGTCAGTGTCTGCTAGTATTCTTGAGTATCGTCAGATTCAGGGTCGCACTTTTCACAGCGACAAATTTGACACCGAGTATTCGTTCCCCAACGATGAACGACAACTCGAGTCTGTGGATATTACGTACGATTGACCTCCTATCCAATTGATGCCTACTGACTGTCGTAGCCACCACTACTTGATGATCCTCTTGGACGGCAAGCTATTTCTTGCTCCAATTAAGGATGATGTTCAGGTGCAAATTAATATTTCCAAACTATGAAGCACATAAGTTAACGTGAATTTGCTGTAGCGAGTTCTTGATGTTGGCACAGGAAGCGGTAAGGTCTCTCCTGCTCAACGCTGACGCCTCACTGACACTCTAATAGGTATTTGGGCAATGTACGATTACTACACACCTTGACGGATATCCTCGTGCTGATAAGCCATAGTGATTTTGCCGACCAGTATCCCGGTGCCGAAGTAACAGGCACTGATCTGTCTCCCTGCCAGCCCAAGTGGGTTCCTCCGAATGTGCGCTTCGAAATCGATGATGCGAGTGAGACCTGGACGTGGAAGGATAACACGTTTGACTTTATCCACATTCGCTACCTCTTTGGTGCCATCAGGGACTGGACTGCTCTGTTCAAGGAAGCCTACCGATGCTGTGCGCCGGGCGGATGGATCCAGTCGGCTGAAGCTGATGTCGAATTCCGCAGCGATGACGGAACCTCTGAGAGGCAAGAGGTGTTGAGACTAGGGAAGAAGATGTACGAGGAGGGCGGCAAGGCTTTGGGGCTACCATTCTTCGTGCATGATTTGCAAAAGAAGGGTATCGAGGAGGCTGGCTTCCAGGATATCAAGATGGTTGAGTACAAGGTGAGTGCTCAAGGTGCCGTGTAATGTTTGGTGAGCTGACTATAACATCTCAGATTCCTGTGGGTGACTGGCCCAAGGACCCCAAGCTTGCAGAGATTGGCCGGTTTGTCAGACTCACGCTGGAGAATGACTTGGAGGGTAAGCAGTTGTTGCCTGGTTGACTCTTGATTCACACTGACTATGACAAAAGGATACACTCTCATGCTATGGAAACATGTCCTCCAGTGGCCCGATGACGAGTACCAAGTCTTCCTGATGAGCATCCGCAACGCCATCCGCAATCGCAGAGTTCACAGCTACTTCATGGTGCGCTACCTCTATGGCCGCAAACCAGAGGAGGAACAAAAGTAGTTTGATCAAAGAGGAGAAGCAATCAAAGGCCAGCAAAAGGATAGAGTTAACAACACGTAAGTGTAGGAGGTAGCCGTCGTCAATATATTTCTTCACTTATCTGGGCGAGCTCACAGTGTGTTTGTCTTCTCGTTCTCCGGTCCTGTAGTACTCCAAATTTGCCCGTCAGTCGATTTCTGCGCTGAACCCATTCTTTCTAATTTCGTTATTCCATCTAAGACTTGATGCTTGCTCTGCGGCTGGGGCGTGTTGTCTCTTTGAGACTGAGGCAACGGTATGAGGGCTGATTTCACGGCTTCCTTCCCAATTGAGGTGGAACGGGTTATATAAGACAATCATGCTTAAACCGAGGCTTCCAAGTCTCAAGGTTTCCGTTATTGAGATATGTACGTCTCATCATCAGAAAACTTACCTAAGGTTATGATATGGGATGGCAAGGTATTCTCATGACAACATTTCGTCACAGGCTACATATAAATGCTTGAATTAAGGAGTGCACAAGTATAGTAGTTGGCAAACAATCACTGAGTTGGCAGATATTCATGTGAGACAGTCTATTTGGCGTCGAACAGCGCAATGGTTATTAACCGCAAAGGGCACATACAATTTGTCTACGGTGAAAGAAAGATAAACAAAACAAATTAGTCCATCGGCAAAGAGGACCATTCAACGAAAGGTTTACGGTGCCAAGCCCTTCTCAGTCCTTCTCAGTCCTTACTGACCCGCCTTCTCGACAGTGATTGAGTCCACCCAGCCCAGCGTCTTGGAGCATGTCCACCTGATCATCAAGAGAGGATTCTTGTCCAGTTGCGCCTGAGACCAGCGGCAAGTGGCCTTGACCTGAGTAAAGTCATTGACCGAGTCAGCCGAGGCCAACAACTGTCCATCGCCTCCCTTTTCCGCAAAGTTCCACTCGCTGTGCATGCACCAGAGGAAGACTTGCGTGCAGCCCTCACCATTGTCGTCAACTTCCTTGCCGAAGCGGACCCAGGCGGAGATCTCGTAGTCTTGCTCGGCGACAAGAGCTTTCGGGTTCAGGAGGTTGGCGAGGAAGTAGAGCGGGCGGTTGTCGAACTTGAGGCGAAGAGAGTGACCGCCATCATGGGACACGTCCGAGACGACACCCATGAGGATATTGGCCACGTCAAGGGCCGAGTACCAAGGAGACGCGTTGTAACTTTCGTCAAAGTCTCCGTTGCGAAGGTAAACAGTCTCCTCGGACTCGGCAGAGGTCGTGGTCGTGGAAACGGAGATGCTGTCGGTTGAGGCGGCCGATGCCGTGGTCAATGACGTAGTAGAGAAAGTGGTAGATAGAGTGGTGGAAAAAGTTGTAAAGCTTGTTTCCGTCGCCGAAGAGGAGGTATCAACTGTGCTCGTGCTGATAGTAGCCGTGACACTTGTCCTCGACTCTGCCGTCGCAGACGAAACTGTCTGAGCCGTGATTGACGATGTCGAGACGCTTGGGTAGCAAACACCAGCCTCGGATCCTGAGAACAAAGATAAGACCGCCAACGCGGAAAGAAACTTTTGAGAAACCATTGTGCAATGAGTGACTTGGGTGAGATGCAGAGCTAACGATTCGAAACAGCTTCTGTGGCACAGCCCTGATTCTTAAAGAATATTTTGCCATTCACGGAGAAGGCATATTGTGGCTTGGCGGTTTAATTAATGTGCTGCCAAGTGCTGACATGCCTCTGAGTTGGCATTGGGTGGTTTGGCGATAGCGTCGAGTAGTCCATGTGTGGCGCTGCCTTAACAAAGCAGTCAAGCAAGCGGCCAATGGTCTGTTGCATTCTAACGCCAAGCTCTATGAATAGTGAAATTGTCTACCAAGCGCCCTAGGTAGCCGTTGTCTGTCAAGAGTCCAGACTACCGTCACTCCCCTTATAGACTTCCAGGCATTCAGCTTCCCCTAAGCAAGTCACCCTTGTTCGCAGTCACTCTCTCCCCCCCTCACTCTCTACAAGGTCTGTCAACCCAGACGCCCGAGGGTAACGTTCTGCTGTCTGACCATCTTCATCCCTTATATCTACTCATAGTCCTTGACGCACAAAGAGCCTGCCAAAGTCGGTTGCATAGATACCACCCTTTCTTGACACTCCGTTTGGGAGGGTTCTGTCCCAATTGTCAGTTGCATCCTTGTCCGCAGCCGTTGCGACAAGAGTGCTGAACATGGCCTCGCAAGCGCGCCACCCCAGACTGCGATGCTTCTCCCTCGACCACTCTGTCAGTACAAACCTCTTGACACTCCTAGGGACGTCACTGCTTCATCTTAACCGTTAGACCTAACAAAAGGATGGAGTTAATTACTATATAACAGCTGAAGTGAAGCTTTATATGTGCATACAAAGAATATTCGTAACATGTCGAGTGACAATCACTCAAAACTCTCGCCTAACTCGCTTGACCGTCTGGTTGCCTCCCTCGGAAGGCGAAATCTCAAGAAACCCATCAGTAGTCCCCTTGTTCTCCGCGTCGGCGACTGCTTGAGTCTTGGCGCGGCTGTACCAAAGGCCCACGGATCCGCGTCGAGCCAGATTACCTATCCTCATCATTCGTGTTAGTCTCTCGACATCGAGGACAGCAACTTGGTTTCATTTTTGTACGTACTTGATGCTGAATCATCCGTCGGGCAGTTAGGTGCTTCGATAAAGACACCTGTCTGGGGGAAGGGGTCAAGAGGACCCCAAACGTTGCCATCCTCATCGCGGCCAACACCCTTGGTAAGGAACGCCATCTCAGAGAAGTCGTGGGGAACCGGTGGCGTGCCAGGGATGTTCTGCTCAGCCTGGACCCAGACATTGACAGGCTGCACATACGTCCCACTGAGGATACCATTCTTGGTCATGCGTGTCTTCTCAACGCCGTTGATCTCGGCAACTACCTTGTACTCTCTGGTGTAAGAATGCAAGATATCATTCCGGTACTCGAACTTATTCTGTTCGTTGCGACCTCCACGCAATCCCATTGTGGCGATGATACGGTCTGTCACATCCCCAGTACAGGGGTCGACATCCATGGCGTACAAGGCGACGGTTGCTCTGTTATTGGAAGTGAACCCGATGAACTATTAATAAGTTAACGGACATATTCTCATGTTTATCAAGAGAACTGCGACAGCAAGAGATAACAGTACGTACCCTCGAATCCGCGAATTCAGCGTTAGGATTAGGGTTGTCAATGCCCAGAAGGCCGAGCTCCATTCGAACATATACAATGTCTCCCAGGGTCTGAATCTGAACGTTTTGCGCAACAATGCTAAAGGCAATAACCTCGTTGCCTTTGCGGAAGCCAGTAAAGGTGATAAAATCTCCTGCCTGGAAGGGTGCCATAACAAGAGGATCAGGAGCAGTGCTTGAATCTTTGTCAGAACTTGAAGTCATCACAAAAGGAGGGGTATTATAGGTACAAGGTTCCAGGTCCCTTGAAGGGCCTGTTGCTGAGAGGGCAGAGAGGGTCTGTGTCGTTGCGTGGGATGCACATGGGGAATCCAGAGAAGGACGAGATGCTGGGGCTCTGGTCGTCCGCAGTCATGAAGGGAGCCCCATCATAGCCGACAGAAAAGACACCATTGGGGTCGCTGATACGGACGGTAGGGCCGTTCTGGATCTTGATGCTCCCGTCTGTGTAGTCGAGTGACTCAATGAAGCCACTGGCAAGACCCTCGAAGAACTCATAAATAACAACTTGAGCAACGCGATGAACACCATTGATGGTGTTTCCAAGGACCTGGTAGAGTGAAAGAGTGAGCATATCAAATCACTGTTCAGGCCAAGAAGATTGTGCGCACCAAAGTCTCGAAGCCAGCAAAATCTGCCTTGCTAGCCACGAAGTCCTTCCAAGGGATCCAGGCAGCAGGGAACTGGACCAAAACATTCTTAGGAACTACCATGTCAAAGCCATTGACTTTTATAGTCCCGCCGGTGTTATACAGTGATTCATCGTCCACTGTAGCATCTTCAAATCCGCCTTGGATGAAGACAGGAGCGTCTTGGGCAGAGGCAAAGAAAGGCAGACCAAAGAAGTGACCACCAAAAACAAGAAAGAAGACAAATGAGAGTAACTCCATATTTAAAAGAGTGGTATATAGTCGTTGTAAGGATTGGATTGGGTGAGGATTGAGAACGAATGTGGCCAAGATTTGACTTCAAAGGAATGAGGGGAGGTGGTGAGAGGAAGTAAGAACTGTTCGGGACAGAGTGCCTTTTATCATTTACATGATCGGTGAAAGAGAAAGAGCCATTGAAAAACTCCCATATGCTGTTCTTTGCAACGCCATCGGCCAACCGTGAGTGATGGCGATGGCAGTGCGTGGCCCATGACCGGCGGTAATTTCCTCAAACGTCGTGCTGTCAATCCTCAGCGGCTCGGTTCGAGATCTCGGCTGTGATTTGTGATGCTTAGCAATCGATCATATGATAGATTCGTTCCCAGCAGGTGCCCCTATACCGTGCTTTCATGGTATGGAGAAAGTTGGCCACGAGTTTGCGCTGAGCTGAGTGCATGCAGCCTGCATGTCAGTGAACCGTCCACAGGCCGAATGATGACAAGTCATTCGGGGAAGTCAGAAGACACTGCCGCGGAATCCGGACACTTACTCATTGGGTGCTAGTTCAGGTGCTGCTCATGCAGCCTGGTTCCTTATGGACTGCAACATCGGCGGTATCTGCGGGATTAAGCGTTCAACTATAGTTTGAACATGCTTTCTTTTGGTAGCGACCAATTATCATGTAAGGGAGTAAGGGGGGGATTTGACTGACAGGGTTATCCCAAGTAGAGTAGTGTAGGGGGTCGAGGTGCACCGTGCCTTTCAACAACACAGTCGGCTCTCATGAGGAGAGACTCGGTCAGCTCGGGTAACCTATGAGGGTGACTCCTAAGCTGTCTCAAAAGCAAAGTATGGAAAAGAGGCAACCGGCCATGGGGCTTTCATCATCACCGTCCCGATGAGACTCTTGGCCATGCGCTGACTTGGGGAGACAACACCCTCCAGTCCAATCGACCAATAAAAGCCCTGAATCTTGATCCCTGAAGCTCCTGCAAGCACATCAAGGCAGAGAGAGGGAGGGGTATGTCGTTAAATTGAGCTGTAGGAGAGTCTCCACCAGTTCTCCAGCTTCTAAACGACTGGGACACCGTTGGGTGGTATCACCAGGTAAGCCCCGACTAAAATATGCAGCAAGAAAATTTGGAACCGCTCCCCAGAGGCATAACTCCAGGATGCGAGAAACGAGCTCCATCAGGAGCACTACCATCCATCTAGAAGAGCGGGTTATATCTCCGTAGCCCCTTGCTGCGGTTCATGACTCTTGCAGGCTCCACTTGCTATGCGAGAAGTTCGGGGAAGGTTGGGTTTAAGCTTGGTTTTAGAGTACAGCAGGTGCCCCCACATGTGTGGCATTGTTCTGTTTCTCTCGCTCATACCCTGAAAGCATAGATCAGAGCAACCGATCGGCAAATGTCCAACAGTATCAAGTCCAACACTGTACCACAGTTTCCTCGTTCAAACTAGATAAACTACATGCAACTGTGACATGCTGTATTTGTTTCTGTGGTATAGCCAATTACTTCTCACGAGCCCTGCCAGCCGTCCCGCGCTAGGCGCAGCCAAGATGCATTCCCAAGCTGCATGACTCGGGACAAAAACCGTATGGAGCAGAGGCACGGTCCTGCGCTGAGGGCTTGTGTCACTTGTAAAAAGAAACCAGTCCTATCATAGTCAAGGTCCTCATCAGGTTTTTCTTGGCACGGACTGCAACCCCGGGTTTCTATTTATCGTTCAGGGGGAGGTTTATCACTCGTCTCCAGTCCCAGGTTTCCAGGGGACCCTGGTCATTCTCGAACCGCCCGCAGAAGATTTCTCATTGATAGGTGCTAAGCGAGCTGAGGGGAAACCCGTGACGATCCCCGGCCGCCTGGCTGCAACGGGCAGATACCCGCCTAGCCGCAATGTTTTCGGCACTTGCCCCAGTCCTCAAACCAACACCGGGGCCAGTACGACGTCACTGTTTGAGTGGCTGTCTTGTCTCGACTGCATCTAATTATATCGTAACCGAGGGAGGAAAAAGGAAACAAGTGGTGAAGGAGAAGGGGGCTGGGATTTTGTGAGACAACACACATTGGGGGGAGCCAATGTCGCAGAGAAGACAGGAGGAGACAAGTAGGACTGGAATGTCTCTTCCATTGAAGCGAAGACAATGTGTGGCGGGATCTCTATCGTATGGTAGAATTAACTAATACTAAATTGACATATCAACTTGAACTGCTCAGATGCCACAATTGCCGAGCTGCAGAATATTGGCAGTTTGTCCTCAACTATTGCGCCAGTTGTTGTTCCTTGCATTCTCCTGCCCTTGTTAAGAAGCCCCAAGCGATAAACCCCATGGCCAGCGTACACGTGCATCGAGAGAACCAATCCAAGGACTGACCTCCCGGCGGCAGCGTTGCAATGGCTTGAGTTAGCCTTTGGCGACCCGCTCACCACCCTATTTCCTCTTTCCCCTTCAACCTGCATCAATTATTAATCCCAATTAGTTCTTGCCTACGACATGGGCGGCTGTGCTCGATCTTCGGATATCCGCGTTCGCCGTCATTGTTGCAGTCTTCGTGGACCTTAGCATGACTTTCATTCTCTCTCCTTCTGTCCGCGCTTTCCGCCGGCCTCATGACCATGTCCTCCTGAGATGCTTCGCCTGTCGTAGAAAGACTCATCGCCTATAGTGGGTCATTGTATTGCTTTCTGCATCTCTCTATGCCTGAGTCGTGCTCCTTCTCCGAATTGTCGCATTGGTAGGCGTCCCGATCACGATGATTGATGGGTGGACTTAGGCCTACGGTAAGTCGACCAGGGCCCATCATTGCTGAACTGTTGCATGATCTGATTCTGTTGGTATATGGCTCAATGGGAGATAGTCCATGTGGTTGAGCTCACTCAAACTCCATGGCCTGGATTGCTATAAATGTGTGAGCCCCTAGAGCGAAGAAGCCTTCTCCAGCTCCACTGGAAGCATCTGTCGTTACACAGACACCAGTCGTCCTCCTTCAACCCTCTCCCCGTACTTTTCAACTTTACACCAGCGTTTAGTTTGGTAACTTCGTTCATCATGGAGCTTGCCCACTTCCTTCTCCATTGCCTGGCTTTGAACAGCCTTAGTGGGTTATGTGCAGCCCAGAAATGGACCTATGATATCCCACCCGAGGAATCAGCCGCTCTGGAAGCAGTCGTTGAAGATGATCCCAACGATGTTGTTCAGCTCATGAAGAGCGACGAAAGCCCCCTATACCCTCTCATCTATCGGAACGCTCTCCCAATCCCGCCCGTCAAGAAGCCCTTGAAGTAAGGTCACCCCTATGTAATACCCACACAAGCTCACATCATCAGGATCATCAAGAACCCCGTGACCGGCAAAGACATATGGTACTTTGAAATCGAGATTAAATCATTTACCAAGTCTGTGTACCCGAACCTCAGGGATGCCACCTTCACTGGTTATGATGGTATGGCGCCTGGACCTACCATCATGGTCCCCAAGGGCACCGAGTCCATCGTACGCTTCATCAACAATGCTGCACATGAAAACTCAGTTCACCTGCACGGCTCTTACTCCCGAGCTCCCTTCGACGGGTGGGCCGAGGATATCACACAACCAGGAGAGTACAAGGACTACTACTATCCTAATGGACAGTCTGCCCGTCTCCAATGGTATCATGACCATGCCATGCATCTAGTGAGTTGATCAAACATCGCATTCTCGATCCTCTAAGACATGAATGCTTACATATTGCACTAGACAGCCGAGAATGCGTACATGGGCCAAGCTGGGGCTTACATCCTCACCGATTCGGCTGAAGAGTCGCTGGGCTTGCCCTCAGGATATGGTGTCTACGACATTCCGTTGATCCTGAGCTCAAAACAATACAACGAGGATGGTTCGGTCTTCTCTACAGCCGGCGAAAAGGATAGCCTTTGGGGAGACATCATCGAAGTCAACGGTCAGCCATGGCCTTCGCTGAAGGTTGAGCCACGCAAGTACCGGTTCCGTTTCTTGAACGCCGCCATCTCTCGTTCATTTGCATTGTACTTTGTCAACTCAAATGCACTCAATTCCCGGCTTGGCTTCCAAGTCATCGGATCTGATACTGGACTATTGAGCAAGCCTGTTCAAGTCTCGGACATTGTAAGTAACGCACTCAGAGTTTGAAGCTGCCAAATACTAATCGACCGCCAATGCAGTACGTATCTATGGCTGAGCGCTATGAGATTGTTTTTGACTTTTCCAAGTATGCCGGCCAGACACTCGAGCTGCGGAACCTCGAAAAGGTTGGCGGAATTGGCACGGATGACGACTATGAGAACACAGACAAGGTTATGCGTTTCGTCGTGAGCTCCGCTACTGTTGAGGACGACTCGACAGTCCCCGAAAAGCTCAGGGATATCTCCTTCGCCAGGCCAGAGACCAGCGAGATCAACCACCATTTCCGCTTCCACCGCACCAATGGCGAGTGGCGCATCAACGGCGTTGGATTTGCCGATGCTGCCAACCGTGTTCTGGCCAAGGTCCCCCGTGGCACTGTCGAGATATGGGAGCTCGAGAACAGCTCTGGAGGCTGGACGCATCCCATCCACGTCCATCTCGTCGATTTCTTGGTTCTTGACCGCGAAGGCAGACGGGGAGTCATGCCCTATGAGAGCGCTGGACTGAAGGACGTCGTGTGGCTAGGCAAGGGTGAAACCGTCCGCGTCGCTGCTGTCTATGCCCCCTTCGACGGATTGTACATGTTTCATTGCCACAACTTGATCCATGAGGACAGTGACATGATGGCTGCCTTCAACGTCACGTCGCTCGATGACTTTGGCTACAATAGCACACAATTCCTGGACCCCATGCAGAAAGAGTGGCGTGCCAAGCCCTATGAGCTCGCTGACGTCAAGGAAAGAACAGGCCCCTTCTCAGACGAGGCGATTGTGGAAACTGTCGAGAGTATGGCGCGTGCCAATCCTTATGGGGATGTCGATGCAGTGGAGGAAGCTCTGAGGGAATACTGGGTCAAGAAGAACGCAGCCAAGAGGGACACGGAGTCCAGGTCTATCCCCCGATACCGCCGATTTCAATTCTAAATTTCGATGCCCGGTGAATGATGTGGTGGTTCTTTTCTTGGTCGATACAGGGAGTTGGAAATGATGATTCCGGAGTACATATATCAACATTAACCTAGTCATGTACAAAGGATATAATACAGCACATCAGCAGAAGGGCACATTGCTATACATACACAAACTAGGCATTTAGACTCGCCCATTGTCACGCAACACAGCCACTTTATCACTGAGGGTTTTCCAACTGCATCGCCAGATGAGCCATTCTGCCAGTTTTAACCTTGTCCGAGATAACACTTGATCTTCCGGATCAAGGATAAAAAGACCGACCTTGTCCCCCCATCAGGCTACCCAACACTCACTTACTTATAAAAGAGATGAGGTGGTGAAAACGCGATAAGCGGTGGCAATGTCGTCGGGAACGCAACACGGTAGGCAGTTCGTTATTGTTTAACTTTGACAATAGCTAGCTGTGTGAGTGAACAAATCAGACAAGGTCATGGAAGACGTTTTTAGTAGATATGTTTCATTAGAAAAAATGCAAGAATACTCATTGCTCGCCTACACATGCACTAACTTATTCCTAACACATCCCAAGTTTAATCCTTTTGTTGGGGTCAGTGACGTCTCTACAAGGAGCTATCAGTGATCATGACAAATAATACGGTTATCAATAAATGACCGCATTAATACCCAATGCCGTAAAATAACGGACACACTTACTCCTTAGCATGCTTCCTCTTGCGCTCCTCTTCGATCTTCTTTGAGCACTCTAAGCACGGTAGAATAGAATGTCGCTTCTCGGACTTGATTTCTTTCCAACACTTCTCTGGCTCTCTGTTCGCTACATGCTCGCAAATCTCTTCATTCTGCTCGAAGTATTTGAGATAGTCACAGAATGGACAGTGCCACTTCACGAAAGTGGTAGTACACATCTTTACCGTTTTAAAGTCTAGGTGGAGAGGGTGTCGTGATAGAGTACCTAAGTTGATGTCTTGGGCGCGATGGTCGCAATCGTTGTTATAAGTCACGAAAGGATTTAGATTGAGTCTCAGACTTGAGCCTGGAAGAGGGATCTTGGTTATTTATATTCCCTTCGTTTGTCTCCTGTTATTCGAGGTTTCATGATTGTTCTGATGTCGAGCATTCAAGCTGAACGATCAGGTGTCATTCTGAGATTGATCAAACATTTCCTCTGAACATCTACGTGACAACATGGGGCACTGACAAGAACAGAGAACATCTAAATAATCGCCGATATCTTCACTATGCACAATTTAACAACTGCTCTTCTCATCACCGGTGATTCGCTATTTCTCGTATCTTTGAACAACCTATCGCTGGATTAACCCAAGCACGAGGTTCCGGTCGCGGGCCTTTGCAGATACACATACTTATACAATCACGACCCTCTTGGGTACTGGCCTCGTCATAATCATACTCTACCTACACACACTTGTTGCACACATCCTGACACTCATTATCAGAATCCTATGTGATCCGTGAAGAGGCAACTAAGACCAATGAGGGACGGCAGAACATTATTCACAGCCCTCCGCAGCAAATGACTTCGCTTGTCACGCGATATCTCGCACGCTCAGAGGTATAAATTGACTGTCACTTCATTCCACTGAAACTTGAACTTAAAACATCTCTTAATAGTCTATCTACTCGAGAAAAACGTCCCTGGACACGAAAGAAATTGATAAGTCAATCATTCCGTGTTCACTCAAAAGCCTAGCCCAAAAGGTCCTCAACATGTGCTCAACCACTCGACATCGTCACTGGTGCGATGCATGCAAAAGCCTAGTGAAATTCGACCTGACCGATGAAACGTGCGAGTTGGCCAAGCAAAAGAAACCTTGCGAGAACAAAGTTTACTCATACGATAGCAACATCGGCTCAGACAAGTGTGTAAAGTGCCGAGAGAAGAAGAAGGAAAAGAAATGATTTCGATGTACTCCTTCCTATCCAGGCTGACAGAATCTTCTGGAGATGGTAACAATGATGGCGAGCAGAAGTAGTATTATAGCCTATTTACGCAGCTGATCATCATTTCTATGGGATGTCGCAACAAACACCGTGACAAAAGCAATGACGGCTCTGGACTACCTGAAACAGTTGTCTCTTTTCAGACCATGTTTTTAGCGTATTACTTTCTATAAAGAGGCCACGCCGCTTACTCCTGGCTGTCCCGGTCCCAGCCCTGGGTCATAAACACCTTTCTCGCATCCATGCGCGCCATACACTGAATCAAACTTCCATGAATCTCAACGCTACCCACCCTCTCATGTTTTCTCCGTTCATAATTACATAACAATATGTACTGGGCTCGGAAAAGCGATTAGTCTGCCTGACTTTGCCAGCCGTCAGGCTTCTCAATGCCGTTGAGCTCGAAATATCGTGATGTACCTAAGCAGGAATTAGCGCTAGAGAGAATGGATAGACAAGAGACACTTACAAGAATAGCCCTTCCAGTCAAAGTTATCCTTAGGATTACAGTGACAGCGGAGATCCAGTCGCTTCTGAGATCCCGTTGGGCAGTGGGTGAAAGGGTTATGCCAATAGGCAATATCGTTGAAGAAGTGCAGTTCTGACTTCTCCAACAACAGTCCGGCGGCAATGGAGTGGACTGGAGCATCACCCCAACGTTCGTAGAAGAATCCTCCAGCTTTGTCGAGGTACTCAAAATAGTCCATGTAGGCCTTGCTTCGGAAAAAGTTGAGATCGCCCACTTCAAAGTTGGACCACTGCCACACTCTGTCAGTCATGCCTCAGGTCAGAAATATTGATGGCACTCACGAAATGGCAGCGGTTATACGTAGTGCCGTGATCGTCGCTCAGGAAGCCCATCGAGTTGTTCTTGATAATATGCTCAGGATGTTCCTTCATGAATTTCTGTGTCGTATCCCAAAGAGTAGGAATCGTTTCCTGATACTCATATAAACTCAAGACGAAGCTATACTTCTTCTTCTGTTCCACCATGATTCTGAAAGGATCCTCTTGAATGTCACAAAACAGTTGAATGTTTGGTTCCACCCGCCAGTAATAGTCGTAGTTCATGAGAAGGGGTTGGCGGAAGAAGAAGCCTGACTCGAATCTGCACATGTGTCGATAGCTGATAGAGTCGCCGTAGATAATCTTTCGTTCAGCCATATCTTCACGGACCTTTCTCGCCTTTTCTTGATCAATCCATTCGGGAAACGACCAATGCTCTGTCGGGATTTGGCCATAAAATGTGTCTCCTGAAACGAGGGTACTGGTGACGTTCTTGAAAGTAGTGTCGAAGACTCCATCGTTGAGAAAAACCCAGTCATAGCCAAAACGGTGGTTGAAACGATCTTCGACTTGTCGAATCGACTTTGCGATTTCCCAGACATCACTATTTCGAGCAAGGGTGACGAAAGTGGCATTCATTCGTGGACCAGTCGGTCTTGGTCGTTCATTGTTACCAATTGTGGACTGGGAATAACCTCGGTTGGCGGCATTCACGGCTTGAGTACTCCATATGTAGTAGAAAGCCCAGAAAACCTGCGTTCACGAGTCAGAGTCACGGTCTATCTTCAGCTCGCCAGTTTACAAACCAGAGCGGCGAGACCGCATGTCCGCAGAATCCCTTTGTGCCGTGTACTCAACATGATGAGACGCCAACAGAACGAAACCGAAAGCGAAACAACCAAAACATCTACAACAAAGACACGTTGCGGAGGTCCTCACCTTTAATACGACCCTCGCTAAGAGCATCGAGCCACTAACTCGTAACGCCAAAATTGCGTGCGGTCCACAGCGAACCTTATTGATCAACGATTGCAAGGTTAGGCCCCTGCATACCAAGAATCTTGGCTTCGTATCCCAAATTAGAATTGCGCTCAACGGGCGCCTAACGGTCGCATTGGAGGAGAATCGCGGGAGATTTCACCTGATCTGTCGGATAAGGTGATTTATCGCTGAGGGCCCTAACTTGGCCGTCGATCTTGTCCTCGTAGGGGCCATCTTGCCAGTGTTATCTGTTCATCAGGAAGTGGCAACGGAACAGTCATTGAGCGGCATGTGTGTCCAGTGGTGTCCCATCAGGGGATAGTTCATCATGTCAATGCAAAGAGTCAAAACTCATCGGCAATCACTGATGAAAGTGTCAGAACTCTGATTAGCGAGGATGGGTACGAGCAAGGATAAGCACTCAAAGCTGCGGGGCGCCTCCGGGTGATCCGGAGCCACGCCGTTTTTACGCGTAGGGGGCCAAGGGGCCCTGACCCGAGACGCAACATTGAGCCTCAGAGCTCGCCAAGACTGTGAGTTGAGCGAGGGAAATACGTAGTAAGAACGCTCTCTTCAAGTCCAGCATCATTGGTTTTTGACTGTCGTTGAACTGTGTTCTGCATCCCATTGTTAGTAGAGAAACCGATTCCCTGATTCCAGGACTGTCAGTGGCCTCACAGAGCCCAGAGGGAAAGTTCCCTGTAGAGTTTATAGTTCTGCGAAGTCAGCGAGGTTACATGCAGTGAACTATCTTCTAGAAAGCAAGAATATCTCATGCATAGCATATCAGCTGGTGTTGATTGGTTGTGAAACTGTTAAAGTTCGACAGAGGTGAGTTGAATCTCACGAGACCTTTTCCTTAGCTAAGGATTTATTAGACTAGATTACTACTTGTATGGTTATTGGTCACTTCTAACTTGATTTTGCCACTTGGATAACCACAGAGAAATTAACTGAGACCAGGAGTAACTCACAAGCCCTCTTCTAGTATTGCAGCCAAGAAGTCGCTTCTGGTCTATGAGGCCTCTGCAATTTTTTTATGAACTAATCACGCTTAATAAATGGGGAATGAAGGCGGAAGGCGTCAACTACGGGGGAAAAATCAGTTGTCCTGGAGAAGCCTGTGGGCTAGTTGCCACTGGAGAAGATGAGAAGGATAACACCAGACAGCGGACTCGGCCCAAAACCTTGTGAGCGCGATCTTCAGATGAGAGAATAGTTGTAGATAATTATAGATCACTCCAACATGTGCCTAGAATAGAGCTTGTGCAAGCCAGAGCTCGTTGTTGAATCTGATGAAACTGGGCTACCCTACGCCACCACAAAAGCCCAGCATATTTCACAGCTCCCGAATAAAACTCTAGGAAAGAGGCAGCAATTCCCAGACAAGGCACGTATCTGGCATTACATGCCTATGGTGGCTGGATCCCCTAGTGATTACCTATGATATGGTCCCCGAAAGGACAGACAACCATCAATTAGGCAGCCTTACAAAGGACTGCTATATGACCGCCAACAACCGCTGACACGACCAAAAGTTTTTCTACTTGCCATTTCTACACATAAAACGCGTCCACATAAAGCCTTTCGAGAATACAGTCATGGGCCAGGTTATCTCCTCCGTCTGGACACCGCAAAAGATCACGGTCGGACTTGTTGGGCTGCCATCAGCAGGCAAGTCAGCAATCATTTGGCACCTGCTCCATAGAGCCGTCCCAGCTAAAATCCCGCCGCGGTCAAGTAAGTCCTGCTTTCCTTTACGGTATTCGGCATGTGTTAATTTTCAGTAGTGATAGAAGTCGACACCATAACCAGGAATGGGCAAAGCTTTGATCTATTCGACTTTGTTGGAGACGAAAAGCTGAGAGCATGTTGGAGGAGCTTCTTTGCCCCAAAAGATGCCATTATCTTTGTTGTTGATAGTGCAGATCGCGACAGCATGGACGAAGCCGGAGAGGAGTTGCATCGATTGTTTCTGGTAGAGAGACTCGAGTTCAAACCTATTGTGGTATTTGCCAACAAGCAAGACTCGCCGGTAGGAATGCGATTCTTCTGCTCTACTTCAGAACAGTGCTGATGGTCGTGCTTAGGAGGCTATGAGTGTGGACGAACTTGTCGACGTTTTAGGAATACGTGGTGAACTGGAAAAGGACAAGAGATGTGTTGGTATCTGCACAGCACCACATGAGGCTATACGCTGACACATTATTCATAGCATATTCTGGGTTCAAGTGCTCTAGATGGCCGAGGCCTTGCTGAGGGTCTCGAATGGATTCGAGAATACCTGGCAGAGCATGGAAGAGAGTGAAATTGACTGAAGGTCACCTACATCGTCTTCCATTACCAAGACTTGTGCATCAGATATAGATTCACAAAGGGGTTAATTAAATAGTTCGTTGGGCATTAGGGTTAGAAATACTCATCATTTCCAGTTGTTTCCGAGAAGCAGGTTATGAACCGGAAATTCCGAACCAGAATTTACGTTAACCAAGTTTGGATTTCCCCTCCGCCGCCTCGCGTGATATTATACATTGGTGAAACATTAATGCCAACTCTATCAGCTTTCATTCATGATCAGACCATACTAGATTGTTTGCGGTTACTGAGCCAGGAGAGGACTGGTCTCTAAGCGCATGCACATTAGGTTTTGAACTCTGCTTGGATCTTTTACGTCCTTGTATGACACGTTTCAACACCTGCCCCCATCTCTCCTGATTCATACCGTTAAGCACAAACTCGGTTACGGCTTTATAAGGCATTGGGTTATAATCCCGTTATGTCTTAATGACTGTGTTTTTTTGTTGTTGTGGCTGATGGCTTCTTGCCATGATTGCAGACAATAATAAAAACCATTAAGCACCAATACAAGTGCCAAACATCATTAGACAGGAGCAGGCACAAAGGGACAGAGTAGCCGGTTCTTCAATGCTGTTCGTCTTTGCGGCGCCACGATCATTGGTGGCAGTACCTGAATTTGGGCCTAGCCCTTTTATTGCAGGCTCCGGCACTACGTGTTGGCCGAGACCTCATTTCCTGACAAGACTCACTCTTGTAAAAGCCATTAGAGTTTCCATTCAGAACGGAGCCGGCCGGGTCCAACCTAGGCGTTGCAAGCCCAATTCATCAAGGAGAGGCCGAGATTTGTGCCGTGGCACAGCCTAGCGCAACCTTAGCCTCAACTACTCCGTATGGCTGGTCACGATGAAGCATCTTGTAGAATCAAACTTGCATCTCTATTGGATGTCCAGCCGAGGCAACCGAGGTAGTGATCACGAGTGGATGGGGAGGGGAAGCGTCGGTATTATGAACGACCCGTAGTCTTGGCGCACAATTAAATGAATTCAATGCACGGCAATGGACTCGGGTAGTATTATGCACTAGCTACGGCTCTAACATATTACGGGAGACCAGGGTAACATCCTGTGTCCTGTTCATTAAATTGGATGTTACCCCAGGCCAGACATGGGCCGGTGCGGCAAGCAAGGCCCTGTACGGCGGGATCTAGAAAGATCCCGCTCGATCTGATTCGTGGTACGAGGCAGGGGAAGATTCCAAATTATACATAGCATGGATTTAGATTCAAGGTTGCGGATTTGCAGGCGCGTACCGGATGCTACAGTTGGAATGGACTGTGCGCCGAGTCTCGCCGGGAATATCGGTTACCGGATCACAATAATGGAGAAACTTGATGGTTGATCCTTGTGTATTCCGTAGGGAATTCCAAATAGTTTCAATGGCATTGCAGGTTTGCAGGTTTGAGGTGTTTCACGTTCAATTAATTAGAGCGGTGAGCTTATTGCGAGTTCGGTGAAGCAGGTCGGAAGATATGGAAATGTGCAACCGTTGGCGATGCGGTGTGAAGAGGAATTGGCTTACGCGACAGGCTCATGGCTGAGACTCATGTGCAAAACAAGCCGCATTTGTTCGAATACGATGATCTAGGGCTGGGGAATGGTAACACAGCGTCGAAGACATGCGTTTGTAGAACGGTGAGGAGACGTTGAGGCGCTCCAATAACCAAGCCAATCGAATGATTCCAAAAGGGTTTGCCGACACTCCGGGTCGATTTTAGGGCTAGAAGAGGTACTGTAGCAGTGAAAAAGACGTTAACAGAGCGTAACAATTTTCAGAGATTACGGCTCCTTATCACCACAAGCGCAGCACTTCTACCATAGGCTCGTCTGCGGCCGATCCCTGCTAACGACGTCGTAGTTTTGCTCTGATAGCGTCTCTGTAAACTTTGTGTACCTCGCCATCACGGCCATTAAGGTTCTTACATGGATACGACGGGGCCAAGCCACACAACAGGACTTTCGCAACGGTCCCAGCCATGCGGACGAGAACATGCTGCCTTGGCGCACAGTCAGCGTAGACGTGGCAGATCCATTACCCAGAAACAAAGTAATACTGCATTCCTTCTTGCGAGGCCCGTATTCCACATCTCAGCTAAGCCCGCTGACCAGAGTCGGGGCATTGTTGCACGGCATTTGGGCGCGGGTGATCCAGGCACCGCCTCCCGCGTTGTCAGGGGTGAGGTGAGAAGAGGGCATGATTATTTCCCAGCCGATTTGTTTCACCTCGCAGTTATTGGTCCGCTGGACCCTGCACGTGTGGGTAATCAGGCGATGTCACTCCTTGGCACGAATATTCTCCTCATCAATGTCAGACGTACCAAGTAGACTCCCATGGTAATATCCCTGCCGGTGGGATAACCTAATGCCTCATTGCCTCCTGAGGGATGAATTTGTCATCCAAACTCAAAGTTGAACGATTCCATTAAGGTTTCTTCGAGACAAGATCGAGGTTGAGATTAAGCTGCCACCTTCTGCTTTGAGGGGCTGCCCCTTGCAGCGTCCGGGCGAATAGCATCGTCTGGACTCGTCATCCTGGTCGGCAGTTGGATAGAACATGGTAAGCGACGTGACGATCCCCGCCAACCGGCCTCATCACAGGGCCCGTTCCCCACGCGGCGAAGCAACTGCATTCAGCATGCCCAGCCGCCTATCACCATGCCCGACGTCCCCAGAAATAGTGACGTTAGTGCTGAGAGCCTTCTTGGCCGAGGTGATACGTGTGGTTGTATGCGTCTAGCCTAGCCAGTCGGACCTCTGGAAGGGACCCCTCGCAAAAAAAGTGCAGTCAGTCACAGAGAGGTCATTTCAAATCCAACCGACACATCAGCACTGCCGACTTGGCGCTGTGCAAGTTGACCGAGCCCCCCTGCCGATCTGGGCAATCACGTTGCGAGTCTGGCTGCTACAAATGAAGCCATATATCCCCTCTTTCTCCTTGTTCAAGCTCTCAGTAGACTCTTTGGGTTTCACCGTCGCTCGTGTCTGATCTCACCTGAATCCATCTCATCATGCACGGCATCTCTTCAGCTTGGCTGTTGCTGGCCTCGGGGGTCCTGCCTCTTGTGGCTGGTGACGGCTGTCCCTTTGCCAAGAGGGCCACCGACTCTGGTTCTGACTTGTTCCCTCCAAGGGAGATTGCCGAAGATTTTGGACGATGCCGTGTCGCCGGTAATGCTGCCGGTGCTGGTACTCGAAGCCGGGACTTTTGGCCCTGCCAGTTAAGGCTCGATGTGCTGCGTCAGTTCTCGCCTCAGATTAACCCATTGGGCGAGGAGTTTGACTATGTGGAGGCGTTCAAGACGCTTGACTGTGAGTTGCAGATCTTGTGTATCTGAAACCGCCGAGACTATGCTAACGTGGGATAGATGAGGCTCTGAAGAAGGATCTGCACAGCCTCATCACTGATTCACAGGATTGGTGGCCCGCTGACTTTGGCCATTATGGAGGTCTGTTTATCCGTATGGCTTGGCACAGCGCTGGTACCTACCGCGCCATTGACGGTCGTGGCGGTGGTGGCATGGTGAGTTATGCCTACGAGCCAATACGGCTATTCGCTAACAATCGCCCAGGGTCAACAGCGATTTGCCCCTCTCAACAGCTGGCCCGATAACCAGAACCTTGACAAGGCCCGCCGTCTTCTCTGTGAGTCCCTGAAGCTACTCAATTAAGTAACATTGTACTCATAAGTCTCCAGGGCCCATCAAGCAAAAGTATGGCAACAAGATCTCTTGGGCCGATCTCATCCTCCTCGCCGGCAACGTCGCCCTCGAGTCCATGGACTTTGAGCCCATTGGCTTTGGCGCTGGCCGTGCCGACACCTGGCAATCTGACGAATCCGTCTACTGGGGTGCAGAGACCACATTTGTCCCCAAGGGCAACGACGTCCGCTACAACGGCAGCAAGGACGTTGTCGATCGTGCTGACAAGCTCGAGAAGCCTCTTGGGGCTGTCTCTCTGGGCCTTATCTATGTGAACCCCGAGGGACCTGATGCTAACTCTAACCCTGCTGATTCCGCTTTGGATATTCGTGTCAACTTTGACCGTATGGGTATGAACGATGAGGAGACTGTTGCTCTCATTGTTGGTGGTCACACCTTTGGCAAAACCCACGGCGCTGTTCCTGGTTGTGAGTTTCTCCCGGTTCAATGAGAAATTAGCTGAATGCTAACTTGAATAGCCAACATTGGTCCCGAGCCCGAGGCTGCTGACCTTGGTGAGATGGGCCTGGGATGGCACAACAAGGTCGGTGAGGGTAACGGCCCCAACCAGATGACCAGTGGACTTGAGGTCATCTGGACCAAGACCCCTACCAAGTAAGTTTGATGAAACTTCAACCAGAATCCTCAGTTACTGACTCAAATCAGGTGGAGCAACGGCTTCCTCACCAGTCTTCTCACCAACAACTGGACCCTCGTCGAGAGCCCTGCTGGCGCCCATCAATGGGAAGCCCTCAACGGCACAGTCGACTACCCCGATCCCTTTGACAAGACCAAGTTCCGCCGCGCCACCATGCTGACTAGCGACCTTGCTCTCATCCACGACCCTGAGTACCTCAAGATCTGCAAGCGCTGGCAGAAGAACCCCGAGGAGCTCCGCAAGGCATTTGGCCGCGCCTGGTTCAAGCTTCTCCACCGTGATCTTGGCCCCGTTTCTCGCTACCAGGGCCCTGAGGTTCCTAAGGAGAAGTTTACTTGGCAAGATCCTCTTCCCGAGCGCAAGGGTGATGTCATTGGTGATGATGATATTGCCACTCTGAAGGCTGAGCTGCTTGCTGCCAAGGGTCTTGGTGTTTCCAAGCTTGTTTCCACCGCTTGGAATGCTGCTTCCACCTTCCGTAACTCCGATAAGCGTGGTGGTGCCAACGGTGCTCGCATTGCTCTTAAGCCTCAGCGCAGCTGGGCTAGCAACAACCCTGAGCAGCTTGAGCAGGTTCTTAGCGCCCTCAAGGCCATACAGAAGAAGTTCAACTCTGGATACAAGACCAAGCAGGTTTCCCTGGCTGATCTGATCGTCCTCGGTGGTGTTGCCGCCGTCGAGAAGGCTGCTCACGATGCTGGTTTCAAGGATATCAAGGTCCCTTTCACCCCTGGTCGTGTCGACGCCACTCAGGACCAGACTGATGTCCGATCTTTCGGTTTCCTCGAGCCTATTGCTGACGGATTCCGCAACTACGGCCATGGAACCGCTCGCGCCCGTACCGAGGAGCTCCTTGTCGATAAGGCGGCCCTCCTCACCCTGACTCCTCCCGAGCTGACCGTCCTCGTCGGCGGTCTCCGCGCCCTCAACGCCAACTTTGACGGCTCTTCAAAGGGTATTCTCACCACCAAGAAGGGCCAGCTCACCAATGACTTCTTTGTCAACCTCCTCGACGCCGCCACGGTTTGGACCAAGCAGGACTCCCAGGGTGAGCTCTGGACCGGCACCGACCGCAAGACTAAGGCCAAGAAGTGGACTGCTACTCGTGCTGATCTTGTCTTTGGATCACACGCCGAGCTTCGGGCCATTTCCGAGGTTTACGGCAGCGCGGATGCCAAGGAGAAGTTTGTCAAGGACTTTGTTGCCACTTGGGACAAGGTCATGAACTTGGACCGTTTTGATGTCAAGGCCAAGAACTAGAGTGTAGACTAGAGCCCTTTTTTGTTTTGCGCATAGCATAGCTACTTCTTTTACATATTTTGGGACAACCCTTTCGTAACTTTTCTGCGTCGCTAAGTCGAATAAATGGTGTCGGCTGTGCCGGGCTTCAATGCCGTTGGTGAACCGAGGTTCCGTCCCTTGCTGCTATTCTTATAGGTCTCTGCTCCCATGGAACCAAGGTCACAGCATTACGGCCAGGCAGAGTTATTCGAACATCAAGAGTACGAGCTCAACGCATTATTGAAGACTGTGTTAAATGCTTCTCTCCCTTATCCTCTCGACATGGAGAGTCAGGGAGATAAGATCAACACGAAAACGATTAGAATTATAGACTTCTATTCAGGGCTTATTCACTTACATCGTGCTTTCTCCCACACCCTCTGGCCAGTCAACTCATCGGGATACTCTGTAGGCCAACTCACTCCCCTCAGCGCAGCCCACGCATCTACCCACTCAGTAACACCGGTTGCCTTGCTCCAGTCGCAGATACCCCGGTAGAAGAACTCAGCAGTTGGGGACTCCTTGTCATTCTTGTACATGTGAATCGCCCCAAGAAAGTAGTGCCAGAACAAAAAGTCCCGGCTAATGTCTGAATTCGGCTCCTCCAGTCGAGCACTGAGTTGGCTCAGCTCTCGTCGGAAGAGATACATCATGTAATGATGCGCTCTTTGCTCCAAAAATCCCGGCTCGGTCATTCTGACAACGTGATGAAGATACATATTAGCAGATGCTTGAATACCACACCATGTTGTCCTGAATCTCTGGCGTCCATCACTAGGCGGGAGTTTTCCCGACATGGACCGTGTATGAGAGAATACATATTGGGCAAGCAGCTTTGAAGCTACCCCATTGGACCAAATAGCCTCAAAGACTGCGGTAGAATCACCGGGCCGATTCCGCTGCTTGATTCGAGCCCCGTCAAGTTCAGCCGTCAGCTCGCGCATCGCAAGAATAGTGTAGTAACCGTCGATATCGGCCATTTTGACACCGGCAGGCATCGGATTGAAGAAGCTGGGTAAAAGGCGAAGCGCAGCAAGCTTGATTGCAAGAGCACCAGTCGGCGCCTCTGACTGTAGGAACGACGACGTGAGGGCCATGGCCTCGTCAGGCGTAATGTTGTACACGTTTCCAGTAGGATCGACGCGACGTAAGTACTCGATCAATCTGCTTTTGAAGCCCACGAAGCAGGTGTATGTGCTGAGGCGATGGTTAGATGGTGAGGCCCAAGGATGGCACTCAGGTTTAAACTTACAAGACGAAATACCGATCAGCAAGCTCCTGCTCTATGAGGTCTTCGTCAGTCAAAGGGCTGCTGAGATGCTTCTTGTGGTCCAAGAGACTCATGATCCCAATAAGATGTGTCTCAGCGCTGGCGACGTCGGCAAAACAGAGCTTGTTTTGTTAGTGTTGCATACAGAATCTGAGATGAAGCGGCTCACCTCTGCAAAGCACAATGTGGCCACCTGCCGAACAACCGAAGTGAACAGCGACGAATCCTCGGTGACCATCCATTCGTTTACCATGCGAATAGCGTGGACCTTGTGGACTAGGAAGGTGGATTTAAACTGTTGCAGGTCTCCTTTGTTCCACACAAAGTGAAGGCTGGCAATGATGAGAGCGCTGCGAAAGGCGTGTGGGTTATTGGTGACAAACGAGAGGCTAATCTTGTTAGCAACCAGTATCGCTAGACAGAGGAGAATGTTAAGACGAACCAATCTCTTCGTTGATCCTTGTGCGGAACTCCCGATTGTTGATCTGCCACATAGACTGCAGATAAATAGTTAGCACATCCGGCCCATTAGATACGAGGAATGTCTTACAATAATGAAATAGTTCCTTAGACTTCAAAGGCATGTCGATAGCCAGGCAATCGGAAGGCTCAAGAACTTGAGTAAGGGGAGATGCTTGACGGGGTATCATCCTCTCCCCGGGCCTCATCCGACCCTCGAGGTATCCGAACATCCACGCTGGGGCCTTTTCAACTGCAAATTCATCATCGAAGCCAGAATTGGTCTCGAGTGGACGTATGATGAGCTTGCTTAGTTCCTCCGTTGCCGCCTTGGGAAGAATAATTCTCTGAGAGATACGCTCTGATCTGCATCCCTTGCTCTTTTTTTCAGGCTTTTTGTACTCGCAGTTGAGATTTGACTTGATACATCGAGAGCACTTCGGCTTTGCTTCATCACATTTGATGTGACCTCTTTTACACTTCAAGGGGTCAGTCAAGGGGATCTTGACGCATGGTTTGCACAACAGCTGGTCTTCCTTCAGCCAACACCTAGGGCACTCACTATTACACATCCTCCACGGCTTTTAGGCGCGCTGATCCGTTCGCGCTTCCGAATGGGCAGTTGACTTTGATCATCAATGAATGCCATGTGGGACATTATGCCGAATCTGGGCATTGGAGATTTGATGCTGGGATTCTTAGCTGTGAAACTGAACGGATTGGGATTTTCGCTTAGGAAACGAGAATAGAGATTCGTACCTTGCTGGCGATTTGCCTATGGCTCACGAACTTCGCCTGAATGGTCTTTCCCACACTGTTGAAGGGTCAGGGTGTCTTGAAGTGAAGGCAAACGGTAACGAGTATTGGCTGTCGAATACGAATGGTATGCAGAGTAGGAGACTCGGCCCCGAAAATACAGATTGAGCGATGACATTCTTTAATAATAAGTAAGATTATCAACGTCAACGGCCAAGAAAGCGTGTAACCACACTACCCCGTCCTGCTAATATTAGATGGGTGGTAGCCTGTGGCGGAACGACAAGGGGGTCCCTGGTAGGGCTGAGCATCCATGCTACCTCGGCTTTCACCTTCCACGTTACTGGTGAAAATCTTCTATTATTGTCCCTTCTTGTGCAAAAGGGCCTGTCAGTCCAGCCTTATCCTGAGGCTCGGCTCAGTGGATCGAATGCTACTCTGCAGTAGCGCCCAGCATTAACTCCGCATGGTAATTGCGGAGTTTGGCGAATAGAGAAGAATAGACGACGAGGAGCCAAAAGAGGAAGAGCTCAACTCAAAATCGCTCATTGTCAAGTGAATGAGCTTACTGTACCCAAGATAAGTCTAAAAAGCCAGAATATCTCACTTCTCCACTGTTCATTAGTTGCTGCAGTATTTTCTACCCAGAAGAGGCATCTCACGATGTCAGAGCTCGACTATACGTTCAAACCCATGCCTGGTTTCTAAGCTAAATGTGCCTTTAGGCACAAGCAGATATAGATTTCTTCATTATGAAAAGCACTTTTTTAACTACTCTCCAACAAAATTTCTACAGTTACTCCCTTTGTCTATACGAAACGTGACGAAAACTGTGGCAGTGCCAGCGAGATTGCCCAGGCCCAACAGCGCCCAATGTTATGGACCCCAATGCTACCAAATCCACATGGCCCGGGACAGGGTAACGGAGTGTTTTCTGCACCTCTCCCGTCTGACTTTCCCAAGGTTTGAATCCTTCGTAGATGTTAGTCAAGGCGCTTATGACAACCGAGGGACAGGTGACGCTCAACATGGCGGATATGATTCGACAGACATCTGTCTCCCGTCGTGATGATCCACCAAGAGCGGTCGACCTTCCTTTTTCTGAGGACGAGTAGTTTTCTTAGCCTTCTATCATCCTGAGATTCAAGTTCCCATTGGGCCTAGTCAGTATTGTTCTTGTGCCTAAGTCTACGCATATTAGAGAAGCTCTTGTGTTCGTCTTAGTCGGGAGAAGTTGGGTATTCACCACTCTACGCGAGAGGAGTGTCTTTGGATATCGATCAACCGATGGAACCAGGGACGAGTTCTGAAATATACCAGCATACCAGAGAAGTCATAGGGTCGCCTGCCCAGGGAACGATGGCTGTGGCCAAGAGACGAGCTGTCGGTTGGGATCTTACTCACACCACTCAGCCTCTAAACCGAGGGTTGATTCAGAGAGTATAAAGGTCGTGGTCAGATTATTCCAGGATTGTTCCGCTTCAGCTTCAAAGTAAAGAGTGTAGATATCCAGGCTCAGCTGCTGGGGTGATCATCTTACTGCTGGACAGCCAATGGGGGCATCGGAGGGACTTTGGTTAAGTCCGGGCCCCAGAATCAACAAGCTTTGCAGTCGTGGCAGTGGCAGTGAATTGTCACAGATGACCAAGGCAGTAAGATCACTCAATGCCGATCTGACCTCCAAGAGAATGGCTGTGGTGTATCAAGGTTTCCATATTCGCTTAACTTTTCCTCTTTGACTCGACGATCAACCAGTTCAACAAATGGCTGAATAATTTCATGATTTGTCTCTCGAGTCAAGGCCTGATGCCTCTCAATCAAACATCATCCGACTCCACCTGCACACTCGTCAAATTGAGGCTATCGATTGGTGGATTGGAGTCAAGGGTGCATGTCGTCTAGCCAGAATGGAAATGGTCGCCCCCGCCCGTATTCGTGGACCAGTGAGATCGAGGTCTTGGTTTTGGCGTCTCACCTCAGCCAGGGCATGAGGGTCGATCAAGGCTTGTCAGGTGGAACTGGAGCATATGTTGGGTTTAGTCTCCGCGAGGAAGAGCAGGGGATGAGAACTGCCGATATGGGCTTCTTGGGTGAGATTCAGAAGGGGAAAGCCATCGGTAAAGAAGCTAGATAACTGTATCTAAGCATCAGGTTTCGATAACGTCGAAGGGAGTGAGATGACAGACTCCAATATCCTCGGTTAAAATTCTCTTCATGTGAGGATGCAAGTCGACTGTTTGGGAACACTGGCTTCAACACATACATACCGGTACGGTTCAAGAACGACGAGGCACCAAGGAGTAAGCCCTATACGACTCGATTTTTGTACATAATGGTAAACTCAATGTACGCTTCCACTTGCCGAGAGATAATCTAAAACACTGACGAATACGAAAATCGCGAACCCATGTTCGTCAAGTCTTCAAATGCCCCTTAGCTAAGTCATCGAAGTGTTCCCAATAAGCCTCCTTCGACATTCTCCTTGCAGAAGTCCAGGACTTCAAAGTATCTCGGCTCTTAGAAATGTTTAAACCTCATGTTTGTAGGGCCAAGGCTCTCGTGGTTTGGCCAAACATGATGAACCAAAACCTGGCTTGGTTAACTGGTCAGCTCGCCGCCAAATGTGCTCTCGACGAAGCTACTTTTCAGCTGCCATAGTGACAGCTACGCCTCATGAGCCTCGATACCTCCACTCGGCTCTGCTCTAGACTGAGTCGAGATACCTGGTCTTCCTATACTCCCTCAAATCCTTCCCCATCCCTGAAACAAGCTCTACAATTCTCACCGTTCTATACACTTCAGGTCACTCATCACTTCATCATATTGCAGTCATAACCTATCGCAATGTTTCTCTCATGGCTGGCGGTCTGGATCCAGTCGAGATGGGGAGGCCAAGAGTAATGGCGGAACTAGAACACCCGCCGATCATCTATTCTAATTTTTCAACGATGGCAAACAATGAACGAAAGCATTGAAAAGAGGTTTGAGTTGCTGCCGTTCCATGTCGTGGATCAGAATCTCCAAGCCGGGAGGCGAGGGCAGGCAAAGATTGCAATAGTTGATAATTTTGGTGCCATTTGCTGACAATGCCATGCTTCTACTCATTCCTCCCATCATCTTCCAAGACAGTGTAGAATTTCATACCCGACGGACTCGCACATGCAATCCATCCTTAGGCTTCAACGTCAAACTTGGGTTCCTGACTTCCATCTCCGTATCCACCATCTCAAGTTGAAACTCCTTGATCATCGCCATCAACAGAACTTTGATCTCAAGCAGAGCCAAGGCCTTTCCAGGACACATTCGTGGACCATTTAAAAATACTTCGATGGAAAACGGACTCGAGGCATCGCCGGTCAAGGTATCCCATCTCTCAGGGACAAAGGCCTCGGCGTCGTCACCCCAGATGCTGGGATTCATCTGGACCATGGCAGGAACTGTCTGAATCATTGTTCCCTTGGGAATCTCAACGCCGGCTATGACCATGTTCTCGCTAGCTTCCCAAGGAGCCATTAGCGTCGGAGAATACACCCGAAGTGCCTCCCGGATCACGTTGTTGAGGTAGGGTAGATCATCAATAGCCTTAGCCGCAGAACTGGTCACTTCGATTCCTGATAGCTCTTCTCGAAGACGGTTTTGGACATCTTGGTGTGTTGCGAGAGCGTATGTTATCCAGGTAAGAGCACTGGCAGTTGTTTCGTGACCAGCGGCGATGACTTGCATGGTCTACGTGGGTGTAAGCACATGTATGATTATGAGGAATAGGAAATACTGACAATGTCGATCAACTCCTGCTTCGAAAGCCTTGTATCCTCACCGAAACTAGCCTCGATCATTCGGGTCAAAAGATCGTCTGAAAGCACAAAATCAGACTGGCCACCTCTCGCCGCCAAGACTTCATCAGTCCGCTGCTCGATCAGCTCCGTCATCATGGTCTTGAGTGCCGCCTTGGCACGGACAAAGTCAATGTTTGCCTTGACGGGAAGCCATCGCAAGGGAATAAAGGGATTAATGAAACTTATTAGTTGGCCCGCTATAGGCTGTGTGAGGATGTTGCTATAGCATTGCTCAAAGGTGAGGGGCGATGAAGGGGATCTGAAGCTATGGAGCTCTTTTCCGAGCAATGAGACTCCGATGATGTTGAGAGATGCTCTGGTGAAGAAGGTCTCAACTGATACAGGGTCAGGCGTAATCCTTTTTGGGCAATAGATAATGGAACTCACTCTCCATTCCCCCTTGGTCATGCTCTTTGATGGCATCTGCAATCTTTCTATTGAGCGCATTGGATTCGTTGACAAACACAGGCATCAGTCTCCGTACACTGGGTCGAGAAAGAGGCCCTACGAATACATGGTAAGCAAGGTATCCTTCAGAGTGGGTGGCTTTCATACCCGCAACGATACGCCTCAAACGCTTGTGCTCATCACCGACACTGAAAAGAAGTCCAACACCGAGAAATTCTCCCACCAGAGTGTGAAAGAATGCAGGCTTGACAAAAGAATAGGCGTTTGTCTGCAGCACCTCGCGACAAGCTTCAAGGTTGTTCACCAGGAGCATCTCCGAATTCAGCCAAGACAGGCATCGTATGAAAGGTGCCTCGGGCCAGCGACGCATCCATTGGAGAAAAAGGTCATTTGGGCCTGGAGTACGCAGGAGACGGAGTGCTTGGCCGACTAAAAACTGATTATTCTTTGCAAAATCCGTTAGTGAGATATCATCTCCTTCAGATGTGCTGGGCAGCTTTACCTGGGGTCCTGGAAGATGACGCAATCTGGAAAAACGAGGCTGAATGACGGCCTTGATGATCTTCTGAAGGATACCTCCCACCAACACAATGATAACAGTCCACACCAACGCCTTCGGAAGATGGTGAGTATTAAACATGTCTCCTGCGGAACCGCCCAAAGACGGCGACATGAGATAATTGAATCCCATCTCGTCTATCGTCCGCCTAGATGACAGAGCCAATTTTGAACGTCACTAGATAAATCCAAGTAGCAAACAGACTTGCTGGCGCTGACAAATGATTTACTCAACAGTGGTCCGCTTGAGGTGCCACGGTCGGCCGCCAGACGGATCTTCGGCTTTGCAAGCGCTGACATGCATGCCTGACCTGTGTTAGGAGGCAGCTTGGTGTTCAGCTAGAAGGCAGCGATAAGGATCTAACAGCGTTTCCAATCAATTGCCGTATGGTGAGTGCTTGTCTCTTCTTAGACTTCAGAACTAGTAATGTGTTGGAGTCGTGCTTTGTATACCTGTATACTGATATGGAATTCAGTAGTTATGCCGAATGATGCTACTTCATGGACTGTATAATGAGAGTAAACATGTTCATGGGCTGTGTTAGTTAGCACGTTAACTATTCGCGATGTAACTCTGCAATGCTGTTTTATGCAGTTTGTTCGTGATATTTATGCCTGCAACCGGAGGAAACACTCCGGATTTATGAAAGGACACATATTCAACACGTGACTCAGAGCCATGATAAGAGATAAGATAAATGACTTTTATGGGTCTCCTGGTCTAAATCCGCCTCGAGTACCAGAGTTCCGCGCGTCGTGAATTGAAAACTCACATCTGGGGAGCCAAACCATAGTTTGATCAAGTCACGGCAGGAAGTAGCTTGTTTGCCCCAAGAGGAGAGAGAAAGAACACAAAGCATCATATTGACGGTAAAATTACATGTAGTTATTTATTTTTATTGCTAAAGTACCTTTTCAGTGATATTCCCTTTTCCTTTTTCTTCGCTGTGTTTTACATACCCTAGACACTGGTGAGAGATAACTTGGTTCTATTAACCATGACCAGCAAAGCTCTCCCGAGAATTTTAGACATATTAAAATAGTCCAAGGCAGCCTTTTTGGCCTGTGATGTTCATTCCCCAATGAAAGACTGAGATCCATCCTAAACGTCAAGGAGAGTAGACGTGTTTAGCGCCCTAAACCCCCATCACATCTCCCGATATCCCTGTGATGTCGTTTGGTTCACCATCTTCGTCACCCTGATCATTCTCTTCGTGCTGTCGTCGTCCCTCGCAGTCTCGGGGTCACCGCCTGCGACGACGGTAATCTGGATATCGGTATCGTGGATCGGGTGGTGCTTCCCCTTGATTCGACCGATCGTGACAAGGTTGAGGTCGTTGGTGCCGCTTTTTCCGGTGCTTTCGTCTTTCGAGAGGCCCTTGACCAGCTTTCGGAGCATGGGCATAGAGCCGGCGATGATACCTAGGCCGCATTCCACAACAGTCCAGAGAATGATGTTGCCCACGTTGTCTGAGACTGGCGTTAGTGACAGGGGCGCGGATCGATATGGAAAGGAGAGCGTACATAGAAGGTTCTTTGGATTCGAGTAAGCGGAAGAGTATGGCATTCGAATGATGGTAGCAATCGAGGCTCTTGTGAGTATTGTCAGCAAGTTTCGTGGCAGGTAGGGGGAGGTTGAGCTACAAAACACCCAGACCCAAAACGAGGCCAATCATCCTTTTGAGCGTCCTGCGCATCTGGATATTCCACAAGATAAAAACGGGAATGATAGCCACGGACCAATCTGTCGCAATGTTGACCGCAGACACGACATACGTCAGAGCGATGATGATGCTCTGGTCGATACACGTTCCCAGCGTAGGGTTCCACGAAGCCGCAACTGGTTTGCATCGGATGAGCACTGCGAGGATGGCTATCAAGGTTGTTATGATGGACACTGCAATAAGGAGGTACAGAATGATCTTGTAGCGGCGCTGCGTCGAGATGCGGATGAGTTGGGCGCAGATGGAAGACTTGATGAAAACGGAGCCAGTGACGTAGAAAATTTGCCAGAAGACAATTGCCTGAGAGAAGTTAGCAAATATGGTCATGAACCAGGCCCATAGCAGTCTTTGGCATTGGGTCTGACGCTGTTATCATGTTGAAACTGGGCTCTCAGCCATTCTCTTGGTTCTGAAATGGGAGCCGTCCTTGGACATATTATCGTACCTTTGCGCCCTCCATCATGATGGGGGTGTTGAGCTTAGAGTCACGAGTCCCTATGCCAGTATAGCATCCCCATATCACGATACCATTGTGTACCATGTTGATTGTCTGTCTGGATGTCAGTGGTTCCCAACATGCTACTTGCCTCAAGGGAAACCTACCGTCCCAACACACATCAGCCAATCTTCACGACCAAAGTTCCGCGTCGACAGGCGGAGATAGACTCGAAGTCCAACAACGAGCAGGCACAGAATCGTAAAGGTGATGGTCACGCCGAGAATCGCCGCAGCGAGCCCTTGAGGCTCGACCGCGTGCCATTCTTCCACAGCAGCCGACGACATTGTGATGGCTTGATTTGAGTTCGAAGTCAAAGCGGACTGACCATACTAAAGAGGAAAAAGACGGCAGAGGGCGTCAAATGGCTGCGAAGGGTTTCAAAAGACGCAGGGAAGAGGGCAACGGTCCCCCACTGAGCCACTCCCACAGCGCAGATCTCGGTACCGACAAAGCATTTTTTTTCTCCCCTAGACGTTCCCGGCAAGCAGGTTACTCGCATGGTTGACGCGCGAAGAACCAACTCGCACAACATGCCCGATTCTGCTCATAGGCGTAACCGGGATTTCGGGGACCCGGTTGTGCCGTGAACCATGCAAGGGGGAGGCAGACGGTTGGGAGTAAACTGGGGACCGTGGTAGCGTGGATACAGAGCCTGCAGAATCCAAGACATTTGCGTAGGATGTGTATCCATGTAGGTAGTAAAAGAAGCAAAGCGAGATGCCATTGCCAAGTCCAAGCTAGTGTCTTGCCACAACAGGGGCCATGGTTGGCCTACTCGTAGAGAACTTGCCCTTGTCGAGAACGATTCAGCAAGGAAACATCGGAAGGGTGCCCATGATTCATAAAGCCCCCAAGGACGCGTACGTACTAGTTTGGGCTGACTCGTTGGGAGCCGCAATCGGGCTCTCTATATAAGATTTTATCAAGGGGCCAAGTCGAGGAATATTAGGTATATTAGGCCTAATATATAATTCTAATAAAGCTAATATAATAAGAATATTAATTTCGCCCTAATAATAATCTTAGCCTTATTTAATATATAAATTCTAATCTTTTAGACCCTCTAGCTAATATATATACCCTTTAAAAAGTATCCCTACTGTGACAAGAGGATATTTCCCAAGGGATAAACCGGTCATACTAGGTTTATATTAGCAAAGGAGAATATTATATAACCTTAAAGGGTAATATAATATTATATCTAATAATATACTTAAAGGTATTAAGTATAATTAAGTTATATTAATAGCTAAGGTAGCTACTATATAAGAAAGTATAGCGAGTATATTTTATATACTTTATATAGTTTAGGTGCCTTATGATTTAAATTATAAGGCTTATAATCTAAAGAGTAAGACTTATATTTAGAATAATAAGTAACCTTATAATAGGTCAATATAAAAGGGAATTTATAGGGCTTTATTCCTACGTAATATAAGGCCTATTAGGTTATAATATAATCTCCTCTCTTCTAGTAGTTCTTATCCTTAAGACCTTTTATTAGGCTAAGGTCCTTTAACTGATTAGTCTTAATTTCCTCTTATAATTATTTCTATATTATTAATATAATATTAGGAAAGATCGAGAAATTATATAAGACTAATATTTCTAATTAATAATCCTTATTATAATATTTTACTTAAAATTCTATTATCGCTAATATATCTTATACTTATTATTTTAAGAAAAAGATTATTTATAAGATAGATAATTCTAATTATTTAGGGAAATATAAGTAATATATAAGGCGAGGTCATCTTTGCGATAGGGTTTATATTACCTCGTTATATATATTTAGCCCTTTCTATTTTCTATATATCTATAGCTAATATCTAGGTAATAAATAAGTTAATTAATTAATAAAAAAAATTAGACTAAGAGGAAAATAAAATAGGTAATTAGGTCTTCTTTCTTTATAATTAATTAGCGAAGCTTTAATTATCTCTTATCGAGGTAATTACTTATCTATAGAGGATTTAGAAAATAAAGAAGAAAATTAAAAAGTAAAGTATAGATCTATTTAAATAGGGTGCCTTAGAGCTTAAGGTAGAAGATAATCTTATTTTAGCTCTAGATATTTATAAATAGTATATAATATAAGACCTTTAGTCTTTAGGTATTCCTAATAAAGTAAATTAATCTTTATTAGGTTTAAGAGAGGATTTTAATAATATTATTTTACCTATTATTAATAAAAGTTCTTTAGGAGGTATTATATATTAGTAAGGTATTCTAGGGGTTCCTATATATTTTCTAAGTTAAAGTAATCTTTTTATTTAATAAAATATATTATTTTATTATTAATTTTATTTATATTAAGGATAGCCTCTATAATATATTTTTCTAATCTATTAACTTCTATATTAGGCTTATTACTTATTTTTACTTAGATAATATCTTATATTAATTTAAGTAGTAAAATATAAAAGATTAGATAGAGCTTAACCTTAGGTAATAAGTTTAGTTTATAGTTATATTTCGAGATTTTCTTTTTAATTTTATATAATCTAATATATTTATAATTAAGTTTTTTATTTTATTATTTTATTTTAATATTTTTTATTATAAGGTAGATTATATTTCCCTCTAAGAAGGTTAATCCCTTAATCCTTTTCTTATTAATATAAGTTATTATTCTATTTCTAATAAACTCGAGTTTTATTCTTATTTCTTTATATAGGTTATATAATTAATTATTAATAAGGATTACTCTAGGGTTAATAATAATATCTTATAATTATCAGTAAGTATTTAGTATAAATCCAAAGTTAGTATAAGCTAATATAATTTTTATATTTTTATTTATAGCTATATTATAGGCTAATTAAGCGGCTAATAGCTTCTTAACCTAATTAATTTATTTATAATTAATATAATATTAAAGGTATTATTTTAATATTTAATTTATATATTTTATTTATTTATTTATCTTCTTATAGTATATAATAGAGAGTTTATAATTAATCCCTAAGTATCTTA
The DNA here is from genome assembly GCF_000151355.1 of Fusarium vanettenii 77-13-4. NCBI lineage: Eukaryota > Fungi > Ascomycota > Sordariomycetes > Hypocreales > Nectriaceae > Fusarium > Fusarium vanettenii. The sequence goes on along the minus strand of NW_003315846.1, from coordinate 637 downwards.
TTAGGCTTTACTAAAACTTAGATATAAATAATAATCCTTAATTAATAATAATCTTAAGTAATATATTATATATTTTAGTAATATAAAAATAAAAGAGGTAGGCGAATTTTTTAGTTATTATTAACTCTCTATAGGGTATAAAATAGGAAAATTTTATAAGTCTATTTATAATAATAAGAATACTATTATAGAGGTTTCTAATAGCTAGTTCTTCTAATAGGGGTAATTTTATAATAAAATCTATTATAATAGCTTCTTATAGTAATTAAGGTATTAATAGGGGTTATAGTTTACTATAGGGTTTATAGTATTATACCTTAGTTTTTATATAAAGGTTATATTAGCTAATAATTATTAAAATAGTCTTTTTTATATTAAGAAAGGTATATATTATCTTAATTCGTTCTAAGGTTTTATTAATTCCTTAGTATCTATATAACTAATAGCTATATATTTTATATATAAAATTATATTATAATTCCTTTAATATTTATTATTTATCTATTTTTTTATTATTTAAAAGTTATTTATTATACTCTAAGATCTTTATAAGGAATAAATTATCTTATTTTATTATATAAGTTATATTTAAGTATTATTATTACTTAATATATATAATAACTTATTATTATAAGTA